>NC_141334.1:15052500-15467500 GCF_037954235.1 Aulostomus chinensis | reverse complement strand
TTTAAAAATAACATCAAGTTTCAAGCAGTCACTGGGTCAAAGGGTCCCTAACACAAGCATTGCATTACACGCCATTCAACAAGCTAGTAGCTTTTTAGATACAACACAAAACTGGTTTAAAGTTTGAAAGATTTATTCTAATGCATGGAAACATGGCACGTGGGCAGGGGTGGGGGTTGGGGGGGGGGGTGTTGAGAGCGAGCGCTAAGAATAGTGCATTGAGTGTTCTTGAACTCAGGCCATGGGAGACACACCCTAACAAAACTAGAAAATTGTTTGAGTGTGGTTCCTTTTAGAAACTGACTCAGGAAATTAGACTGCAGAAACCCCCAGCAGGGTGTTCATGAGCTTAACTACCCCCCCCCAGAAAAAAATAATGATCAGTATAGTATCACCTATGGGTGGCCCTAACCTCTGGTGATGACAGGAAGTGACAGAGGCAAGTGTCCTGACCACTGAATGGGGTTCTGCTGACATGAATGGGAAAGAACGCAACTCTCATCAGCACTGCAACTGGGAAATAATGCATACCATTGTTGTTGAGGGCAGGCGTGGGCCTCAGCCCGCACAGTTATTTCCCAATAGTTATGTATGCTGCTGCTGTTGCTCTTTCGTCGAAGAGGACAGAGAAAATGAGAAATACCCACCTGGATTACTAAATTACAGAGTCGGTTTAGTCTCGTGGAGAGAAAGAAATGCGTTCAGTTCTAAAATGCTGCGATTCTTTTAGGCCTCCTCAATAGGAAACTCTAGGGGGAAAAAAAGACCTGTGAAGAGGTTTATTTACAAGCATGCTAACAGTACTCTTGTTTAATTTTACAGGGACACATTGCTTCACGGAAAGCTGACAGGTTTGCTTGATACATGACAGGATGTGGCGACTCTCATGAGAGCTCAGTGTTTAGCAGCAGCAGCGCCTCAGAAGGCCCATCCACCAAAGGAAGGTCACTTCCTGCAGATAAGTTTCTATACTGAGACAGAGCCAGATTGGTGCATTTGTTATACGCAGTACAAAACTAAGATTCTTGATCTTGTTTTAGAGGGAAATATCATTTTTTTCATGACATAATGTTGTAGTGGTGCTCGACAGCGGCTCAGCGACAGCCGATCATAACGCCTTAGGCTCAACACGGCAGGTGATGACGTTGTGGAGAGGCTCATCGGTGAGTTTCAAAACAAAACAAAACATTGTCACCACCTTTCAGAGTCCCACGCTTAGGAGCACTAACGTGACTAAACTACCACAGTTCTTGTGGTTGTAATCCACAGATGCCATTATCTATATATTAGTGTTATTTGTCATTTCCACCACTGGGGGGCATCATTCGTGAACATTCTACATAACTCCAAGGGCAAAGGAGCCTGCTCTCCTACTCTCAGGCACTAAAGCTTGAGTTCATAGATGAGGTCTGTATATAAATCAGTTGTTCATAGTTATGATCATTCAGGGATTGTCACTTTAATCAGCCTATGATCCAACAACTTGAGCTAATCAACATTTATTGGACTGAAGAAATTGATGGATCGGGCACTTAGAAGAGCACAGCGACACCAACTATTGCAGTTGGGTTTGCGTCTTTTCCTCCGACTTCTGGTGGCTGTTTTCATCTTGTTGGGATGGATGAACCCACGGTCTGCTGTCAGACTGGAATTAACCAGTTCAGCCAGAGCTTTTCAGAGGGGGAACATTTCCTGTGCTGAGGAAGTCAGAATTTCTCTGTTGACACCTCGACTTTCTGGTAATGTGCTGCCCCCTATTGGTGGGTAGTATGAAACATGAAGCACTAGCATGTTCATCTTTCATCAAGTTCTTTCAAGCATCATTTGTAGACCGTTTGTAGGTTGATGCAGGGATTTCCACCAGGTAAACAATGAATGAAACACAAGATCCAGCAGGTGATGGCGATCGAGATATGGAATAAAGCTGATATATGTGAAGTTGAGGTCCCGGTGTTCAGTCTTGAGTGGAAAGTTCCTCATTCCTTATTATTGCTTTCTTCCTCAGATCAGTGTGAGAGTCACCACAATGGACGCTGAACTGGAGTTTGCCATTCAGCCCAATACAACTGGAAAGCAGCTGTTTGACCAGGTATGAGATACTTAACATTTAAGTCATCAGTAAAAATGTTGGTTATAATCTTCTCATTCACGCTTAGTATTGATTCTAAATTATGTTTTAAGGTTGTTAAGACCATCGGACTGCGGGAGGTTTGGTACTTTGGACTTCAGTACCAAGATACAAAGAGTTTCTCTACATGGCTCAAGCTCAATAAGAAGGTGAGCTCCTCTGTCCTAACCGACTGTCTAAAACACTCCTTCCTTTGTTAAGATCCAGCCGTTCAGCGGAACCATTTATATAACCCCTGCCCTTCACCCATGCCACATTGTATTTTAGGTGACAGCCCAGGATGTGAGGAAGGAAAGCCCATTGCTGTTTAAGTTCCGGGCCAAGTTCTTTCCCGAGGATGTGTCGGAGGAGTTAATTCAGGAGGCCACACAGCGTCTGTTCTTCCTGCAGGTGAAGGAGGGAATCTTAAATGATGATATCTACTGCCCTCCGGAGACGGCGGTCCTCCTAGCCTCCTACGCTGTGCAGGCCAAGTATGCTGACTACAACAAGGAGGTGCACACACCGGGCTATCTGTCCAGCGAACACCTGCTCCCTCAGAGGTGTGTAGCTCGGGTCGCACCACCACTGTGTCTGCATTTGTCTCTACACGACTACTGATAATTGGGTGTCTGGTGTTGTCAGAGTTCTGGACCAGCACAAACTCAGCAAGGACCAGTGGGAGGAGAGGATTCAAGTATGGCACGAAGAGCACAAGGGCATGATGAGGTATCCACAGACACACGCTGCTCGCTTCATTTCTGCTTCTCAAGGCCTTTGGATTAGAGGTTTGCATCCTGGTGTGTCAGAGATGATGCCATATTTAGGTGGAATAAAGTGAAGCAGCTGATGAGTTAAAACACGACTCTCTCTCTCCCTCTCTGTCGCTCTCTGCTGAAGACCTTTTTAAAAAAAATATATACATATGTATATATCACAATTTATTTTTTAATCCGCAGAGAGGAATCCATGATGGAGTACCTGAAGATCGCTCAAGATCTGGAGATGTACGGAGTCAACTACTTCAACATCAAAAATAAGAAAGGAACAGAACTGTGGTTGGGTGTGGATGCTTTGGGACTCAACATTTATGAACAGAATGATAAGTAAGTGATGAGTGACATTACACGCATGCTTCACATGACTGGGGTGAATTATCCTATAATTCTTCTCACCTTGACTTTTTGATTTTGTCCTCAAACCTCTTCAACAGAATGACGCCCAAAATCGGGTTTCCGTGGAGTGAAATAAGGAACATTTCCTTCAACGACAAGAAGTTTGTCATTAAACCGATCGACAAGAAAGCGCCGGTAGGTGAACCGGAGTAACAGTTCATAAAACACCTTTCGCCGTTTGACTTGTGTTAAAAATCATGAATGTTGCTGTTTTTAGGACTTTGTATTCTACGCGCCGAGGCTGCGCATCAACAAGCGCATTCTGGCACTATGCATGGGCAACCATGAGCTGTATATGCGTCGCCGCAAACCCGACACCATTGAGGTACAGCAGATGAAGGCTCAGGCACGGGAGGAGAAGAATCTCAAGAAGATGGAGAGGTACGGGTCAAATCAGCAGGATATTGCAATATATTTTAGAGGAACCATTTCAGGACATTTTGGTCAGTTCTTACGGAAATTGGATTTTAAGATGCATGATTTGTGGACATGACATGTTTTGGAAGCTGATCCTGGTTCAGAATTCATCTGACACAGATTTCATGTGGAATTTTGAAGTGGCCGGGTCTCAGGTGACTTCTGGCGGATAATCATGGGGATTGAAAAATGTGTGTATGTTCCTGTACACACTGTATACACTGTTTTTGTTGAAGGTTTTAAAACTTACAAAGTATTGGTTGAGAGCACCAACTGTAACGTATGTGTGATTACCTGCTGCTCCTACAGATCCTCTTGTCAGTCGTGAGGATTATTTATCATCTAAATGTCTTACTCCTTTAGAGCTCTGCTGGAGAATGAAAAGCGGAAAAGGGAAGTAGCAGAAAAGGAAAAGGAAAAGATTGAGAAGGAAAAGGAAGAACTAATGGAGCGATTAAAGCAGATTGAGGAGCAGACAAAAAAAGCTCAACAAGGTGGGTGACCTGCCGGTACCCCACTGTCACGAGATGTGACGAGAGAGGGTTTTTTTTGTTTTGTTTTGTTTAACTTTTTTACATAATGTTTATGTGTGTGTGTGTGTGTGTGTGTACAGAGTTGGAGGAACAAACGCATAGGGCTCTGGAGTTGGAGCTGGAGAGGAAGCGAGCTCACGAGGAGGCCGAGCGTCTGGAGGCTGAGCTGAAAGGTGCTGAGGATGCCAAGCTGACTCTCCTGCAACAGTCAGAGAACCAAATGAAGAACCAAGAGCACCTGGTCAGTCACCACAAAAAAAACTGCTTGTCCGCTCACATCCAAACAATGAATGAAGCAAAAATAAAGTGTGTTTTGACGCTTCATATATCAAAACCAAGACCTGTTATTGTTCTAGGCCACTGAGTTGGCTGAGCTGACGTCAAAGATTTCACTTCTGGAAGATGCCAAAAAGAAGAAGGAGGACGAGGCCACCCAGTGGCAACAGAAGGTACGTCACAGCCGCGTCTACGGAGGAGTAGTCGTCTCCTTTTGAATGAACTGACAGTGCAGCACATAAAAAGTTGTGTGTCTCCTGTACACAGAAAATCTGAATTGATCACACCAAGTAAAAAGGTTTTGTGCTTGGCACTGAAAAAAAAAACCACGCACTCAGCGAGCGCTGACCATGGTCCCTTTCATATTTCCTGAGATTAATAAAAATAGCTAGAGATGAGTCACTACACGTCATATTTTTTTATGAATTGAACAGATCATGAGCCACTTTTTGCCCCGAAACATTGCATTCAAATCAGCTTGGTACTTTTTTTTTGAGTAATCCTACCAAAAGACAGTCAAACAAACTCTGCATTTCTTTTTTTCTTCAGCCTGATTCTGCAGGCAAAGGTCAGCAGCCTCTTCAAACTCGAGTTCGAATCCCGTTCTCTTGTTGTTGGCGTATTATTGTATGAACTGTGATTCATAGAGGCTACACGAGGATTCATTTTGGTGCTCTGACCTTATCTGACGACACAAATATGAGTCAGCGTTCAAAATGAACTCATCACTTTACCCCTTTAATGGAACAGAGTGAGGACGGACGTTCCTGGGGTTGTGTTGCTGGGGGAGGGGGTAAAATTCCTGGCTCGCCTCATGACTTTTTTGGTAAAAACCCTGTGTGCCAGCCCAGCCTTTTTGTATTTTGGGCAGGGTGACTCATGCTGTTTGTCGGCTGATTTTGTTTGAAGGAAATCCTGTTTTAATCTTTTGCTCCATTATGATATTCTGACTGCTGGGCTAAGTGGTGCTTTCCATATTGTGCATTTTTTGGCAAACATTCAGTAGACATTCCATCCTTACTCATAATTTGGCTGTGCAGGCAGCGGCTCCCTGTCGCTGCCTTGTAATGTGTTTTCTGATCCTCGAGCCGATCCGACACCTCCCTCGCTAAGTCAAAACGTGCCTGTAGGTCAGTGAGTTTGGTGACGTCATCTTTCATCTGTCACACAAGGTGCCGGTAGAGGTCAGCGTCTCACTGTGGAGGCGATTCTTTCTGTTAGAAGAGGGGAGGAAAACTTCAAGGCTGTTATCAAGGACCTTTTGTTGGAGTTTGACTCACTGGAGCTTCTGCTGCAGGCTGGCTGAGATGACAGTCACAGTGACTGAGATGAAAGTCAGAACCTTGAGGCAGAGTCCATTCAACAACGACTCTCCATTCGTCGCTCTATTTCATGTGCTTATAATTGTATCACAGAATGACCTCACTCTTGTCCTGCCGCCCCCCACCTTTCAGGCGACCACAGTGCAGCAGGACCTGGAGAAGACCAAAGAAGAACTTAAAAACAAAGTGATGGCGGCTCACATTCAGGAGCCCCTCACCGCTGAGAACGAGCACGACGAAAACGACGAGAGCAGCGCCGAGGCCAGCGCAGAGTTCACGTCTGCAGCCACGTACAAGGACCGCAGCGAGGAGGAGCGCATGACCGAGGCCGAAAAGAACGAACGCTTGCAGAAACACCTACTCGTAAGTCTTAACTGACAACATCCATCATGTTTTCCACATTCATGGGTAAGACCGAATCTCTGAATCTCTCCGGCTGTGGGTTTTTTTTTCTCCAGGCT
Organism: Aulostomus chinensis; assembly: GCF_037954235.1. Lineage (NCBI taxonomy): Eukaryota > Metazoa > Chordata > Actinopteri > Syngnathiformes > Aulostomidae > Aulostomus > Aulostomus chinensis. Next base: position 15,461,209 of record NC_141334.1, on the reverse strand, counting down.
CTTAGCTCAGAGTTGGCCAACGCTCGGGACGAGACCAAGAAAACGGTGAATGACATCATCCATGCGGAGAACATGCGAGCAGGACGAGACAAGTACAAGACCCTCAGACAGATTCGTTCAGGGAACACCAAACAGCGCATCGACGAGTTTGAATGTATGTGATGTCTGTATTCACCGCGGCAAAAGCCCAGCCAGCTGGGCCATTCTGCCTGGACTGCAGTCCTGCCTCACTCAAGCTGTTTTCTCTCTTCCCTTAAAAATCAGATCCACAACATGACATGGCTGCACAAGAGCAGCACAATGTACAAACATGGATCGGGAAAATTCAATTTGTTGTCATTCCTAACTCTGAATTAAGGCAAGTCACTGGTTGAAAAGGGACATACTGTATTTTATTCGTACATTCCTCTGGAGGGTTTTTATGTCGTATCAGTAATGGGCTCAAACCACATTTCCTGACAAATCAAGTAAACATTTGCAGTTCCTTTTTCTTTCTTTCTTTAGTTTCTGTCACATTTCTGTGTCACGATTTCATAAGAATAGGCCCCGAGGCCTGCCCGGAGCTGTGCCTGCACACATTTGTCTGATGTATACATGCAACACTTTGATCACAGGTCAAAAATGACAGAAGGCTGTTTTTGTGTGTGCGTGTGTGTGTGTGTGTGTGTGTGACATTTTAACTTTACGATCTATGAACATTTCATCTGACTGCTACAATATTTCAACCCGATCACAAGGCGATATCACAAATCAGTTTGACTTCCATCAGTTTGTCTGTTTTTTTGCATTTGCACACCTGAAAGCAACAAGAAGTTGTGACAGTTCATGATTCTAATCATGAAGAAATATATTTCCTTTAAATTATGGAAATTATGTTGCATCACAGACCAAAGAAACTGGGTATGACATTAAATTACATACAATGTTCTAATAATATTGCATTGAATCACAATTAGAATTTTTTTTTTGGACTATTTGGCTTCCCGTCACAAAACATTCAACACAAATTAGAGTTCCTCGATGCAAATTTTGCTCATCGGGTTTCTGTTAATCTTTCTTTTTTTTTTTTACATGATAAAGGTTTTTCCGTGCAGTTCAGGAAGAGCAGAATGTCCGAATCAATACAGGTTTTGCCTTAATATGACAAGAGGAGGAATAATCCAGGACAGCACAAGGAATCACGCTCTCATGTGCTGTCCCATTTCAGCCGGTTATGTTCTCAGCAAAGCTGAATGTTGCAATTTAATATGAAATTCTTAATAAGAAAAAATATCAATGACAAATTTTGATCGATTTTTTTTTTTGTTGCCTTAAATAATAATAAATGACACAAAAAAAAAATAGCACGCACTGGAAAAACACAGTTTGCAAAATTAGTCAAAACAGACCAATGAGCAGTATTTCCAATCCATGCATTTTTGATAAACTGTGTGTATTTAATGACATTTTTATTTTATAATTTGGATTTTTCTGATGTGATAAAATGAAGTGTAAGGTGTTCAAAAATTAAAATACCGCCGAGGATATTTTTGTATTATAAAAATCTAGAAGCGCTCGTCAAAAACAAGGTATTTTTTTGTTGTTACTCTGATGAAAAGCATTTTGAAAAACAGTGTTAGTTGTTGACTAATGAAGCAGCTGTCGTAGTGAGCTGAGGGAACAAGCAACACCCTTCATCATGCGATAGAGCCGAGGAAAAGCCTGATCAATGTTCCCTGTACATTTCCTCTCTGGAGTTGTACACTGTGAACACGTTGAATGTACTTTTTTTTAAAGTAGACAAACAAACAAACAAAAAATGTATGAGCATAAAATTTTCTGATTGATTTTGGCATTCGGGCATGAAAGGGTTTTGCTTGTTCATAGACATTTAGAAATTTAGCGTTTGAAAGATGTATTTACACTATTTTGCAAGTTCAAAATATATGTATTTTAGTGATAGATATTTCTTTTTATTTTATTTTCATGCCTCTTAACGAATGAACGTGTTTTTTTTGTACCAAGAAGCAATTTGTTATCCAGTATCTTTCCCCATTGTTGAATATACTACATGTAACTGCTCTAAAATATAAGAAAGCAGTTACTTCTATTTTGGATACTTTTCCATGCCTGTGCTGTCCTGTAGCTGAAGCACCATGTATCAACAGCCTTCTGGTGAGAATCCTGTAACTTCAACTCGTCTCCAAAGGTGTTGCGCTGAATTTGGTCTTGAGTCAAAAAGAGAAAAGAAAAGAAGAAAGACTGAATATTTGGAAAATTGACGAGAGTGCCTTGACCAGAGTATTTATCAGAACTTTCTGCTTCAAGTCTTCCTTTCACCAGTGAATAAAAGCCAGATAAAACTGCATTCAGTATTGTCACTACTGCTGTTGCTGTTTCATTTGTTTATATTATAGTATATTAGTAGTAGTAAAGGAAATTCTAATCATCTGTCATTAAAGAACAGAAAACTAACACAACACAACAACATGGCGGAACACCTGAGCGTTCATCCAAATAAACACGGAGAGATCATACAAGGGAGCGTCACAGCAGAGACGATCACCTTCAGGTTGGGTGTTCAACAGATGTTCACCCCGGATCCTTCCACCTGGTTTCAGCCACTGTTGGCAGGGAGAGGCAGTTAACAAACCACCAAGTCCTCCAGTTTGGAACTAATACCTGGTACTGACATGGGTCTCCAGGTCATGACATGCAAGCTACTAAGAAAAGTACTTTGTGACCCCCCCCCCCTCCAAAAAAAAGAAACGTCAAGATACTCCAAAGGTATCACAATGATATGAGTTTACATTTTTCATTTATTTATGAGTTCCAGTGGGTTTTTGTGCCAAGTATGAGGAGACGTTCATGACATTTTCTACCAGGTTATCAGGTCAGCTGTTGATAATGTGAACAGCCACCATCTAGTGGCCAGTTGGTGTTACTACAACTATCACCAGCCTGAGAGCCATTCCTCGTCAACTCCAGTCGTGTTCAAACCAGGGAGTAACGGCGTTAAAATAAACGAGATTACCGCCTAGGAATGATGACTGGCGAAGAGAAAGATTTCATGTTGAGACAACCAGAGACATCAGGTGGGCGGGTGTCTACACACAGACCCAGCACACACAAGGCAAGTCCAGAGTCGCGGGAAAAGACAGCGTTTTCAAGATGGAAGTATAGGCACTTCTTTAACTTCACGGAGGTTAAGGGTCACAATGTAAATGTTGAGTGTAGGTTGTGTCACCCCAGAGCGAGAGCATCGAGGCTGTGAACGTCCAATGTTAGCATCTCCAATGTAATGAAGCGCCTCTCGACAGCCCCCGCTTCTGCTGAAGGAAGGGCCAGAAACACCGTTGACCCCGCTGACGGTGGTAGCAGCCAGGTGCTGTCAACCTGAGCTCGGCTAACAAAGGACACGGAGCCACGCCGGCCAAGCAGCCAACGCCGGATTTTTCCGAAAAATAATCAAAATTCTTTGACATTTTTAAACAAAGTAAAAAAGAGGAATGCAACAGTTACTTTCCCTGGTAACTAGTTACTTTCATAGGGGAGTCACTCAGTTACTTTTTGGGAGAAGAAACAAGTAACCATAACTAATTACTTATGGTGATCACACTGCCGTTACAGCACGAAATCATACACTTTTAAAAATAAAGCTATCATCTTGGTGTAGGAGTAAGTAACCATAACTAATTACTTTCTCAAAGTCACTGCTCCAAACTGGTTAGATCCTTGTTCCAGTGGAGAGCTGAGCCTGAAATTCAAGAAATACAACACTTTAGGTGCAACAGCAACACCAGAAGCCACACACCCAGTATTTCCCATCAAGGACACATCCCCGCAGTCACTGAGCCAGTAATGATTCCTCTTAATAAACAAGAGAAAACATTTGTCGTCCTCAACTTTATCTGGTTGGTCTGCGTCGTGGGGGCAGCAGCCTCAGCAAGGAAGCCCAGACTGTCCTCTTCCCAGCCACGTCCACCAGCTCTCCCGGCAGAATCACGAGGCGTTCCCAGGCCAGCCAAGAGATATAATCCCTCCAGCGTGTCCTGGGCCTCCTCCCGGTCAGACATGCCTGGAACACCTCCAGAGGGAGGTGTCCAGGAGGCATCTTCACCAGATGCCTGAACCACCTCAACTGACCCCTCCTAACATGGAGGAGTAGCAGCTCTACTCTGAGTCCCTCCTGAATGACTGAGCTTCTCACCCCATCTCTAAGGGAGAGCCCAGCCACCCTGCAGAGGAAACTCATTTCGGCCGCTTGTATTCGCGATCTTGTTCTTTCGGTCATTACCCAAAGCTCATGACCAATGGTGAGGGTTGGAACGTAGATTGACCGGTAAATCGAGAGCCTCGCCTTTTGGCTAAGCTCCCCCTTCACCACAACGGACTGGTTTAGCACCCGCATCACTGTGGATGCCACCCCAAACCACCTGTCAATCTCCCTCCTACCCTCACCCAGGAACAAGACCCTGAGATACTTGAAAGCCTCCACCTGAGGTAGGAACTCCCCCCCGACCTGGAGTGGGCAAACCACCCTTTTCAGGCTGAGGACCATGGCCTCAGACTTGAAGGTGCCGATTCTCACATAAAACATTTGGTCACATGAATATTTTGGGGTTAATTAGATGTTTTTAACCTCGGCTCCTAAAATAAGTCAATAACTCACCGGCTTAACAAAACAGTTGAGTTCTTACACCCAGTTTTGGTCCCACTGACTCCCATGAACACCGATGTTGGTGATCACACTGCCGTTACAGCACGAAATCATACACTTTTAAAAATAAAGCTATCATCTTGGTGTAGGAACCTCAATATTGTAGTTTTATCCTTTTCAACCAGATGGTGCCATTTTCTAACATCTGGCATTGAGATCAGGAACATTCAATGTTCCATTCGTCCTCCTTCTCCATCAGTATGAAGCCCTACAGGCCAATGAGACAAAAGAACAAATAAATGAAAAACAAAACAGTGTCAGTTTGTTGTAGGGAGGTAAGGATGCGATGTGTACGCGTGTATCAACAAGTGAGTGTGAGAGTAGCCAAAACGAAGACACTCACATCCCTGTCGATGGATTATTTGTTCCACCTCCATCTGAGGATTGTATCAGGATACGTTTGACCTTAGAAACAGAACAGCAAGTCTTTACTGTGGCACAAGTAAGAAGGAATTGAAGACAGACCATTTGGTGCAACAGGATTAAAAAGAAGAAAATGGACTTTTAAAACAAATCACACAAGGCAATCATATCATTTTCAGGGTTACTGCATGATACATTAAATTATTGCACATGTATTCAAGGTTTGCCAGTATATATTGATGTAATGGCTCTGGCAGAATAAACAGAGAAAAAACACTCTGGAGCATCCAACTGTCCACAGCTGAGTAGCTGGAAAACCACCCACAGACGCAGTCCACCATTATGCTCTCCGTGGAAAGACAGAGGAACACAGGCAGGGTAACTCCTGAGTACTGGAAGGAAGTGTCGTCTCTGCTGAGCCTTCTTGACGATGGCAACACAGATTGGTTTTGGTGATGTCACATGACCCAGGGCTCCTATGATGTCATTGGTTTTCACTGGACTCACATCTCAACCAAGTGTGAATGATCTTTTCTTTGTGCTCTGATCTCTGACTGACAGCTAAGGAAGATCTGAGCACGACACAGTGAAGGTTAAAACACTGAAGTCAACTTTGACGCGTATATATGAGCACACTCATCTTCATCAGTATACACACTTCAACCTTGACAAGTTACCACCAAGACAACCTCCGGTGAAAAGGTGAGCTACAAAAAAAGGCCCTCCTGTGGTGATAATGACCAGAATAGCAGGCGGTCTTAAGCCTCTAGGTGGTCTAAATGCTAGGAGCAGTGTTGACAGTGTTGAATGTGCTCTACCAGGGGCTGCTAGGCCTCATGTTAACTTTGTGCGCTCCATAGATGTTAAAAAAGAGACAGAGACGATGTAGTGATAGTTTAACGTTGTGACCCAATGTTGTCTTTCTATTCTCCTGTCACAGTTGAGTTCATCAGACTGGTAACCATGACGTCCAACGACGACAACCTGCTGGCCCCCGGAAGTACTCTGTTCTCTGAGACCTGCAGCTACAAGGTCTTGTCCTTCCTGGGTGAAGGAGTGTTCGGTAAAGTCCTCAAATGTTTGAGGACTGATGGAAATGGAGGTCAGAAAGTTGTGGCGGTCAAGATAATGGAACAAGAAGCAGGAGTGGCTGAGGTAGGAAGTTCAGCGCTGCATCATTTGAGTTGTACTTCCCTTGTGACAAAGGAAGGAAGTGTATAACCTCACAAAATAGACTGGGACCATGTCAAGCTAATCAGATATTATTTTCATAAATCTGCAGGCAAAGATTCTGGAGAAGATCAAGGTGCTGAACTCAAGCCTCTTTGTCCATTGGGAGCAATCTTTCTTGGACAAAGGACGTTTTTGTCTGGAGTTTGAACATCTGGACAAAAGTCTGTCTGACCTGTGGACCAAGGAGGGAGGTGGGAAACCTCTCAACCTCACCCTCATCAGGCCCATCCTTCGTCAGGTGTGTGCCACCACCTTCTTTTCTGCATCCGTAGAAAAGGACTATTGATGGAATACCGTTGACCTTCATCCCATTAATGTTCCCTCTTTTATCAACCTTCCAGGTGGCTGCTGGACTTTGCCAGTTGAAGTCTGCAGGAATTCTGCACACGGACCTGAAACCAGACAACGTGATGCTGGTGGACCACCTGAGGGAATTCTGCCGGGTCAAAATCATTGACTTTGGTCTGGCACTAGAAGCTGCTGACGCAATGCAGGGCTTCCCACTCCAAACCCTGGTGTACCGGTGAGCAAATGGAACCGTTTTCAATCTCTCACTGGTGAACTGGTGGCTAATAAACTGGATAATGATAATATTCTATTTTACTTTGAAAGAGCTCAAAGAAAATCAGCAGCCACCTTTGAAAACACCAACCAGTTCAAACTCAGACAATAGATGAGAAAAGTTTAGCAGCCACGATTAGCCAAGACGAATTAATGATCCAATAATGGATGACGTTTTCATGGTTAACTCTTTTTTTTCATTCTCTCTCAGTTCTCCAGAGATCATGTTGGGGCTTCCATACACAGAAGCCATTGACATGTGGTCTGTGGGGTGTGTGGCTGCCGAGATGTTCCTGGGGGACCTGCTCTACCCTGGGATGAGCGAATACGACATGGTAAGTTCACCTCAACTGCCTCCACTGTGTGTGTCTTTCAGGGAGATGTTGAGTACTTGTTGATGTTGAGTTGACATTGTGTTGCATCTTCAGCTCAGGTACATCATGGACACACAGGGTCCAATCCCACAGGACTTGATAGAAGAAGGGTTGACCAGCGACGACTTCTTCCAGCAAGACTTTGACGGTCTCTGGAGACTGAAGGTTGGTACCTCCTCACCCCTGCTCAAATCTAACTGAGCTACAAGACATTTTTAAATTTTAAAACAGAGAATCAAGTCACCAAAGTTCTTGATGATGTGTTTGTTTGTCCTCAGACTCCCTATCAGTTCCACCTGGAGTCACAGACTCAGCCATGTGAGAACAGGAAGTTCAGGCTCAGGTCCCTCGATCAACTTGTTTATGTAAGTATCAACTGTAAAAATGTTGATTGACCGTATTTGAACACTCTGCAGGTGAGACATCTGACCTTCAGTGTTGTTTGTTCCAGCTGAATGTCGCTGAATTGGACTGTCCCGAGGATGCAGCTGCAGAGTGGGCTGATCGCCTCATGTTTGTGGACCTGCTGAAAAAGATGCTCCAGCTTGACGCCTCAGAGAGGATCACTCCCCACCAGGTGCTGGAGCACCCCTTTATAACAATGAGCCACCTCCAGGCCTACAGGTCCAGCAGCGACTAGTAAGTCAACACCAGGATGTAGAAGTTAGCGTTCTCCACTTTATCTGAAAATACTCTTCGTACGTTGTCTTCACTCAGCTAACACAGCGTTTCCTTGTCTTGCAGTGCCATGTCCTCCATTATCACGGCCACTGAGCCCTGGATCGTCCAGCCTGAACAGCAGAGATCTCATCCTCCTTCTGGCAGGAAAAGAAAGAGGGAGGATGATGATGATGGAGATCTGAATTTCAGCCAGACATCTCATCACATGTCCAAAAAGAGGAAGACTGCTGGCCCCCCACAAGGGTAGGCTCACCTACACCGACCACCTCATGATCAGAGAGATTGTAGATTTGTTTTACAAGGAGACATTTTGAAACTTCTGAATATTATTTTACAGACACATTGATGCCAGTCCTGAGGAGAAAGGACTCCCATCCCAGCCCCCCCACCAGAGCCTCACACCAACAAAGAAGAAGAAGAAGGATAAGAAAAAGAAGAAATCACAAGGAACAAAGAAAAGTAGAATCAATCCTGCAGGACCAGAAGATCAGGAGAAACCCCCCAGAGTTAGGAAGGACACAAAGAAGAGGAAGATGGATGAAGTGGAGCCGGAAAAACATAGAGGCAGCAAGAAAGTTGCAGCTCCTGGATTGAGGGACGGAGGGAGGACGGGTGAGTAGACGAGTGCTGTAGCAACATTCCTCTGTGACTGCTGAGATGTGCTTGTGTCTAACATGTGACTTTGACTTCCAGAGCCTCGACCAAGTGGCACCACCCGGGTCTCCACTCACCTCCTCCCTACCAACCCCCCCCCATCCTCCTCTTCCCACCTTGTCTCCATGCGTCTTGGTTCCTTCACTCTCAATCCCAATCCTTCCCTCATTCCCAGGAATATAACCTACCCCCCCTTCCAACCCCACATTCACCCTCTCATGCACCCTCCTGTCAACCCCCCCTCCTACGTCCCCCCCTTCCAACCCCACATTCACCCTCTCATGCACCCTCCTGTCAACCCCCACTCCTACGTCCCCCCCTTCCAACCCCACATTCACCCTCTCATGCACCCTCCTGTCAACCCCCCCTCCTACATCCCCCCCTTCCAACCCCACATTCACCCTCTCATGCACCCTCCTGTCAACCCCCCCTCCTACATCCCCCCCTTCCAACCCCACATTCACCCTCTCATGCACCCTCCTGTCAACCCCCCCTCCCAAACCCACTTTCACCCTCTCATGTACCCTTCTGTCAACCCCCCCTCCAACATACCCCCCTTCCCTCCTTACATGCCCCCTCCCAAGTGAAGAAGCAGCACTGGCCCCACCCTCTTGACCATCACTGAGGAGCCCTTGAGACCCCCTGAGACACAGCTTGTGGTGGGAGAGTCTGGAAGTAGTGGAGGAGCTCAGGAGGAGTGGAGTCCTTCCTGTAGAACCCCGTCTGCAGAGAGCTGCTCCTCCATCAGCTCAGGCCTGGATGCTGCACTCAGTCCTCAAAGCTGTGGCAAAGCTCTTTCATCACAGCAAACATCTTGATGTCGCCAAGCTGAAACGCCCAAAGACCAGCAAAGAGTCTCACCTGGAAGTGAGGAGCCGCTTCAGTGCTCTGCTAACCCAACGGATGAAGACGTGGGACATCATCAGAGGGTCTCAGGTCCAGGCAGCCACCAACGTCCTGGACTACAGACAGAAGAAGACGGAGGAATCACACAACAAAATGTCATTGATTGACTGATTGGATGCTGCTGCCTGCTGTGTTCTCCCATCACCATGACGATATGAATGTCGGGACACTGTAGGATCTGGAAGTTTTCAATTTTCTTCTAAATCCGTCTTCAATGCAAAGGACATTGTGAACATTCGTCCATAAGATGTCGTCAGTGTGAGCGGAAATGTTTAAATGGGCAGAAGAAGAAGAGGAAGATGAAATCTCTGTTTGCTTCATTGTTATGGGGGAGGGAGCTGCCAAATGCGTGTGATGTCACGTTTGATCTTGATCCTTGGATGATGGTGGAATCTCACAGAACCCTGACAGAAGAACCTGTACAATAAAAATGATTTTCTACTCCAGTTCGTAACTTAAAAACCTTCACGACGGAGATTTTGTTCTTTTTCAGGTGGGGTTTTCCAGCCTCCATGTCATGTCAGAAATTAAAAGACACTGGTCATGGTTCTCCTGGCATTCTGGGATGGGGTTCGATTCCCTACAGTTTCCTGCTGACTGTTTGACATTTACATGAAGGACCATAATTTACACTCCAGTTACTGGAGCAGCTCCAACTAAGTTCTAAAATCCTGTCTGATGCTTCCTTGAACTTTGACAAAGATGAACTTGAAGTTAAAGTAATAAAACACTCTTGGTACCTCATCTACTACCAGAAGCAGGACCTGGAGAAGACCAAAGAAGAACTTAAAAACAAAGTGATGGCGGCTCACATTCAGGAGCCCCTCACCGCTGAGAACGAACACGACGAAAACGACGAGAGCAGCGCCGAGGCCAGCGCAGAGTTCACGTCTGCAGCCACGTACAAGGACCGCAGCGAGGAGGAGCGCATGACCGAGGCCGAAAAGAACGAACGCTTGCAGAAACACCTACTCGTAAGTCTTAACAGACAACATCCATCATGTTTTCCACATTCATGGGTAAGACCGAATCTCTGAATCTCTCCGGCTGTGGTTTTTTTTTTCTCCAGGCTCTTAGCTCAGAGTTGGCCAACGCTCGGGACGAGACCAAGAAAACGGTGAATGACATCATCCATGCGGAGAACATGCGAGCAGGACGAGACAAGTACAAGACCCTCAGACAGATTCGTTCAGGGAACACCAAACAGCGCATCGACGAGTTTGAATGTATGTGATGTCTGTATTCACCGCGGCAAAAGCCCAGCCAGCTGGGCCATTCTGCCTGGACTGCAGTCCTGCCTCACTCAAGCTGTTTTCTCTCTTCCCTTAAAAATCAGATCCACAACATGACATGGCTGCACAAGAGCAGCACAATGTACAACAAGAAGTTGTGACAGTTCATGATTCTAATCATGAAGAAATATATTTCCTTTAAATTATGGAAATTATTTTGCATCACAGACCAAAGAAACTGGGTATGACATTAAATTACATACAATGTTCTAATAATATTGCATTGAATCAAAATTAGGATTTTTTTTTTGGACTATTTGGCTTCCAGTCACAAAACATTCAACACAAATTAGAGTTCCTCGATGCAAACTTTGCTCATCGGGTTTTCTTTTCATCTTTCTTTTTTTTTTTTTACATGATAAAGGTTTTTCCGTGCAGTTCAGGAAGAGCAGAATGTCCGAATCAATACAGGTTTTGCCTTAATATGACAAGAGGAGGAATAATCCAGGACAGCACAAGGAATCACGCTCTCATGTGCTGTCCCATTTCAGCCGGTTAAGTTCTCCGCAAAGCTGAATGTTGCAATTTAATATGAAATTCTTAATAAGAAAAAATATCAATGACAAATTTTGATCGATTTTTTTTTTTGTTGCCTTAAATAATAATAAATGACACAAAAAAAAATAGCACGCACTGGAAAAACACAGTTTGCAAAATTAGTCAAAACAGACCAATGAGCAGTATTTCCAATCCATGCATTTTTGATAAACTGTGTGTATTTAATGACTTTTTTATTTTATAATTTGGATTTTTCTGATGTGATAAAATGAAGTGTAAGGTGTTCAAAAATTAAAATACCGCCGAGGATATTTTTGTATTATAAAAATCTAGAAGCGCTCGTCAAAAACAAGGTATTTTTTGTTGTTACTCTGATGAAAAGCATTTTGAAAAACAGTGTTAGTTGTTGACTAATGAAGCAGCTGTCGTAGTGAGCTGAGGGAACAAGCAACACCCTTCATCATGCGATAGAGCCGAGGAAAAGCCTGATCAATGTTCCCTGTACATTTCCTCTCTGGAGTTGTACACTGTGAACACGTTGAATGTACTTTTTTTTAAAGTAGACAAACAAACAAACAAAAAATGTATGAGCATAAAATTTTCTGATTGATTTTGGCATTCGGGCATGAAAGGGTTTTGCTTGTTCATAGACATTTAGAAATTTAGCGTTTGAAAGATGTATTTACACTATTTTGCAAGTTCAAAATATATGTATTTTAGTGATAGATATTTCTTTTTATTTTATTTTCATGCCTCTTAACGAATGAACGTGTTTTTTTTGTACCAAGAAGCAATTTGTTATCCAGTATCTTTCCCCATTGTTGAATATACTACATGTAACTGCTCTAAAATGTAAGAAAGCAGTTACTTCTATTTTGGATACTTTTCCATGCCTGTGCTGTACTGTAGCTGAAGCACCATGTATCAACAGCCTTCTGGTGAGAATCCTGTAACTTCAACTCGTCTCCAAAGGTGTTGCGCTGAATTTGGTCTTGAGTCAAAAAGAGAAAAGAAAAGAAGAAAGACTGAATATTTGGAAAATTGACGAGAGTGCCTTGACCAGAGTATTTATCAGAACTTTCTGCTTCAAGTCTTCCTTTCACCAGTGAATAAAAGCCAGATAAAACTGCATTCAGTATTGTCACTACTGCTGTTGCTGTTTCATTTGTTTATATTATAGTATATTAGTAGTAGTAAAGGAAATTCTAATCATCTGTCATTAAAGAACAGAAAACTAACACAACACAACAACATGGCGGAACACCTGAGCGTTCATCCAAATAAACACGGAGAGATCATACAAGGGAGCGTCACAGCAGAGACGATCACCTTCAGGTTGGGTGTTCAACAGATGTTCACCCCGGATCCTTCCACCTGGTTTCAGCCACTGTTGGCAGGGAGAGGCAGTTAACAAACCACCAAGTCCTCCAGTTTGGAACTAATACCTGGTACTGACATGGGTCTCCAGGTCATGACATGCAAGCTACGAAGAAATGTACTTTGTGACCCCCCCCCCCCCCCCAAACAAAAAGAAACGTCCAGATACTCCAAAGGTATCACAATGATATGAGTTTACATTTTTCATTTATTTATGAGTTCCAGTGGGTTTTTGTGCCAAGTATGAGGAGACGTTCATGACTTTTTCTACCAGGTTATCAGGTCAGCTGTTGATAATGTGAACAGCCACCATCTAGTGGCCAGTTGGTGTTACTACAACTATCACCAGCCTGAGAGCCATTCCTCGTCAACTCCAGTCGTGTTCAAACCAGGGAGTAACGGCGTTAAAATAAACGAGATTACCGCCTAGGAATGATGACTGGCGAAGAGAAAGATTTCATGTTGAGACAACCAGAGACATCAGGTGGGCGGGTGTCTACACACAGACCCAGCACACACAAGGCAAGTCCAGAGTCGCGGGAAAAGACAGCGTTTTCAAGATGGAAGTATAGGCACTTCTTTAACTTCACGGAGGTTAAGGGTCACAATGTAAATGTTGAGTGTAGGTTGTGTCACCCCAGAGCGAGAGCATCGAGGCTGTGAACGTCCAATGTTAGCATCTCCAATGTAATGAAGCGCCTCTCGACAGCCCCCGCTTCTGCTGAAGGAAGGGCCAGAAACACCGTTGACCCCGCTAACGGTGGTAGCAGCCAGGTGCTGTCAACCTGAGCTCGGCTAACAAAGGACACGGAGCCACGCCGGCCAAGCAGCCAACGCCGGATTTTTCCGGAAAATAATCAAAATTCTTTGACATTTTTAAACAAAGTAAAAAAGAGGAATGCAACAGTTACTTTCCCTGGTAGCTAGTTACTTTCATAGGGGAGTCACTCAGTTACTTTTTGGGAGAAGAAACAAGTAACCATAACTAATTACTTATGGTGATCACACTGCCGTTACAGCACGAAATCATACACTTTTAAAAATAAAGCTATCATCTTGGTGTAGGAGTAAGTAACCATAACTAATTACTTTCTCAAAGTCACTGCTCCAAACTGGTTAGATCCTTGTTCCAGTGGAGAGCTGAGCCTGAAATTCAAGAAATACAACACTTTAGGTGCAACAGCAACACCAGAAGCCACACACCCAGTATTTCCCATCAAGGACACATCCCCGCAGTCACTGAGCCAGTAATGATTCCTCTTAATAAACGAGAGAAAACATTTGTCGTCCTCAACTTTATCTGGTTGGTCTGCGTCGTGGGGGCAGCAGCCTCAGCAAGGAAGCCCAGACTGTCCTCTTCCCAGCCACGTCCACCAGCTCTCCCGGCAGAATCACGAGGCGTTCCCAGGCCAGCCAAGAGATATAATCCCTCCAGCGTGTCCTGGGTCTCCTCCCGGTCGGACATGCCTGGAACACCTCCAGAGGGAGGTGTCCAGGAGGCATCTTCACCAGATGCCTGAACCACCTCAACTGACCCCTCCTAACATGGAGGAGTAGCAGCTCTACTCTGAGCCCCTCCTGAATGACCGAACTTCTCACCCCATCTCTAAGGGAGAGCCCAGCCACCCTGCAGAGGAAACTCATTTCGGCCGCTTGTATTCGCGATCTTGTTCTTTCGGTCATTACCCAAAGCTCATGACCAATGGTGAGGGTTGGAACGTAGATTGACCGGTAAATCGAGAGCCTCGCCTTTTGGCTAAGCTCCCCCTTCACCACAACGGACTGGTTTAGCACCCGCATCACTGTGGATGCCACCCCAAACCACCTGTCAATCTCTCTCCTACCCTCACCCAGGAACAAGACCCTGAGATACTTGAAAGCCTCCACCTGAGGTAGGAACTCCCCCCCGACCTGGAGTGGGCAAACCACCCTTTTCAGGCTGAGGACCATGGCCTCAGACTTGAAGGTGCCGATTCTCACATAAAACATTTGGTCACATGAATATTTTGGGGTTAATTAGATGTTTTTAACCTTGGCTCCTAAAATAAGCCAATAATTCACCGGCTTAACAAAACAGTTGTGTTCTTACACCCAGTTTTGGTCCCACTGACTCCCATGAACACCGATGTTGGTGATCACACTGCCGTTACGGCACGAAATCATACAGTTTTAAAAATAAAGCTATCATCTTGGTGTAGGAACCTCAATATTGTAGTTTTATCCTTTTCAACCAGATGGTGCCATTTTCTAACATCTGGCATTGAGATCAGGAACATTCAATGTTCCATTCGTCCTCCTTCTCCATCAGTATGAAGCCCTACAGGCCAATGAGACAAAAGAACAAATAAATGAAAAACAAAACAGTGTCAGTTTATTGTAGGGAGGTAAGGATGCGATGTGTACGCGTGTATCAACAAGTGAGTGTGAGAGTAGCCAAAACGAAGACACTCACATCCCTGTCGATGGATTATTTGTTCCACCTCCATCTGAGGATTGTATCAGGATACGTTTGACCTTAGAAACAGAACAGGAAGTCTTTACTGTGGCACAAGAAAGAAGGAATTGAAGTCAGACCATTTGGTGCAACAGGATTAAAAAGAAGAAAATGGACTTTTAAAACATATCACACAAGGCAATCATATCATTTTCAGGGTTACTGCATGATACATTAAATTATTGCACATGTATTCAAGGTTTGCCAGTATATATTGATGTAATGGCTCTGGCAGAATAAACAGAGAAAAAACACTCTGGAGCATCCAACTGTCCACAGCTGAGTAGCTGGAAAACCACCCACAGACGCAGTCCACCATTATGCTCTCCGTGGAAAGACAGAGGAACACAAGCAGGGTAACTCCAGAGTACTGGAAGGAAGTGTCGTCCCTGCTGAGCCTTCTTGACGATGGCAACACAGATTGGTTTTGGTGATGTCACATGACCCAGAGCTCCTATGATGTCATTGGTTTTCACTGGACTCACATCTCAACCAAGTGTGAATGAACTTGTCTTTGTGCTCTGATCTCTGACTGACAGCTAAGGAAGATCTGAGCACGACACAGTGAAGGTTAAAACACTGAAGTCAACTTTGACGCGTATATATGAGCACACTCATCTTCATCAGTATACACACTTCAACCTTGACAAGTTACCACCAAGACAACCTCCGGTGAAAAGGTGAGCTACAAAAAAAGGCCCTCCTGTGGTGATAATGACCAGAATAGCAGGCGGTCTTAAGCCTCTAGGTGGTCTAAATGCTAGGAGCAGTGTTGACAGTGTTGAATGTGCTCTACCAGGGGCTGCTAGGCCTCATGTTAACTTTGTGCGCTCCATAGATGTTAAAAAAGAGACAGAGACGATGTAGTGATAGTTTAACGTTGTGACCCAATGTTGTGTTTCTATTCTCCTGTCACAGTTGAGTTCATCAGACTGGTAACCATGACGTCCAACGACGACAACCTGCTGGCCCCCGGAAGTACTCTGTTCTCTGAGACCTGCAGCTACAAGGTCTTGTCCTTCCTGGGTGAAGGAGTGTTCGGTAAAGTCCTCAAATGTTTGAGGACTGATGGAAATGGAGGTCAGAAAGTTGTGGCGGTCAAGATAATGGAACAAGAAGCAGGAGTGGCTGAGGTAGGAAGTTCAGCGCTGCATCATTTGAGTTGTACTTCCCTTGTGACAAAGGAAGGAAGTGTATAACCTCACAAAATAGACTGGGACCATGTCAAGCTAATCAGATATTATTTTCATAAATCTGCAGGCAAAGATTCTGGAGAAGATCAAGGTGCTGAACTCAAGCCTCTTTGTCCATTGGGAGCAATCTTTCTTGGACAAAGGACGTTTTTGTCTGGAGTTTGAACATCTGGACAAAAGTCTGTCTGACCTGTGGACCAAGGAGGGAGGTGGGAAACCTCTCAACCTCACCCTCATCAGGCCCATCCTTCGTCAGGTGTGTGCCACCACCTTCTTTTCTGCATCCGTAGAAAAGGACTATTGATGGAATACCGTTGACCTTCATCCCATTAATGTTCCCTCTTTTATCAACCTTCCAGGTGGCTGCTGGACTTTGCCAGTTGAAGTCTGCAGGAATTCTGCACACGGACCTGAAACCAGACAACGTGATGCTGGTGGACCACCTGAGGGAATTCTGCCGGGTCAAAATCATTGACTTTGGTCTGGCACTAGAAGCTGCTGACGCAATGCAGGGCTTCCCACTCCAAACCCTGGTGTACCGGTGAGCAAATGGAACCGTTTTCAATCTCTCACTGGTGAACTGGTGGCTAATAAACTGGATAATGATAATATTCTATTTTACTTTGAAAGAGCTCAAAGAAAATCAGCAGCCACCTTTGAAAACACCAACCAGTTCAAACTCAGACAATAGATGAGAAAAGTTTAGCAGCCACGATTAGCCAAGACGAATTAATGATCCAATAATGGATGACGTTTTCATGGTTAACTCTTTTTTTTCATTCTCTCTCAGTTCTCCAGAGATCATGTTGGGGCTTCCATACACAGAAGCCATTGACATGTGGTCTGTGGGGTGTGTGGCTGCCGAGATGTTCCTGGGGGACCTGCTCTACCCTGGGATGAGCGAATACGACATGGTAAGTTCACCTCAACTGCCTCCACTGTGTGTGTCTTTCAGGGAGATGTTGAGTACTTGTTGATGTTGAGTTGACATTGTGTTGCATCTTCAGCTCAGGTACATCATGGACACACAGGGTCCAATCCCACAGGACTTGATAGAAGAAGGGTTGACCAGCGACGACTTCTTCCAGCAAGACTTTGACGGTCTCTGGAGACTGAAGGTTGGTACCTCCTCACCCCTGCTCAAATCTAACTGAGCTACAAGACATTTTTAAATTTTAAAACAGAGAATCAAGTCACCAAAGTTCTTGATGATGTGTTTGTTTGTCCTCAGACTCCCTATCAGTTCCACCTGGAGTCACAGACTCAGCCATGTGAGAACAGGAAGTTCAGGCTCAGGTCCCTCGATCAACTTGTTTATGTAAGTATCAACTGTAAAAATGTTGATTGACCGTATTTGAACACTCTGCAGGTGAGACATCTGACCTTCAGTGTTGTTTGTTCCAGCTGAATGTCGCTGAATTGGACTGTCCCGAGGATGCAGCTGCAGAGTGGGCTGATCGCCTCATGTTTGTGGACCTGCTGAAAAAGATGCTCCAGCTTGACGCCTCAGAGAGGATCACTCCCCACCAGGTGCTGGAGCACCCCTTCATAACAATGAGCCACCTCCAGGCCTACAGGTCCAGCAGCGACTAGTAAGTCAACACCAGGATGTAGAAGTTAGCGTTCTCCACTTTATCTGAAAATACTCTTCGTACGTTGTCTTCACTCAGCTAACACAGCGTTTCCTTGTCTTGCAGTGCCATGTCCTCCATTATCACGGCCACTGAGCCCTGGATCGTCCAGCCTGAACAGCAGAGATCTCATCCTCCTTCTGGCAAGAAAAGAAAGAGGGAGGATGATGATGATGGAGATCTGAATTTCAGCCAGACATCTCATCACATGTCCAAAAAGAGGAAGACTGCTGGCCTCCCACAAGGGTAGGCTCACCTACACCGACCACCTCATGATCAGAGAGATTGTAGATTTGTTTTACAAGGAGACATTTTGAAACTTCTGAATATTATTTTACAGACACATTGATGCCAGTCCTGAGGAGAAAGGACTCCCATCCCAGCCCCCCCACCAGAGCCTCAGACCAACAAAGAAGAAGAAGAAGGATAAGAAAAAGAAGAAATCACAAGGAACAAAGAAAAGTAGAATCAATCCTGCAGGACCAGAAGATCAGGAGAAACCCCCCAGAGTTAGGAAGGACACAAAGAAGAGGAAGATGGATGAAGTGGAGCCGGAAAAACATAGAGGCAGCAAGAAAGTTGCAGCTCCTGGATTGAGGGACGGAGGGAGGACGGGTGAGTAAACGAGTGCTGTAGCAACATTCCTCTGTGACTGCTGAGATGTGCTTGTGTCTAACATGTGACTTTGACTTCCAGAGCCTCAACCAAGTGGCACCACCCGGGTCTCCACTCACCTCCTCCCTACCAACCCCCCCCCATCCTCCTCTTCCCACCTTGTCTCCATGCGTCTTGGTTCCTTCACTCTCAATCCCAATCCTTCCCTCATTCCCAGGAATATAACCTACCCCCCCTCCTACATCCCCCCCTTCCAACCCCACATTCACCCTCTCATGCACCCTCCTGTCAACCCCACCTCCTACGTCCCCCCCTTCCAACCCCACATTCACCCTCTCATGCACCCTCCTGTCAACCCCCACTCCTACGTCCCCCCCTTCCAACCCCACATTCACCCTCTCATGCACCCTCCTGTCAACCCCCCCTCCTACATCCCCCCCTTCCAACCCCATATTCACCCTCTCATGCACCCTCCTGTCAACCCCCCCTCCTACATCCCCCCCTTCCAACCCCACATTCACCCTCTCATGCACCCTCCTGTCAACCCCCCCTCCCAAACCCACTTTCACCCTCTCATGTACCCTTCTGTCAATGCCCCCTCCAACATACCCCCCTTCCCTCCTTACATGCCCCCTCCCAAGTGAAGAAGCAGCACTGGCCCCACCCTCTTGACCATCACTGAGGAGCCCTTGAGACCCCCTGAGACACAGCTTGTGGTGGGAGAGTCTGGAAGTAGTGGAGGAGCTCAGGAGGAGTGGAGTTCTTCCTGTAGAACCCCGTCTGCAGAGAGCTGCTCCTCCATCAGCTCAGGCCTGGATGCTGCACACTCAGTCCTCAAAGCTGTGGCAAAGCTCTTTCATCACAGCAAACATCTTGATGTCGCCAAGCTGAAACGCCCAAAGACCAGCAAAGAGTCTCACCTGGAAGTGAGGAGCCGCTTCAGTGCTCTGCTAACCCAACGGATGAAGACGTGGGACATCATCAGAGGGTCTCAGGTCCAGGCAGCCACCAACGTCCTGGACTACAGACAGAAGAAGACGGAGGAATCACACAACAAAATGTCATTGATTGACTGATTGGATGCTGCTGCCTGCTGTGTTCTCCCATCACCATGACGATATGAATGTCGGGACACTGTAGGATCTGGAAGTTTTCAATTTTCTTCTAAATCCATCTTGAATGCAAAGGACATTGTGAACATTCGTCCATAAGATGTCGTCAGTGTGAGCGGAAATGTTTAAATGGGCAGAAGAAGAAGAGGAAGATGAAATCTCTGTTTGCTTCATTGTTATGGGGGAGGGAGCTGCCAAATGCGTGTGATGTCACTTTTGATCTTGATCCTTGGATGATGGTGGAATCTCACAGAACCCTGACAGAAGAACCTGTACAATAAAAATGATTTTCTACTCCAGTTCGTAACATAAAAACCTTCACGACGGAGATTTTGGTCTTTTTCAGGTGGGGTTTTCCAGCCTCCATGTCATGTCAGAAATTAAAAGACACTGGTCATGGTTCTCCTGGCATTCTGGGATGGGGTTCGATTCCCTACAGTGTCCTGCTGACTGTTTGACATTTACATGAAGGACCATAATTTACACTCCAGTTACTGGAGCAGCTCCAACTAAGTTCTAAAATCCTGTCTGATGCTTCCTTGAACTTTGACAAAGATGAACTTGAAGTTAAAGTAATAAAACACTCTTGGTACCTCATCTACTACCAGAAGCAGGACCTGGAGAAGACCAAAGAAGAACTTAAAAACAAAGTGATGGCGGCTCACGTTCAGGAGCCCCTCACCGCTGAGAACGAGCACGACGAAAACGACGAGAGCAGCGCCGAGGCCAGCGCAGAGTTCACGTCTGCAGCCACGTACAAGGACCGCAGCGAGGAGGAGCGCATGACCGAGGCCGAAAAGAACGAACGCTTGCAGAAACATCTACTCGTAAGTCTTAACTGACAACATCCATCATGTTTTCCACATTCATGGGTAAGACCGAATCTCTGAATCTCTCCGGCTGTGGGTTTTTTTTTCTCCAGGCTCTTAGCTCAGAGTTGGCCAACGCTCGGGACGAGACCAAGAAAACGGTGAATGACATCATCCATGCGGAGAACATGCGAGCAGGACGAGACAAGTACAAGACCCTCAGACAGATTCGTTCAGGGAACACCAAACAGCGCATCGACGAGTTTGAATGTATGTGATGTCTGTATTCACCGCGGCAAAAGCCCAGCCAGCTGGGCCATTCTGCCTGGACTGCAGTCCTGCCTCACTCAAGCTGTTTTCTCTCTTCCCTTAAAAATCAGATCCACAGCATGACATGGCTGCACAAGAGCAGCACAATGTACAACAAGAAGTTGTGACAGTTCATGATTCTAATCATGAAGAAATATATTTCCTTTAAATTATGGAAATTATGTTGCATCACAGACCAAAGAAACTGGGTATGACATTAAATTACATACAATGTTCTAATAATATTGCATTGAATCAAAATTAGGATTTTTTTTTTGGACTATTTGGCTTCCAGTCACAAAACATTCAACACAAATTAGAGTTCCTCGATGCAAACTTTGCTCATCGGGTTTCTGTTCATCTTTCTTTTTTTTTTTTACATGATAAAGGTTTTTCCGTGCAGTTCAGGAAGAGCAGAATGTCCGAATCAATACAGGTTTTGCTTTAATATGACAAGAGGAGGAATAATCCAGGACAGCACAAGGAATCACGCTCTCATGTGCTGTCCCATTTCAGCCGGTTATGTTCTCCGCAAAGCTGAATGTTGCAATTTAATATGAAATTCTTAATAAGAAAAAATATCAATGACAAATGTTGATCGATTTTTTTTTTTGTTGCCTTAAATAATAATAAATGACACAAAAAAAAAAAATAGCACGCACTTGAAAAACACAGTTTGCAAAATTAGTCAAAACAGACCAATGAGCAGTATTTCCAATCCATGCATTTTTGATAAACTGTGTGTATTTAATGACTTTTTTATTTTATAATTTGGATTTTTCTGATGTGATAAAATGAAGTGTAAGGTGTTCAAAAATTAAAATACCGCCGAGGATATTTTTGTATTATAAAAATCTAGAAGCGCTCGTCAAAAACAAGGTATTTTTTGTTGTTACTCTGATGAAAAGCATTTTGAAAAACAGTGTTAGTTGTTGACTAATGAAGCAGCTGTCGTAGTGAGCTGAGGGAACAAGCAACACCCTTCATCATGCGATAGAGCCGAGGAAAAGCCTGATCAATGTTCCCTGTACATTTCCTCTCTGGAGTTGTACACTGTGAACACGTTGAATGTACTTTTTTTTAAAGTAGACAAACAAACAAACAAAAAATGTATGAGCATAAAATTTTCTGATTGATTTTGGCATTCGGGCATGAAAGGGTTTTGCTTGTTCATAGACATTTAGAAATTTAGCGTTTGAAAGATGTATTTACACTATTTTGCAAGTTCAAAATATATGTATTTTAGTGATAGATATTTCTTTTTATTTTATTTTCATGCCTCTTAACGAATGAACGTGTTTTTTTTGTACCAAGAAGCAATTTGTTATCCAGTATCTTTCCCCATTGTTGAATATACTACATGTAACTGCTCTAAAATATAAGAAAGCAGTTACTTCTATTTTGGATACTTTTCCATGCCTGTGCTGTACTGTAGCTGAAGCACCATGTATCAACAGCCTTCTGGTGAGAATCCTGTAACTTCAACTCGTCTCCAAAGGTGTTGCGCTGAATTTGGTCTTGAGTCAAAAAGAGAAAAGAAAAGAAGAAAGACTGAATATTTGGAAAATTGACGAGAGTGCCTTGACCAGAGTATTTATCAGAACTTTCTGCTTCAAGTCTTCCTTTCACCAGTGAATAAAAGCCAGATAAAACTGCATTCAGTATTGTCACTACTGCTGTTGCTGTTTCATTTGTTTATATTATAGTATATTAGTAGTAGTAAAGGAAATTCTAATGATCTGTCATTAAAGAACAGAAAACTAACACAACACAACAACATGGCGGAACACCTGAGCGTTCATCCGAATAAACACGGAGAGATCATACAAGGGAGCGTCACAGCAGAGACGATCACCTTCAGGTTGGGTGTTCAACAGATGTTCACCCCGGATCCTTCCACCTGGTTTCAGCCACTGTTGGCAGGGAGAGGCAGTTAACAAACCACCAAGTCCTCCAGTTTGGAACTAATACCTGGTACTGACATGGGTCTCCAGGTCACGACATGCAAGCTACTAAGAAAAGTACTTTGTGACCCCCCCCCCAAAAAAAAAGAAACGTCAAGATACTCCAAAGGTATCACAATGATATGAGTTTACATTTTTCATTTATTTATGAGTTCCAGTGGGTTTTTGTGCCAAGTATGAGGAGACGTTCATGACTTTTTCTACCAGGTTATCAGGTCAGCTGTTGATAATGTGAACAGCCACCATCTAGTGGCCAGTTGGTGTTACTACAACTATCACCAGCCTGAGAGCCATTCCTCGTCAACTCCAGTCGTGTTCAAACCAGGGAGTAACGGCGTTAAAATAAACGAGATTACCGCCTAGGAATGATGACTGGCGAAGAGAAAGATTTCATGTTGAGACAACCAGAGACATCAGGTGGGCGGGTGTCTACACACAGACCCAGCACACACAAGGCAAGTCCAGAGTCGCGGGAAAAGACAGCGTTTTCAAGATGGAAGTATAGGCACTTCTTTAACTTCACGGAGGTTAAGGGTCACAATGTAAATGTTGAGTGTAGGTTGTGTCACCCCAGAGCGAGAGCATCGAGGCTGTGAACGTCCAATGTTAGCATCTCCAATGTAATGAAGCGCCTCTCGACAGCCCCCGCTTCTGCTGAAGGAAGGGCCAGAAACACCGTTGACCCCGCTGACGGTGGTAGCAGCCAGGTGCTGTCAACCTGAGCTCGGCTAACAAAGGACACGGAGCCACGCCGGCCAAGCAGCCAACGCCGGATTTTTCCGGAAAATAATCAAAATTCTTTGACATTTTTAAACAAAGTAAAAAAGAGGAATGCAACAGTTACTTTCCCTGGTAACTAGTTACTTTCATAGGGGAGTCACTCAGTTACTTTTTGGGAGAAGAAACAAGTAACCATAACTAATTACTTATGGTGATCACACTGCCGTTACAGCACGAAATCATACACTTTTAAAAATAAAGCTATCATCTTGGTGTAGGAGTAAGTAACCATAACTAATTACTTTCTCAAAGTCACTGCTCCAAACTGGTTAGATCCTTGTTCCAGTGGAGAGCTGAGCCTGAAATTCAAGAAATACAACACTTTAGGTGCAACAGCAACACCAGAAGCCACACACCCAGTATTTCCCATCAAGGACACATCCCCGCAGTCACTGAGCCAGTAATGATTCCTCTTAATAAACGAGAGAAAACATTTGTCGTCCTCAACTTTATCTGGTTGGTCTGCGTCGTGGGGGCAGCAGCCTCAGCAAGGAAGCCCAGACTGTCCTCTTCCCAGCCACGTCCACCAGCTCTCCCGGCAGAATCACGAGGCGTTCCCAGGCCAGCCAAGAGATATAATCCCTCCAGCGTGTCCTGGGTCTCCTCCCGGTCGGACATGCCTGGAACACCTCCAGAGGGAGGTGTCCAGGAGGCATCTTCACCAGATGCCTGAACCACCTCAACTGACCCCTCCTAACATGGAGGAGTAGCAGCTCTACTCTGAGCCCCTCCTGAATGACCGAACTTCTCACCCCATCTCTAAGGGAGAGCCCAGCCACCCTGCAGAGGAAACTCATTTCGGCCGCTTGTATTCGCGATCTTGTTCTTTCGGTCATTACCCAAAGCTCATGACCAATGGTGAGGGTTGGAACGTAGATTGACCGGTAAATCGAGAGCCTCGCCTTTTGGCTAAGCTCCCCCTTCACCACAACGGACTGGTTTAGCACCCGCATCACTGTGGATGCCACCCCAAACCACCTGTCAATCTCCCTCCTACCCTCACCCGGGAACAAGACCCTGAGATACTTGAAAGCCTCCACCTGAGGTAGGAACTCCCCCCCGACATGGAGTGGGCAAACCACCCTTTTCAGGCTGAGGACCATGGCCTCAGACTTGAAGGTGCCAATTCTCACATAAAACATTTGGTCACATGAATATTTTGGGGTTAATTAGATGTTTTTAACCTCGGCTCCTAAAATAAGTCAATAATTCACCGGCTTAACAAAACAGTTGTGTTCTTACACCCAGTTTTGGTCCCACTGACTCCCATGAACACCGATGTTGGTGATCACACTGCCGTTACGGCACGAAATCATACAGTTTTAAAAATAAAGCTATCATCTTGGTGTAGGAACCTCAATATTGTAGTTTTATCCTTTTCAACCAGATGGTGCCATTTTCTAACATCTGGCATTGAGATCAGGAACATTCAATGTTCCATTCGTCCCCCTTCTCCATCAGTATGAAGCCCTACAGGCCAATGAGACAAAAGAACAAATAAATGAAAAACAAAACAGTGTCAGTTTGTTGTAGGGAGGTAAGGATGCGATGTGTACGCGTGTATCAACAACAAGTGAGTGTGAGAGTAGCCAAAACGAAGACACTCACATCCCTGTCGATGGATTATTTGTTCCACCTCCATCTGAGGATTGTATCAGGATACATTTGACCTTAGAAACAGAACAGGAAGTCTTTACTGTGGCACAAGAAAGAAGGAATTGAAGTCAGACCATTTGGTGCAACAGGATTAAAAAGAAGAAAATGGACTTTTAAAACAAATCACACAAGGCAATCATATCATTTTCAGGGTTACTGCATGATACATTAAATTATTGCACATGTATTCAAGGTTTGCCAGTATATATTGATGTAATGGCTCTGGCAGAATAAACAGAGAAAAAACACTCTGGAGCATCCAACTGTCCACAGCTGAGTAGCTGGAAAACCACCCACAGACGCAGTCCACCATTATGCTCTCCGTGGAAAGACAGAGGAACACAAGCAGGGTAACTCCTGAGTACTGGAAGGAAGTGTCGTCCCTGCTGAGCCTTCTTGACGATGGCAACACAGATTGGTTTTGGTGATGTCACATGACCCAGGGCTCCTATGATGTCATTGGTTTTCACTGGACTCACATCTCAACCAAGTGTGAATGAACTTGTCTTTGTGCTCTGATCTCTGACTGACAGCTAAGGAAGATCTGAGCACGACACAGTGAAGGTTAAAACACTGAAGTCAACTTTGACGCGTATATATGAGCACACTCATCTTCATCAGTATACACACTTCAACCTTGACAAGTTACCACCAAGACAACCTCCGGTGAAAAGGTGAGCTACAAAAAAAGGCCCTCCTGTGGTGATAATGACCAGAATAGCAGGCGGTCTTAAGTCTCTAGGTGGTCTAAATGCTAGGAGCAGTGTTGACAGTGTTGAATGTGCTCTACCAGGGGCTGCTAGGCCTCATGTTAACTTTGTGCGCGCCATAGATGTTAAAAAAGAGACAGAGACGATGTAGTGATAGTTTAACGTTGTGACCCAATGTTGTGTTTCTATTCTCCTGTCACAGTTGAGTTCATCAGACTGGTAACCATGACGTCCAACGACGACAACCTGCTGGCCCCCGGAAGTACTCTGTTCTCTGAGACCTGCAGCTACAAGGTCTTGTCCTTCCTGGGTGAAGGAGTGTTCGGTAAAGTCCTCAAATGTTTGAGGACTGATGGAAATGGAGGTCAGAAAGTTGTGGCGGTCAAGATAATGGAACAAGAAGCAGGAGTGGCTGAGGTAGGAAGTTCAGCGCTGCATCATTTGAGTTGTACTTCCCTTGTGACAAAGGAAGGAAGTGTATAACCTCACAAAATAGACTGGGACCATGTCAAGCTAATCAGATATTATTTTCATAAATCTGCAGGCAAAGATTCTGGAGAAGATCAAGGTGCTGAACTCAAGCCTCTTTGTCCATTGGGAGCAATCTTTCTTGGACAAAGGACGTTTTTGTCTGGAGTTTGAACAGCTGGACAAAAGTCTGTCTGACCTGTGGACCAAGGAGGGAGGTGGGAAACCTCTCAACCTCACCCTCATCAGGCCCATCCTTCGTCAGGTGTGTGCCACCACCTTCTTTTCTGCATCCGTAGAAAAGGACTATTGATGGAATACCGTTGACCTTCATCCCATTAATGTTCCCTCTTTTATCAACCTTCCAGGTGGCTGC
Source organism: Aulostomus chinensis (assembly GCF_037954235.1). NCBI lineage: Eukaryota > Metazoa > Chordata > Actinopteri > Syngnathiformes > Aulostomidae > Aulostomus > Aulostomus chinensis. Next base: position 15,434,454 of record NC_141334.1, on the reverse strand, counting down.
TGGACTTTGCCAGTTGAAGTCTGCAGGAATTCTGCACACGGACCTGAAACCAGACAACGTGATGCTGGTGGACCACCTGAGGGAATTCTGCCGGGTCAAAATCATTGACTTTGGTCTGGCACTAGAAGCTGCTGACGCAATGCAGGGCTTCCCACTCCAAACCCTGGTGTACCGGTGAGCAAATGGAACCGTTTTCAATCTCTCACTGGTGAACTGGTGGCTAATAAACTGGATAATGATAATATTCTATTTTACTTTGAAAGAGCTCAAAGAAAATCAGCAGCCACCTTTGAAAACACCAACCAGTTCAAACTCAGACAATAGATGAGAAAAGTTTAGCAGCCACGATTAGCCAAGACGAATTAATGATCCAATAATGGATGACGTTTTCATGGTTAACTCTTTTTTTTCATTCTCTCTCAGTTCTCCAGAGATCATGTTGGGGCTTCCATACACAGAAGCCATTGACATGTGGTCTGTGGGGTGTGTGGCTGCCGAGATGTTCCTGGGGGACCTGCTCTACCCTGGGATGAGCGAATACGACATGGTAAGTTCACCTCAACTGCCTCCACTGTGTGTGTCTTTCAGGGAGATGTTGAGTACTTGTTGATGTTGAGTTGACATTGTGTTGCATCTTCAGCTCAGGTACATCATGGACACACAGGGTCCAATCCCACAGGACTTGATAGAAGAAGGGTTGACCAGCGACGACTTCTTCCAGCAAGACTTTGACGGTCTCTGGAGACTGAAGGTTGGTACCTCCTCACCCCTGCTCAAATCTAACTGAGCTACAAGACATTTTTAAATTTTAAAACAGAGAATCAAGTCACCAAAGTTCTTGATGATGTGTTTGCTTGTCCTCAGACTCCCTATCAGTTCCACCTGGAGTCACAGACTCAGCCATGTGAGAACAGGAAGTTCAGGCTCAGGTCCCTCGATCAACTTGTTTATGTAAGTATCAACTGTAAAAATGTTGATTGACCGTATTTGAACACTCTGCAGGTGAGACATCTGACCTTCAGTGTTGTTTGTTCCAGCTGAATGTCGCTGAATTGGACTGTCCCGAGGATGCAGCTGCAGAGTGGGCTGATCGCCTCATGTTTGTGGACCTGCTGAAAAAGATGCTCCAGCTTGACGCCTCAGAGAGGATCACTCCCCACCAGGTGCTGGAGCACCCCTTTATAACAATGAGCCACCTCCAGGCCTACAGGTCCAGCAGCGACTAGTAAGTCAACACCAGGATGTAGAAGTTAGCGTTCTCCACTTTATCTGAAAATACTCTTCGTACGTTGTCTTCACTCAGCTAACACAGCGTTTCCTTGTCTTGCAGTGCCATGTCCTCCATTATCACGGCCACTGAGCCCTGGATCGTCCAGCCTGAACAGCAGAGATCTCATCCTCCTTCTGGCAGGAAAAGAAAGAGGGAGGATGATGATGATGGAGATCTGAATTTCAGCCAGACATCTCATCACATGTCCAAAAAGAGGAAGACTGCTGGCCCCCCACAAGGGTAGGCTCACCTACACCGACCACCTCATGATCAGAGAGATTGTAGATTTGTTTTACAAGGAGACATTTTGAAACTTCTGAATATTATTTTACAGACACATTGATGCCAGTCCTGAGGAGAAAGGACTCCCATCCCAGCCCCCCCACCAGAGCCTCACACCAACAAAGAAGAAGAAGAAGGATAAGAAAAAGAAGAAATCACAAGGAACAAAGAAAAGTAGAATCAATCCTGCAGGACCAGAAGATCAGGAGAAACCCCCCAGAGTTAGGAAGGACACAAAGAAGAGGAAGATGGATGAAGTGGAGCCGGAAAAACATAGAGGCAGCAAGAAAGTTGCAGCTCCTGGATTGAGGGACGGAGGGAGGACGGGTGAGTAGACGAGTGCTGTAGCAACATTCCTCTGTGACTGCTGAGATGTGCTTGTGTCTAACATGTGACTTTGACTTCCAGAGCCTCAACCAAGTGGCACCACCCGGGTCTCCACTCACCTCCTCCCTACCAACCCCCCCCCATCCTCCTCTTCCCACCTTGTCTCCATGCGTCTTGGTTCCTTCACTCTCAATCCCAATCCTTCCCTCATTCCCAGGAATATAACCTACCCCCCCTCCTACATCCCCCCCTTCCAACCCCACATTCACCCTCTCATGCACCCTCCTGTCAACCCCCCCTCCTACATCCCCCCCTTCCAACCCCACATTCACCCTCTCATGCACCCTCCTGTCAACCCCCCCTCCTACGTCCCCCCCTTCCAACCCCACATTCACCCTCTCATGCACGCTCCTGTCAACCCCCACTCCTACGTCCCGCCCTCCCAAACCCACTTTCACCCTCTCATGCACCCTCCTGTCAACCCCCCCTCCCAAACCCACTTTCACCCTCTCATGTACCCTTCTGTCAACCCCCCCTCCAACATACCCCCCTTCCCTCCTTACATGCCCCCTCCCAAGTGAAGAAGCAGCACTGGCCCCACCCTCTTGACCATCACTGAGGAGCCCTTGAGACCCCCTGAGACACAGCTTGTGGTGGGATAGTCTGGAAGTAGTGGAGGAGCTCAGGAGGAGTGGAGTCCTTCCTGTAGAACCCCGTCTGCAGAGAGCTGCTCCTCCATCAGCTCAGGCCTGGATGCTGCACACTCAGTCCTCAAAGCTGTGGCAAAGCTCTTTCATCACAGCAAACATCTTGATGTCGCCAAGCTGAAACGCCCAAAGACCAGCAAAGAGTCTCACCTGGAAGTGAGGAGCTGCTTCAGTGCTCTGCTAACCCAACGGATGAAGACGTGGGACATCATCAGAGGGTCTCAGGTCCAGGCAGCCACCAACGTCCTGGACTACAGACAGAAGAAGACGGAGGAATCACACAACAAAATGTCATTGATTGACTGATTGGATGCTGCTGCCTGCTGTGTTTTCCCATCACCATGACGATATGAATGTCGGGACACTGTAGGATCTGGAAGTTTATAATTTTCTTCTAAATCCGTCTTGAATGCAAAGGACATTGTGAACATTCGTCCATAAGATGTCGTCAGTGTGAGCGGAAATGTTTAAATGGGCAGAAGAAGAAGAGGAAGATGAAATCTCTGTTTGCTTCATTGTTATGGGGGAGGGAGCTGCCAAATGCGTGTGATGTCACGTTTGATCTTGATCCTTGGATGATGGTGGAATCTCACAGAACCCTGACAGAAGAACCTGTACAATAAAAATGATTTTCTACTCCAGTTCGTAACTTAAAAACCTTCACGACGGAGATTTTGTTCTTTTTCAGGTGGGGTTTTCCAGCCTCCATGTCATGTCAGAAATTAAAAGACACTGGTCATGGTTCTCCTGGCATTCTGGGATGGGGTTCGATTCCCTACAGTTTCCTGCTGACTGTTTGACATTTACATGAAGGACCATAATTTACACTCCAGTTACTGGAGCAGCTCCAACTAAGTTCTAAAATCCTGTCTGATGCTTCCTTGAACTTTGACAAAGATGAACTTGAAGTTAAAGTAATAAAACACTCTTGGTACCTCATCTACTACCAGAAGCCACACAGCCGGTCCTTCCCATCAAGAACACATCCACACTGAACTAATAAAGTTCATTCGTCTTCACGCGTACGACAAAAACATTGGTCAATATCTTAATTTGTTGTTGTCCTGTAAGCACATCTGGTTTTTATTGTCTTTGTTATTCTGTGATATTGTGTTGCTGTGTATGTGTGTAATATGTGCTAAAATGTGACTTCCAACCCCACATTCGTCCTCTCATGCACCCTCCTGTCAACCCCCCCTCCTACGGGTAACCTGATCGTGGTAATCCACAGTCCTGACGGTGTCCGCCTGAACCTGACCTGACATTGAGGAGATCTGGGTTCAGCTCATTAAGCGATGGACAGCCATTCTCATGTGCAGAAGCATCAAAGACGGTCCTCAGCTTGGTTGCTGCTTTTTCCTCTCTTATCACAGCATGGTGAGGTAAGTAGTACTTTAGTATTTTAGTTTGGTATTGTTTTCTTTCACCAAATGACTTCAGGTAAGTGAGCTTTTCAGTCTTGCTTAGCTCAATATTCTCATGGATAGCAGTCTGAAACTGGTCCCAGAATTCTTGCCACATCTGTAGTTCTCCGTCGTATTTCTTTATGTACAACTTAGGCAACTTTATCGTTGATCTGCTGGTCACTCTGCTCGAGTGGGCGCCCACGTCGCTCAGCGGCGGCCATGTCCGCTCGCCCGCGGACAATCAGTCTCGTTGCTCGAGACTTCCAGAGGGTAACCTGATCGTGGTGATCCACAGTCCTCTAGCTCAGGTCACAACTCACATCGTCCTTGGATGTTTCCTATTCAATACTCTGCAGTAGTCTCGTCATTGAGGCTCTTACAACTTAACAATGTTTCGGTCTCTGTAGACGCTCCGCCATTGTCACAGAATTCCCGCCGTAGGTGCAGCTATCGGCTAACGGTTAACGTCTTCAACCGTTAAGTCTCCCGTATCCTGGGTTTCGGCACCAAAAAATGTGGGAAATTTAGCCGCATCTCCTCAAAAAAAGAAACAGGGGAATTCAAAGTCTTTTTCGACCGTTACTGAGTGAAACAAAAACTACAACAAAGAAAATGAACATCACCGCACTTATTTTTCCTCGTCTCTACTGCGTCTTCCTCTTCTTCTCTAAAAAACAAACTAATTTTAAAAAAAATAATACTGTCCCAACCTCCCAACTCACGAACAGGAAGCGCCCCCAGTGGACACATCATGCAACGTTAGCAACACACGAAACCACAAAGTTCACAACAATAAACAAAAGGATACGAGAGCCTCGACGACGGGACGACTGTAGAGTATTGAAGAGAAAGTAAGTGTGTGTGTGTGTGGGGGGGGGGTGTTGTATCCTTTTGTTCATTGTGGTGAACTTTGTGGGTTTGTCTGCAGCTCGTAATCACATAATCAGATGAGTAGAGCTCAACTCATTCCACTTATTACCCTCCTTTAAGAGCATGGAATGGTCATATTCTGTTCTCCCTCCAGTCTTCAATATGTCTACCGTGACAGGTTACAGCTAGTCAGAGGAGCAGATGTACTTTTGTTTTAAAGGGTCACCGCTGATATCGGGTATATAAGCAGCAGAACCAGTAGATTTAGAAAACAGTTTCTTAAGGTGTATTCAGCTGAGAAATTTGAATACATCAAGTTTTACATCAGAATCTCTGGATTATTGGAACAAAATGCCACATGATCGTAGTCAGACTGCTAACTTGGGCTGTTAGCGTGTGAATATACAACTTCCAGTACATTTTGCCTTCAAAATAAAAGCCTTGTTCATAACACTAGTTATCCATATAAAGATATACTGTATTTTTTAATGTCTTTTGCGGCAGTTGAAGGAGCAGTTATTTCTCCGTAAAACACTGTGGTTTCAATGATGATGATTGTTTCTCACTTCACAGGATCTCAGCTTGATGTCCGTCTTGGTCCCTGGACTGAAGATCATCATGGTGAAGGTCCATGTCCTTTCCTCCACCATCAGCTCCCACTCAAGCTCTCCCTCCTCCCCATTCTTTCATTCCTTCTCCCTCTCTGAACTGAAGGCAGCACAAATTAAAAAAAAGGTGCTGGACACCATGGGGGTCTTACCAGATTAAAAAAAGATTTAAAAAAATACGGAACCTTGCACATCATCACCAAATTTGTTCATAAGTCATTTGTTTTACTGCCAGAAGAGTATCAGCTGTGAACGCATCAACCACTGTGTGAGCAAGTCATCTGCTAGAGGACACTTAAATAAAAACACATCCTGATAACTTTTTCATATCAAACTGGTTGGCTCTTCAGTCACAGGAAGTCAGTCAACAGACATATCAGGAGGGACTCAAGCCTCTCAGAACATTTATTGAGCTCCAGATAAGAGAACTGTTGTAGACCTGAGATGATTTATGGAGACCCAGAGGTAAACCTGACATAATTTTGGAACAAATGTTCTGCACCCAGAGGTGTAAAGGCTAGGAGATGACATCATCTGAAATGTGGAAGCGTATCACAATAGCCATGGATTCAAGTGAGACTGTACTCTCAGTATCTCACCATAACTTATATATGCCGGTTCGCTTGGACTCAGTTAATCTTAACGAAAGCACAAACACTCTACTCTCACATTTGAGACATCAGTTTTTGAGATGTTTCCCCAAATATTCTTATTTTTCAAAAACTCTTCAAGGCCTGGAAATTGCATGTTTTTTAATTTTTTTTTAATTTTGGGAATACTGAGTAACAGCCAGTGGAAGTGAGCTGACTAGGAATCTCCACCACACAGGCACAGACAACATCAAGTGTGTTGTCCTGCATCTTGATTGAATCCTCCCGTGGAAACTTTATTTGTCCAGATTGAAATTTACAATTAAATTTGAAAAAAATTGGTTTAAATCTCTCGTTTTTGTCCGTCTTCTCTCTCATATTCAAAATCAGTTCAGATTTGTCTGTATGAGTACAATGAACTCCATGATATTCATAGTGTGGTTCTTTATTACAGAGATTTGGCTTGGCCTACAGCACGAGGGTTGACTTCGCCCAGTTTATTCAGGTAACAAACGACATCCGGCACTGGTTTTGTGCGTTTCAGCAGTGAAATACAGAATATTTTGTAAGTGTTGTACTCTGAGACTAGAAAATAAATAATCCCACAGAAGAGAGGAAATTGATAATCCCACAGAAGAGAAAGGATTGGCAAAAGCATTCAGAACTTTTTTTCTTAGAGTTTGTTAACTTTCAGGGCTTTACAGATACTAAATGCAATTTTGTTAAAGCTCAATTATTTTAACCAAATAGCAACAAAGTGCTACAGCTCTCTAACATACATACTATATGTACAAACAGTGCTGTGGAGATGACACACACTGGAGCGCCAACCCACAAAAATACACACTCAACACTTAAACAGTGTGTGTTTGATAAGGCCTGAACCACCTAACAGGGACAGGAGAGTGTGAGAGGATGTGGACTACACCTGTTGCTAACTAAGCTTCGTTCATCTTTGTCCTCTTGACCACAGACCGAGGCGACACACAATCCCAACTCAACAGACCGTAACCCACAGATAGCTGCACTTCCCGTTTGACTTTATCACATTCACACAGAATTACAGATTAAAGTGTGGAGGAACACACATCAGTTTGGGGATAAATATACTCCCTGGTTGGACATGTAACACTTGCCTTCGTAGAACATGAGCAATGTTTTAGTGACCAGTTTCTATCCTAGGATCAGTTCAATCTAATTCTCATGAGATGGGCCTCAATAAATAGAGTTTGAATGAGAGCGAGAGGAGAGGCAGCGAGATAGAGAGAGAAAGAGAGAGAGAGGCGGAGTGAGTTCTGTTTCTTCCCCTTAGGAGAATCTGGGAGTGACCCGGTGGGCAAACTGGCCAATCAAAGGAGGATCCAGACTGGTTCAGACCAATCAGATCACTTCAGTGAAGGGCCCCTGCCATGGGGTTGCTGTTGAGTGGTAGTACAGTCCGATTACAAGAGCATGGTGATGGGTTTCTCTAGGAACTTCCGGAATTCTGCCAGCCACTGGGCGCCGACCGCCCCGTCCACCACCCGATGGTCGCAGCTCAGCGTCACTGACATCATACTGGCTACGTCGAAACTAAAAAACCCAAGCAAACACAGCATCATCAGCGCATCCCTGGACCAACAGACTACGTAACGCTTAAGTCCTCTTTTAATAACAACACTGACCCTTTCTCATTGTCAGCTGGCATCAGCCGCTTTTCGGAGCCTCCGACTGCCAGGATACAGGACTGAGGAGGGTTGATGATGGCGGAGAAGTTCTTCACACCAAACATCCCCAAATTAGAGATGGTGAACGTTCCCCCCTAGTGGAAGAAACACAGAGTGAGAAGGAATGTTCTACATTTCTAATGAGATGAAGTTTGTATTAATTGCACACTAGAGGTCTTCATGAGTCCACCTGAACCTTTTTAATATTATATGTAATGTCCCGTGAAGTCAAGAGAAAATTGACGATAAATTAGCAGTGCTAACGTTAGCAGCTGTGGTGACAGATGCAATCATCAAGCTGATTCTAAACACGCTTGTCATGCTTCATCATGACAGTACGTGGACTTATACGATTTAAATAACCATTGGATGCATTCTGATTTTTCAATTATCAACACACATAAATGACAGAAAACCTTGACATGTTTGAGCAATTTTCTTCAGCAGGGAGGATGACTTTTCCGACACAAAGTTTATTTAAAATGATAAAAGCTCGATTCTGCCTTTTAAATAGTACAATAATAATCTGAGCGGTGCATCTCAAGGTCTTTTTGGGTTCAGGTATCTATCCTTTGACCTGTGAAGAGCTCAACCCCTCACACACTGAAAAACTACAAATACCAGCAGGATCAGAAGCTGCGTCATGGGCTTTACCTGGAACTCGTGAGGCTGCAGTTTGCCTTCTCGGGCTTTGGCAGCCAGAGCCGACACGTCTGAGCTGATGGCAACCAGTCCTTTGGTGTGAGCATTAAAAACTATGGGTGTGATGAGACCGCTCGCTGTGCTCACTGCTACACTCACATCCACCACATGATTCCTAGAGGAATTCAGATGAGTCAGTACTGATCCGGAAAATGTGACTCTAAATGCTCCAAGTGCCTTCTAGCTAAAGAGCGTTATCAGGACCCATCAATGACTCTCCAAGCTAATAAGGAGCAGATACATTCAACTGTGTGCAACAATTCCATGTTTTTACTCACTGGCGGATGACCGTGTCCAACCAGGAAGAGTTGCACTCGGGAACCTTGAGGCAGGCGAGAGCGCTGGCTTTGATGATGAAGTCATTTACACTAAGTTTGATATTCTGGGCTTTTACCTCCTGCACAGAGAACAAAATCATCTTCAGGACAGTTCAGGAGGAAGGGGGATGTCCCATCTGTCCTGCTTTTATTGTGACACTCCTTTCACAAACTAAACCTCACAGCGTTGAGATCTTTCCGAAGCTCCAGCACTTGGTCCATGTTGACGTCTACAGACAGGTAATAGTGGGGGATGGTTTGCTTGGACTGCATCAACCTCTGAGCAATGACCTGAGTGGAAGCAAATATATGAACTTCAGGTTCAATCATAATCCAGACAGAGATGACGTGTGTTGGGTGGGTCTGTAGTCAAGTTTCCCCACAAATGTATCATAATTATAATAATAGGTGTTTGCTAATCAAGGTCAGCATTAGCTGGGGAGCTAAATCTCCTGTCGAGCACTGTAGAAGATGACTGGCAGCAGGATGACATAATTACAGGAGCATCAATCCAACCTCAAATGAGCACAGACAATTGAAACGGAGAGTTCTGAATGACTACTGGAACAGCTACGTGATCTTGGAGGTGTTCTGGCAACAGTCCTGATGACCACGAGACCTAATCATCACGTGACTGTGGTACCTCATCAACGATTCCATCTCCCCCAAGAATCCTTTTTCTTTTGCTATTTAGAGATTTATTTGAATTTCCACTTTTTCCACTCCAGGTTTTTTTTTTTTTTTGCAAAATTTGAAAAGGCACACAAGAAGCGCTGGAAGGGAACACGCCTAGAGTTGATCATTAGAGTGCTGGTCTGAATATCAGGAGGTACGGGTGAAAAAAGGACCCGTAGAGAGTTTGCCACAGCCACAGAAATTGCCACTGAACACATATTTCACAGCGAATTCAGGCCTATTTGCACTCACCTTGCGGATGTTGCTGATAGGGATGTCTGTGAAGGTGCCGGCGGGTGCAGCAGGAACGACGGCAGGTATAGGAGCAGCTGGAGCTGCAGCTGGAGCGGGAGCGGCAGCTACAGCCTGCAAAACGAAATGGCAGCAGTGTCATTAAAATTAAAGCAAACTCAACTTCTGAGCCACTTCTGACCAGAGAGTTCTAGGAACTACACACTCTAATCACAAGTGGTTCATAAGAGGACCAATGGTGGATGACAAGAAGACTTAATACTTTTAGGTACGGCACACAACAATAGGACACAACTAAAATAATCATGAAAACTGAAAAATTGTCAGCACAAAGATGTATCTTTGAAACCATTGATTATTGCAAGGAATTACCAGCATTAAATGTGCATTATTAGCTTTAATAGCAGGAACATGTCTTACCGGTGCAGCCTTTGGTGGGACAAAGCTCTCAATGTCTTTCCTGGTAATGCGTCCATCAGGACCAGAACCTGAACAGAAAGCAGTTCTGCATGAAAAACATTTTCTATGCCTCCAGTATTTGCATGTGATGTCACCTTCTTCTTTTTCTTGATCATGGACTTAATGTGTAACTTACCACTTATCTGTGCCATGTCGATGCCTTTCTCAGCAGCTAGTTTCTTGGCGAGTGGGCTGGCAAAAACACGCCCCTTCCTGGGTGCTGCGGGACTGGGAGCAGGACTGGGTGCTGCAGCAGCAGGTGCTGGAGCAGCTGGTGCTGGAGCCTGGAATGTCCACGCAGAAGGGAAGAAATCAGGTCACATCAGCAGCAGCAGAGCGCAGGTCTCTGTTATAGATACGTGTGTTAGTGTGCGTTTGTCTCACTGCTGCGGGTGCTGGAGCTGGAGGAGGCGTGGAAACCTCAGTGATGCCAGTTTCTACATAATCCTTGAAGGCAGCGATGTCGCTTTCATTCTCTACAATGATGCAGAGTGGCGTGCCCAGCGGGACATCCCGTGTTCCCTCTGACACCATAATTTTGGCCAAATATCCTTCCTCCTGCACCTCAAAGCCTGAACAAAACACACACGAAGGAGCCATGATGGAACAGAACAGGGAAAATATGAATAATGTATATGTAAGACGTTTGTCCGCCAACCAGGCAGCTATGTTTGGGTCTGGATTCTCATGACATGTAGAATAACAGCATCGCGAGAAATAAGGATGAGTGGTAATCTCTGTGGTGCAGCTGGAAATAAAGGAACACTGCTATTTTGGTTTACCAATAGTTGCCTTGTCTGTCTCAATCTCAGCCAGCAGATCTCCTTCGCTCAGCTTCTCTCCAACCTTCTTCTCCCAGCGCTGCACCGTACCCATGGTCATGGTTGGGGAGAGGGCAGGGAGTGTGATCTGCAACACAAGTCAAGGCAGGGAGACTTGAAATGGTGAGATTCTACTTGGAAAAAAAATTCAAAACCTGGATGTTAGAGAGACTTGCGCACATTATCACATGATGTCAGGATTCATGGGGACAGCAGCCGCCAATCCAACCTCTCTCTCGTTTCCTACCTGAATGTAAGAACTCCCTGATTCGGGGAAAAAGGGACGCGACACAAACCCGTGGTGTGTTCAGTTCAATGATAGTGGGAGGGATCACAGCGACCTCATAGTTGTGTTCCTACCACTAAAAGCCATTGTTGGATTTTACATCAAAAGGTTAATAGAGTTTCACCCGTAGCTCAAGCTAAGGAAAAGCTGCTGACAGGCTGAAGCACTCACTGTTACACCTGTAAAAACTCTTGACTGGAGAAGAACCACCACCATTCAAATATTTGTGACGCGAGTTGGTTGTCGGCACAAAAGATCCAGGTGAAAACATCCACATAATATATGTGTTTCGCTACTTTTTTTTTTTAATTGATATTTTGGTCAGACAGACACTAAAAAATACAACTACATACATTAAAAAAAAACATGCATTGTGTCCGTCTTCAGCGTCTGCCCTGTCTCTGTCTTTTTTCCTTTTAAAACAAGAAAATAAAATGAGAACATACAGGAATCTGTACTGCAGCAACAACATACCAAACTGGCCAGGCCTACAACACAAGACATAGATCTCAAAACAAAAAAACAAATGGAAACACAACAGGTATTAGGTATTAATACAATATACACATCCTGTATTTGACCAAAACAAAAAATTATGTAGCACTAGTCAGTGTCAATCTTTCATATCCAGCAATTGTGCTAGAAATGGGCCCCACACGTCATTGAATGTATCTTCCCCTCCAGCCACTCTATAGGTGACCTGCTCATAGCTCGCCATCGAGCTTAGTACCTCTACCAACTCCTTAAAAGTGGATGAAGTGGGAGATTTCCAGTGCTGTAAAGTTACCCGACACCCTGTTATCATAGCTAAACAACACCATGATTTTCTGCGTTTTGACATTTGGTTATTATCCCAACATCCTAAAGACTTGTGATTTGGTTTGAGATGTGGTGAAGGTCTACAGCAGTTTGACGTTGAAGCCACTGTTGTTTTGACATTCAAGAGTCATAAATTATTAAATGACTCCAACCAGGTTGTCTTCATGTACTTAGTGTTGGTAAAGAAGTGATATCAGACGAACTAAGAATGCTTTATTCTTATTATTGGATTTTTTTCCCCCCTTGTACTGGGCTGAATTAAATTCTATGGCAGGCCTCTCTTTGGGCAGCCGTGGTCTATATGATCAAATAACATGACAATGATCAAGTACGGTGATCCAGAGATGAAACTACAGGGAAAGAAGGAGCCCTCTGTGTTCCTCTATTCTGCTGAAGTGATCTAGAGAGTAATACTCACATGAGGAGTGCACACACGAGCAGTACACACGATGATCCATCCGTCACAGACTAAACAACCCTGATAACTTTGCAGCGATGGCACAACCACTGTAAACACACTGCACTCTACTGATCTCTGACCTGCTCTGGCTCAAACACGTGACCACGCCTTGTTTTACTTCACGAGGACACACCCACCTTCATGTGTGTAGGGTAGGAGCTGCCAGGGGCGGCAGCGGGAGCAGCAGAGGGGGGAGGAGGAGGAGGAGCAGCGTCTGATGAAGCGGGGGCACCAGCTGCTTTAAAGGAGTCCAACGTTACGTCCTTAAAGGCCGGGATGAGGTCAGGACTGCAGGGAAAATACACAAGTAAATATAAACAAATATACAACCGCACGTAGAGCAGATGTGTGACATGTTGAATGATGTTGGAACAGGAAGTGAAAAGGTCAGAAAACACTTTCCAGGCAAATCCAACACAGATAGATGTGTACTAATACTACATACCTTTCAACTGTGATGCAGATTACTGAGCCAATGTTCACATCTCTGGTCCCCTCAGGAACTAGGATTTTGGCCAGATAACACTCCTCAAGCATCTCAAACCCTACAGTGGCCTTGTCAGTCTCCACCTACGCAGACAGTGACATCATCACCACCAGCTCACAGTGAGGAATTCTACTCTGAAATAAACCGCAACACATCTACTAACCTCGGCAATCAGGTCACCCTCGCTAATTTTGTCTCCTTCTTTCTTCTCCCAGCGAGCGATTGTTCCGGTCTGCATGGTGGGCGATAGTGCTGGTAGCTCTACCTGGTTAACACACGGATGCGCACCCACACCCACACACACACACACGCACATGCACACACACAGAAGATCAACACTGCTACTAATGCAAATACAGGCACGTGTTGCAAAACAACAGATTTCTCCATCATTACTCCCTCATCTTAAAGCTCGACAAGTGCTGCTGTATTCAGGAAGGGGAGGGATAGATAACCGCTCTGAATCCAACCAGTGAGAACCGGGACTCTGGAAGGACTGTTCTGTCTAGGAGGAGAGCTAACATCTGAGTAGCTGTATCCCTACTTCCTGTCACAACGTGTTTGGATGCAGCATGTGCTACATAGCAAATTACACTGTTGAATGTGATCAAATTTGGTACAGACAAAAAAAAAAAATCTAAATATGGTATGACAAAAACTAAAAACAGAACATTTATGAAGTCCTGGGTCAGAGGTTTCTAAAAATTACCTGCACTTGAAAGATGACCTGTAATGAAATAGAAGCACCTGACCAAAGTCACTGAACTAGGCAATGTTGTTAGTACACTATGTAAAAAATAAAATAATATTCAGTTAAAGAAACTTGAGATCTTACTAGACTTTCCATTTTACAATACAACGTCTGTTCGCTATCAGCCCTCCAAGAAAGAGAACATGGGCGCCCCTGCTCTAATTACTGAAAATCTAAATGGAATTATTCCACATTATGGGCATTGCACACTTGATTATACAAGTGTTGTCACTGAGGGAACATCTGTCTCTTCAGATGTATTTCAAATGTTACTTAGACTGACTTGATATGATAAACCACAAGGACCCGCACATCTCTACAATGCAACAGAGGTAGAAAGCAGCAGCTCAGGTGAAGTAATCTCATTATTAATCAGAAAGGACACACTGAGCTCAGGTCAGTGTCAACCGGAAAGACCTGAAGCAAATGATTGCTCTAATTTAAAAACCCGATCCATCAGCTGATGTATGTTTCTACAAGTGCCAATGAGACAGTTCCCAAATGACTTTAAAACAATACTTTTTTTTTGATTCAAAGCTGGGAGAAATACTGACCGTCCGCATGTTTCTGATATAGCCCTGCTAAAACGGCTAAATTTGACCTTTCTAGTTTGTGACAGAAGCTGCTGTGTACGCTACATGTCAGGATACCTCCAGCGAGCTGGGGAGGTCATGCTAGCTGTCGGTGCTATAGCAACCATTAAACCCTTACCTTCTGGTGGGGAGGAAGGCTGTAAAACCGTTGGCTCTGACGGCTTCCAGCCAGTTGGGGACACCGTAGCAAAGCCCCCCTATGACTAAAGACGGGGACCGAGCAAGCGGCTCTAGACCCAGCCCCGCAATGAAGCCGCCTCAGACAGCCAGATCCGGGCACGGAGCGGGAGCCGAGTGCAGATGCAGCAGGCCCGACAGGGAGGGCACGGGGACGGGGGAGCCCGACGGACGGCCTGAGCCGCAGTATCAGACGAAGCATATTGCAACGATTGAAACACTACACGGAGCTGTTAAAAATGTATGTATCTTCCACCTGCATCAGAGATACACCGGCACCAAGTATCTCTGTGCCCTGACAGCCTGCAGCACTCGCTCCTCACTTTCGAATGACCTCCTCCACCAAAACACCACGCTTTACGGCTCTTCTACTTGCCCTGCCATCCCTTCGGAGGAAGTGTCGTAAAACGTTGTCCTTTCATGGTTCAGCGAACACGATTCATTTGTACTGCAATAATACCAACAGCCACACGGTGGCAGTAATTTACCCACACAGAATGCACAGTAATAGAACATATTTTACTGTCAACGTGTCTTTACCACTTTATTTCGTAATAAGAATATTTTATGGTTGGAAAATAATTCTGCAGTGCACCCATTTAAAACCTTCAAAGCTGATGGATGAAAATGTCCCTTCAATACACCAATAAAAGATGATGAATATCATTTTCCACTTTCTTTTGCTTGAGTCTTTGAACCAGCTGGAGCCCTGATCATGACTACCAGATATAAATTCACTTTCAGAAATGTTAGCCTTTAAAAAAAAAAATCATTTACATTTGTTTGTTCTATAGTCTGCCCATTGATGCAGATATTATAGTAATTATGTTTTTCCATTTTTTTTTTACATTGGGACTTTTGCAATAAAGTATTGCTTATTGATTTATTTATTTATCTGCAAAGGTCTGCAAACCTAAAAGAAAATATTGGTGGGGAAATACATGCCATTTCCCTGATTTGTTGGTTAAAATGCAAAAAAAAAAATCCCCTGAAAAAATGATAAAACAAAAATTCAAATGCCCCGTCTTCAAAATGAATTCATAATATAATAAAAGTACATATATTGATGCTTTTCTACCCATGAAACAAACAAACAGGTTTTTGATGGGTGCAGATCTGGAGCAGGGATGTGAGCGTCTGTTTGGCTACGTTCACATTAATTTGTTGATACACACGTACACACACACCACAGCCTTGACTCCCTACCAACAAACTAACACCACTGTCATTGATTTTGTTTGTTTTGATTTTTTCATCCCATTGGCCTGCAGGGCTTCATACTGAGGTAGAATGAGGACATTTGGAACACTGAATGTAACTGATCTCAATGTGAAAGGTTAGAAAATGACTCCATCAGGTCGAAAACAAATCCTAGACCAGGGTAATGCCTTTAATTTTAAAACTGCATGACTTTAGGCTGTAATGGCAGTGCGATAAACAACACTGGTTTTCAATGAGACACAATTTGGATGTGGCAAGTTAAATATGTTTTTGAGCTGAGTTTAAAATAATTAAAAAAAATCTAAAAATATTCATACTACCCGATTTTTTTTTCTTCACGCAGGACCAACTTGACGATCAATGTTTTTTATCCAGTGCAATTTTCTTTTCTTTTTTTAAGTCACATTTTAGCACATATTACACACATACACAGCAACACAATATCACAGAATAACAAAGACAATAAAAACCAGATGTGCTTACAGGACAACAACAAATTAAGATATTGACCAATGTTTTTGTCGTACGCGTGAAGACGAATGAACTTTATTAGTTCAGTGTGGATGTGTTCTTGATGGGAAGGACCAGCTGCGTGGCTTCTGGTAGTAGATGAGGTACCAAGAGTGTTTTATTACTTTAACTTCAAGTTCATCTTTGTCAAAGTTCAAGGAAGCATCAGACAGGATTTTAGAACTTAGTTGGAGCTGCTCCAGTAACTGGAGTGTAAATTATGGTCCTTCATGTAAATGTCAAACAGTCAGCAGGAAACTGTAGGGAATCGAACCCCATCCCAGAATGCCAGGAGAACCATGACCAGTGTCTTTTAATTTCTGACATGACATGGAGGCTGGAAAACCCCACCTGAAAAAGAACAAAATCTCCGTCGTGAAGGTTTTTATGTTACGAACTGGAGTAGAAAATCATTTTTATTGTACAGGTTCTTCTGTCAGGGTTCTGTTAGATTCCACCATCATCCAAGGATCAAGATCAAACGTGACATCACACGCATTTGGCAGCTCCCTCCCCCATAACAATGAAGCAAACAGAGATTTCATCTTCCTCTTCTTCTTCTGCCCATTTAAACATTTCCGCTCACACTGACGACATCTTATGGACGAATGTTCACAATGTCCTTTGCATTCAAGACGGATTTAGAAGAAAATTAAAAACTTCCAGATCCTACAGTGTCCCGACATTCATATCGTCATGGTGATGGGAGAACACAGCAGGCAGCAGCATCCAATCAGTCAATCAATGACATTTTGTTGTGTGATTCCTCCGTCTTCTTCTGTCTGTAGTCCAGGACGTTGGTGGCTGCCTGGACCTGAGACCCTCTGATGATGTCCCACGTCTTCATCCGTTGGGTTAGCAGAGCACTGAAGCGGCTCCTCACTTCCAGGTGAGACTCTTTGCTGGTCTTTGGGCGTTTCAGCTTGGCGACATCAAGATGTTTGCTGTGATGAAAGAGCTTTGCCACAGCTTTGAGGACTGAGTGCAGCATCCAGGCCTGAGCTGATGGAGGAGCAGCTCTCTGCAGACGGGGTTCTACAGGAAGGACTCCACTCCTCCTGAGCTCCTCCACTACTTCCAGACTCTCCCACCACAAGCTGTGTCTCAGGGGGTCTCAAGGGCTCCTCAGTGATGGTCAAGAGGGTGGGGCCAGTGCTGCTTCTTCACTTGGGAGGGGGCATGTAAGGAGGGAAGGTGGGTATGTTGGAGGGGGCATTGACAGAAGGGTACATGAGAGGGTGAAAGTGGGTTTGGGAGGGGGGGTTGACAGGAGGGTGCATGAGAGGGTGAATGTGGGGTTGGAAGGGGGGGACGTAGGAGTGGGGGTTGACAGGAGGGTGCATGAGAGGGTGAATATGGGGTTGGAAGGGGGGGATGTAGGAGGGGGGGTTGACAGGAGGGTGCATGAGAGGGTGAATGTGGGGTTGGAAGAGGGGGTTGACAGGAGGGTGCATGAGAGGGTGAATGTGGGGTTGGAAGGGGGGGATGTAGGAGGGGGGGTAGGTTATATTCCTGGGAATGAGGGAAGGATTGGGATTGAGAGTGAAGGAACCAAGACGCATGGAGACAAGGTGGGAAGAGGAGGATGGGGGGGGGTTGGTAGGGAGGAGGTGAGTGGAGACCCGGGTGGTGCCACTTGGTTGAGGCTCTGGAAGTCAAAGTCACATGTTAGACACAAGCACATCTCAGCAGTCACAGAGGAATGTTGCTACAGCACTCGTCTACTCACCCGTCCTCCCTCCGTCCCTCAATCCAGGAGCTGCAACTTTCTTGCTGCCTCTATGTTTTTCCGGCTCCACTTCATCCATCTTCCTCTTCTTTGTGTCCTTCCTAACTCTGGGGGGTTTCTCCTGATCTTCTGGTCCTGCAGGATTGATTCTACTTTTCTTTGTTCCTTGTGATTTCTTCTTTTTCTTATCCTTCTTCTTCTTCTTTGTTGGTGTGAGGCTCTGGTGGGGGGGCTGGGATGGGAGTCCTTTCTCCTCAGGACTGGCATCAATGTGTCTGTAAAATAATATTCAGAAGTTTCAAAATGTCTCCTTGTAAAACAAATCTACAATCTCTCTGATCATGAGGTGGTCGGTGTAGGTGAGCCTACCCTTGTGGGGGGCCAGCAGTCTTCCTCTTTTTGGACATGTGATGAGATGTCTGGCTGAAATTCAGATCTCCATCATCATCATCCTCCCTCTTTCTTTTCTTGCCAGAAGGAGGATGAGATCTCTGCTGTTCAGGCTGGACGATCCAGGGCTCAGTGGCCGTGATAATGGAGGACATGGCACTGCAAGACAAGGAAACGCTGTGTTAGCTGAGTGAAGACAACGTACGAAGAGTATTTTCAGATAAAGTGGAGAACGCTAACTTCTACATCCTGGTGTTGACTTACTAGTCGCTGCTGGACCTGTAGGCCTGGAGGTGGCTCATTGTTATAAAGGGGTGCTCCAGCACCTGGTGGGGAGTGATCCTCTCTGAGGCGTCAAGCTGGAGCATCTTTTTCAGCAGGTCCACAAACATGAGGCGATCAGCCCACTCTGCAGCTGCATCCTCGGGACAATCCAATTCAGCGACATTCAGCTGGAACAAACAACACTGAAGGTCAGATGTCTCACCTGCAGAGTGTTCAAATACGGTCAATCAACATTTTTACAGTTGATACTTACATAAACAAGTTGATCGAGGGACCTGAGCCTGAACTTCCTGTTCTCACATGGCTGAGTCTGTGACTCCAGGTGGAACTGATAGGGAGTCTGAGGACAAGCAAACACATCATCAAGAACTTTGGTGACTTGATTCTCTGTTTTAAAATTTAAAAATGTCTTGTAGCTCAGTTAGATTTGAGCAGGGGTGAGGAGGTACCAACCTTCAGTCTCCAGAGACCGTCAAAGTCTTGCTGGAAGAAGTCGTCGCTGGTCAACCCTTCTTCTATCAAGTCCTGTGGGATTGGACCCTGTGTGTCCATGATGTACCTGAGCTGAAGATGCAACACAATGTCAACTCAACATCAACAAGTACTTAACATCTCCCTGAAAGACACACACAGTGGAGGCAGTTGAGGTGAACTTACCATGTCGTATTCGCTCATCCCAGGGTAGAGCAGGTCCCCCAGGAACATCTCGGCAGCCACACACCCCACAGACCACATGTCAATGGCTTCTGTGTATGGAAGCCCCAACATGATCTCTGGAGAACTGAGAGAGAATGAAAAAAAAGAGTTAACCATGAAAACGTCATCCATTATTGGATCATTAATTCGTCTTGGCTAATCGTGGCTGCTAAACTTTTCTCATCTATTGTCTGAGTTTGAACTGGTTGGTGTTTTCAAAGGTGGCTGCTGATTTTCTTTGAGCTCTTTCAAAGTAAAATAGAATATTATCATTATCCAGTTTATTAGCCACCAGTTCACCAGTGAGAGATTGAAAACGGTTCCATTTGCTCACCGGTACACCAGGGTTTGGAGTGGGAAGCCCTGCATTGCGTCAGCAGCTTCTAGTGCCAGACCAAAGTCAATGATTTTGACCCGGCAGAATTCCCTCAGGTGGTCCACCAGCATCACGTTGTCTGGTTTCAGGTCCGTGTGCAGAATTCCTGCAGACTTCAACTGGCAAAGTCCAGCAGCCACCTGGAAGGTTGATAAAAGAGGGAACATTAATGGGATGAAGGTCAACGGTATTCCATCAATAGTCCTTTTCTACGGATGCAGAAAAGAAGGTGGTGGCACACACCTGACGAAGGATGGGCCTGATGAGGGTGAGGTTGAGAGGTTTCCCACCTCCCTCCTTGGTCCACAGGTCAGACAGACTTTTGTCCAGATGTTCAAACTCCAGACAAAAACGTCCTTTGTCCAAGAAAGATTGCTCCCAATGGACAAAGAGGCTTGAGTTCAGCACCTTGATCTTCTCCAGGATCTTTGCCTGCAGATTTATGAAAATAATATCTGATTAGCTTGACATGGTCCCAGTCTATTTTGTGAGGTTATACACTTCCTTCCTTTGTCACAAGGGAAGTACAACTCAAATGATGCGGCGCTGAACTTCCTACCTCAGCCACTCCTGCTTCTTGTTCCATTATCTTGACCGCCACAACTTTCTGACCTCCATTTCCATCAGTCCTCAAACATTTGAGGACTTTACCGAACACTCCTTCACCCAGGAAGGACAAGACCTTGTAGCTGTAGGTCTCAGAGAACAGAGTACTTCCGGGGGCCAGCAGGTTGTCGTCGTTGGACGTCATGGTTACCAGTCTGATGAACTCAACTGTGACAGGAGAATAGAAACACAACATTGGGTCACAACGTTAAACTATCACTACATCGTCTCTGTCTCTTTTTTAACATCTATGGCGCGCACAAAGTTAACATGAGGCCTAGCAGCCCCTGTTAGAGCACATTCAACACTGTCAACACTGCTCCTAGCATTTAGACCACCTAGAGGCTTAAGACCGCCTGCTATTCTGGTCATTATCACCACAGGAGGGCCTTTTTTTGTAGCTCACCTTTTCACCGGAGGTTGTCTTGGTGGTAACTTGTCAAGGTTGAAGTGTGTATACTGATGAAGATGAGTGTGCTCATATATACGCCTCAAAGTTGACTTCAGTGTTTTAACCTTCACTGTGTCGTGCTCAGATCTTCCTTAGCTGTCAGTCAGAGATCAGAGCACAAAGAAAAGATCATTCACACTTGGTTGAGATGTGAGTCCAGTGAAAACCAATGACATCATAGGAGCTCTGGGTCATGTGACATCACCAAAACCAATCTGTGTTGCCATCGTCAAGAAGGCTCAGCAGAGACGACACTTCCTTCCAGTACTCAGGAGTTACCCTGCTTGTGTTCCTCTGTCGTTCCACGGAGAGCATAATGGTGGACTGCGTCTGTGGGTGGTTTTCCAGCTACTCAGCTGTGGACAGTTGGATGCTCCAGAGTGTCGTCACCACTTCCCAAAAGAGTCCCAGCTGCCCTCTCACCTCCCTGGAGCACCTGCACAGTTGTCGCTCCCTCAGGAGGGCACTGAATTTTCTCAGGGTCCAGTTTCCCCCCCCCCCGACATTCTGAGTTTGAACTGCTGGCCCCGAGCAGACGCTTCAGGAGACTGGAAACATAAACAGATTCAATTTTCTTTTTTACTATCTTGAGGAGATTGTGAATGTAGGGGTGTTATGTCTAATTCTCTTTCTGCATCGAAATCGTAAAAGGAAAGGAAGTGGGCGGGCCTTGGCCAGAATTTGTTTTTTTCTGCCTCTGATTGACTGTCAGGGTGACAGACAGATGACAGTCAAAACTTTGATGTAAATCCCCTTTGATTGCTGGTTGTTTGAAAAGAAAACCAGCAGAACATTTACCTGTCTCCATGGCAACAACACCCAGCTGCTTCTCTCCATATCAAATGTTCCTTGCAGCTGAATCGGAAGATGGTTTCATGGTTTAAAGAGAATATTCTTCATGAGGCAACTGCACTGCTTTTCGTCCCACTAACTAATTAGACATCACTCTGAGTCCTGCAGGTTCATCTCCACTTTATTTGAGTAAGAATCCTGCTGCTGTTACTCATCTGACAATTTGTAGAAGCTTATTTCTAAACTTACAATGAGAGAGTGGGCATGAAGATAGAGGAGGGCAGGGTTTGGTGCATTGCTCGATAGATTAATCATGAATGACTGCTTTTGTGGCCCTCAGTTTGCACACGGTGGAGCGGTGGTGGGGTGGGGAGGAGGAGGTCGCCTCAGTGTTTTCTTTCAGCGATGGCCTCTTCTGGGAGATGCCCGCTCTGGACGTTGTGCGTGTGTTTGACTGCGCTGGAGAACGGTGAGTAGGAGCTCTGATTCGGGACAGCGCAGTGAGAGTTGCAGAGATGTTTGTCATGCTGCTTACTTACTGTCCTCACATGGATTTGAGGC
The DNA here is from genome assembly GCF_037954235.1 of Aulostomus chinensis. Lineage (NCBI taxonomy): Eukaryota > Metazoa > Chordata > Actinopteri > Syngnathiformes > Aulostomidae > Aulostomus > Aulostomus chinensis. The sequence goes on along the minus strand of NC_141334.1, from coordinate 15,412,272 downwards.
GGCATCGGATCAGCGTGGAGGTGAACATGTTGTAGAATCACGCCGTGTTTCTGACAAGTGTTGAATACAAACTTTGAATTTCATAAACCTCGGGAGTTGTGAGTGTGAGAATCCTTTGAAACATTTGAGATGGCAATGTTCTAAGCTTTCACTGACAACTTTTTGACCAGGGTTTTTTTTCATTTTATGAAGAATCCTAAGGATGGCTGAAAATTAATTTTGTGTAAGAGGTTTAAATGCATTTAGAGCTGTTACTGATGATCTAAAACAATCAAAAACAGCTTTTGCTTCAAGTTGCCGGGGTGATTCTTAATGTGACATGTCAGAAACTAGCGATGTGCGTGGAAACAATACGGACAGTTCTGTTGTCATGAACACGTCCCAGTGAAGTGGGTTGTTGTTCCATTCAGCTGGACCATTGGCTCTGGCTCGCCCTCAGAGCTGTCAAATGTAATTAACATTAATATGCACACTCACGCGTGCGCGCACACTCTCTCACACACACACACACACACACACACACACACACACACACACACACACACACACACACACACACACACACTAAAGGCATTTGGATGACAGTGAGGGGGGGAGGGCTCATTATTTCAGTAATGATGGAGGCGAGGGAGGAAGGGTTGCACGTCATCATCAAATGGACTGATGATGATGTTGGAATAAGTTGACTGTCCAGGAGTTTTTGACCCCACATGACACCTCCCCCCAATGTGTCTGCCTACCCCACCTTGTGGATCGGATGCAGCTGCTCTCAGGGTCACCATGAGGGAATCTAGTCTGGAGGTGATACGAGGGGACTCCATCATCCTGCCCTGCTCCTTCTTCACCTCCAGCCCCCTCTCCAGACTCAACGTTATCTGGACCCTTGCTCCATTCTCCAGCCCAGAATCCCCCATACAGGTCTGCACGTATAGGAACATGCGAACATCCATTTTAAACATTAAAATGGAACAGTGTCTAAAATGGCATTTATAAAACGTCTTTTTTTCTCTCTCAGGTGATTGTGTACGACCACGGACAGACGATTGAGGACCCCGCCCTCATCGGCCGTGTGGGTTTCACAGGTATGACCGATTCAATTCTTCTCATCTGAAGGAACAGATACGCCCGTACGTGTCTCTCTTCTGTCACTCAGAAGATGATCTGAACCCTCTGGCAGGTATCCCCTGGAGCGCAGACATCGTCCTGAACGATACTCATGTTTCGGATGCTGGTGTTTACCGCTGCATGGTCAACAACCCACCAGAGACAGCAGATCCTGGCATAGGAGAGCTGGTGCTCAGCGTTCTGGGTAAATGTGGGTCACATGATCCAATTGTGAGTGAGCATGCAGAGAAATGAGTGAATTCAGGACACATCCATGTGTTACTTTTGCTCTCATCGACTCCATCAAGAGTCACGGAGTTGCTACATTCCTGCAGGAACAAAATTACCAACTCCAAAACATCCTAAATGTGTTAGTTAAAAATATATAATCCTTCATAATAAGAGGCCAAGCTTATATTACTTTTTAATTACAAGTTTGGCCAAGGTGCTGGCTCAATTAAGAAAATTCCGCATTGCCCCAGAGGCTTTTATGAACATACACATTAGTTTAGGAGGACAGATTAACAGTGTCAAATGAAATCAGTCTCAGTGTGATTCTGGACTCATCCTCCAGGCCTGGGGAGCGGACCTGAGCAGCGGAAGATAAGACTTCCACTTTACATCTCACCAGCAACATCTCATCATGTGAGATGAGAGAAATATCCTGCTGACTTCAACAGACTTGACTCACAGAATTTAAAACTTTAATACTTGAAGCAAAGAAAGACATCGAACAAGAACCACAAGAATCTAAACTAAATACAAATGCACAGCGACGTTTGTTTGTTCCGTTGTTTTGTTTTTTTGTAACTTCATCAGCTGATTACTTTGGCAGCCCCGCCCTCGCTGCCCGTGTGCCAGTGGGACGGAAATATCGACATGGGAGGGAGCGTCACGCTGTCCTGCGTGGTGACGGAGGGCGTCCCCACACCAGAGATCCACTGGGATAAAATGAACCCAGAGGACATTTCACTTCCAGTCAACATGGAGGGTCAGGGAAAACAACACACACACACACACACACACACACACACACACACACACACACACACACACACACACACACACACACACACACACTCATGCACGCACCGACAAACAAAACAACCTGAAATCAATCACATTTTCTTTCTAATAAAAGTGTTGGCCATCTTTACCTTCTTCACTTTCACATGAATATAAAACTATTTCAAGTCGACTTTATGGGAGACTATGGACACTTAACTGTTCTTAGATGACCAGGAACTTCTTTTTTAAGTCTCTCTTTTTTATGTCCAGACTTTTCATGTTTAATAATTCCACTGGATCCTGGTGTTCATCAGATAACCTCGAATTCACTTCTTGCCGTCTCTTAAAAGCTTCCGAGGCTGATAGAACAACACAGACGACATCCTCAGTTAATTCTTACATCTGGAGAGCTTCTTCTAACTGCACTGTAAGGGGTCAAAGACACGTGCTGTTCATTAAGAGAGTTCATTAACTTCCTCTCCTCCGTGTCTCAGGCGACCTGTCAGCTTCCGTCCAAATCATCAACGTTTCCTCTCAGGCGTCGGGCCTGTACCGCTGCTCTGCCACAAACCTTCTGGGGACAGAGAACTGCTACGTAAACCTGTCCATCTACAGCGGTACACACACACACACACACACACACACACACACACACACACACACACACACACACACACACACACACACACATTAAAACACTTCCTAATGTTTAACTGTCACGTTTCATATTCTACTATTCTATTTTACCCAGTTAGCCTCCATCTCCTGCACTCAGCTTCTGAATAAATACACTTAGAAATTATGAGTAGCAGAGATTCATTCACCGAACATGAGATGAACTTTGTTGTCTCTTTGGGGCCGGAGGGTTCCACACGTAGCAGCACATAAGCCTGTGCACGTCAGAGCATACAAACACACCTGTTTTTCTCCCAACATCCTAACTCTTTCCTACTTTCCAAGTAACTAATACGTAATTGTAAAGCAATAAATGGCTCCAGACCGACCACTTGCATGTATTTGTACTCTGAAGTAACATGAGGACAGCTCCACTGATTTATCAATACACAGGAGGTGGGCTGCTAATATGTCAGAGCCATGATGGCCACCATGGATTGAAACCCGCAGTCAGATAAAGCATCAATGAGTCAGGCAAACTCCTCTAAATCCCTCTGGCTTTGCAAGAACTGACGTGTGACGTGTGTGTGTTCATACAGCTCCAGAAAGTTCCTCAGGGATCCTGCAGGGGGTGCTGCTGACTTTATCCATGAGTCTGCTGCTGCTGGCTTTGCTGGTTCTGGTGCTATGGCTACATCGTACCGGACAGACCGGGAAGTGGAGGGAGGAAGAAGAGTGTTACAATGAAATCATGTACACGCCGTCTCTGATGAAGCGCTCCTTTGTTTGATGCCGCTCTCCAGCATCGAACCAACAGATTACTGGACACATTGAACTGTCTGATATAACAATGCATGTGTGAGCGGTGCTGCAATCTTGAAAATAAATGCTGAAGCTTCAATTGTTCAACTGCTTCATTCACAATTACTGAAACACCATGAAAAACTCTAGGGGTCAGAGGTCAGATTTGAATCCATCAATATTGTTTGCTGTGCAGGTATTCTACTTCAACATGAATATAAACATATTATATATATATTATTTGAATCATCAATGATTTGCTTGTGAATCTTGTGCTTGTTGACCTTCTTAAATTAATTGTTTCGTAACAGCCCACCTTCTGATACAGTTAAAAATAAGAGCAGAGGAGTTTCCCTCAGTTCATTATTCTTTTTTTTTTATAGTTTAATTACAAGCCAGATCTCATTGCTGGGGGTGTGGTGAAATGAAAAATCTTGAGTTAAGTTTTTTTTAAGCTCAAGACTGCAAAGTTTTGTTGTGCGCTTACCTGCCACGATATGTTACAACTCCCAGCGTAGTCCAAACTATTCCAGCATTACTTCCACCCTACTCAAGCACTGCAGTGTCATTTGTTGATATTTTTGGAGGCTTAGTTTGCCTCTTTCCAAACGACCTAGAACCACAAAAGATTCAGTCAGAACAAATCCCGCCAATACGGTCGTTTCAAATCTGCATCAAATGTTCATGTGCAGGAGAGGAGACAATAAAATGTAATAAGAAGATGTGTGATCTCTTCCTCCAGTGGCTAAAAGTGCACACATTCAGTGTTACTCGTGATCAAATTTAAGGCATCATTAAGCCTGTGAAAGCACAATTCACTGAAGGACGAGGCTCCATCTTTGTTTTTTTCAGCATACATTTCTAATTCTTTATCCTCAAAATTTACTTTCTCGAGGCTTTTACGTAGAGAACGGCAAAAATAGAAGCTCTAACTGGCCAAACTGAAGCTATAGTTAGAAGCTGTAGAAAACTAGTCAAGAGACTAAGAGAGGAGGTGGAGGCCAGTGACCCACACACTCCACCCGTCATGCGGCTGAGAAACAGCTCTGTGTCGACCGCAACGGGCCGTGGAGTCTGATCCCCGCGACAGAGCAGACATCCTCCTGCCAGCAGAGCAGAGAAAAACACAGACTGCTGCAGGAGGATCAAATGCCAACAGACTCGATTTGTTCCAGTTCAGATCTGAGGAGGTGCGATTAAACAGTCCATCACACCCCTGCCTTTCCAGCAACAGGATCCTTAAATAGAAGGTTTTCAAGTGTGTTGAAAAAACACACACTTACACCGAACTTTAAGAAAACAGACCAGGAGAGACTCTCTGACACGGGAGGTCTTTTCTGCCAGTAAAACTAAAAACAAAAAGGAAAACAAAAACCTTTCCCCTGATCATTTTCAAATGTTCCCATGGTAGGTCATAATTTTAAGGGCAACATTAAAAAAATAAAAATTCTGAATTCTGAGATAAAATACCACAAACGTTGTGATAATTCTGCGGGCTGTAGGCCACAAGCAAATGGTGTTCAAGTTCCCAGCTTAAGTTTTTTTTGTTTTTTTGACATTTCTAATTCAATAGTGCCAACAGTACATCACATACGTCACGTACAATGTGCCACCTGATTAAATTACTGAAGAAGTTTACTTCTTGGGTGTGTATTAATTACTTCTAGTATTACAGACTCAGCCATCAGGCCCCATTTTTTACCTAAGAATTATGTCTTTTTAATCACTGAGCGGTAGAACATGTTTCCTATCAAGGTCACATTTGTGACATCTTTTTTTTCTCTCCCCTCGCGGGCGTGGGGCTCCTGATGAAGGCTCTGCTGTGCCATTGAAGAGCATCAGCATCAGAGACCTGCTTCCATTGAGGGACGGCGAAGTGCTCCGTCAACTCTCACATCATTCAAGCACTTACAGACACGCTTGTATGTTTCCAGCATGGATTCAGCCTCTAGAAGCCTTGTTTAAATACTCTTGGTACATGTGGTTTGAACATAAAGTTCCATCCATTTTCTATCACTTATCCTGTTAAGGGTCGCAGGGGGGTGGAGCCTATCCCCGCAGCCTTCAGGTGTGAGGCGGGGTTCACCCTGGACAGGTCACCAGTCCATCACAGGGCCAACACATAGAGACAGACAACCATTCACACTCAGTCACACCTACGGTCAATTTAGAGTATCAATCAGCCTCGTCCTCTCTTGATGTCTTTGGACTGTGGGAGGAAGCTGGAGTACCAGAGAGAACCCACACAGGAACAGGAGAACATGGAGACTCCACACAGGAAGATCCCGTGATGGAGCCGGGACTGGAACCTGGAACCTTCTTGCTGTGAGGGGACAGTGCTGACCACTGCACCACCGTGTCGCCCACAACATAAAGTTTTTTGTGGAAATTGAGTGAAATTAATCATCCTATAAATCATCACGAGCAACCGCAGTCTCGAGGAGGGAACTTTGAACATTTTGAATAAACAGAAATTTAAACTTGGAAAAGTTAAATATATTAAGTCTCAGGAAATGTCCCGAAGAAGAAAAAAAACTAAATCACTCACAGCAAGTTGATTTGCAAACAAAGACACAAAAAAAAATCTTTAATTTAATTAGGAGAAAGAAAATCACATAAAAAACTGTACATAACATTGAACATCGACTTAAAGTTCTTAAATAAAAGACCCCCCTTCCAGAATTAACTAAAATAATAAAACGATAAAGTGGGATGGTGTATGATAAATCTGTGCAAAAGAAGTATTATCCAATTCTTCCCAAACTGCACATTTCTATGTGAAGATCTCCCCTCTGATGGTAAACAAGAGTCCCTCCTCAGAACCTTTTTAAATGTAAAAGAAAAAAAAAATCCAATAATAATAAAATAGATTTATACTTTAAATATATATTTATATATGAAACATGCTGTACACATTTTAAGAGATTAAGAAATCCCTTTTTTTTTTTTTTTATTGATACCCAGGTCTGACCGTTGTGCTTTCCTCACTCCCGGCAAAGGGAAACAAAAACAAGGAGGACTCCCTGTTGCTTTGGATACAAGATGAACGAGGAGAAAAGACAGCACTGATCAGAAAGTCTGTTTTTTTCCTGAGTCGAGGGAGCTACTTTAGTGTTTAGAGAGGGATGCACTTTTCACCTGCCGGAGCTTCTTCACAGCCCAGACCGACAGGAATCTCAGGGCTGCTAAAAACATGAAAGAAAAAGGTTGCGTGTCCCTTGTTGGGATGTTCAAAGGAGCTGAATGTGGGGGAGAAAAACAGTTGAGTGATTTAACAAATGTGTGGATTTGACAGCATGCAGTGTTCTCACCCAGAGAGCATTAAAATAAACTGTGAAGGAGGCATCTTGAACGGGACCCTGAACTCCGCCACCCTCAGTAACGTTTTACTACTTATTTTTCCGATCCCTCTTTCAGTTTTCTCTCTTTGAGGAAAAAAAAAGAAGTCGTTCCCGCTTCAGACCCTGAGAAAACGCTGGCCACTGTTCACCTACTCTTGGGTGGGTGGGTGTGTATGTGTGTGTTTGGGGGGACACCACCTCTGAGAGATGATTTGGTGAGAAGAAAAGCAGGATTCTACTGGCTATGGCACGCAGTCACGTCAGAATCATCCCACCACCACAGAAAACTGTGCACGTGAGGAAACGCAGACTATTTTGAATTTTTTTTTTTTTTTGCAGAACCAAAGAGTGCTAGAGTGGGAAAAGGAGTACTTCCAGTTATGCAACACACTGGTGAGATGATACAAATGTGATGACACCAAACAAATTTTGGGGGGGGGGGGGGGGGGGGGGGTTACAGTTGACAGAAGGCAGATTGCCAATCCGTTATATCAGCACACCATATAAACAAACCCCATTAACGATATCTGTAAGACAATATTCATCAAATAAATATTCCACCTTTGCTTTCAGTATTTAAATCAACTTGATGTCCAACTAAAACGCTGGATTTAATGGTAGAAACAGCAGTAGTAGTGGGTATATAAGTAGTAGCAGGAGATGCAGAAGCAGTAGTCTAGTAAAGGGAGGGGCCATACTGGAGGCAAAGAAAACGCCGCCCCATTTAAAGCAGCCTGACTTCCTGCTGGTCAGGAAGTGGCCAGCTGACTGGATCTGATCTGAGAGGGCGTCACTGACTGCTCAGCCAAAGCAAATGAGCTCAGTGCACCTAAAAACACCGAGACACTTCAAGTAAAGTAAAACAAGAAAAAAAACAAACAAAAAAAAGAATACTCCTCTCATTAAAACAATAAGCTCCCAGTTCGTAGTTTGTGATCAACACAATTCTCAAAGCTGGGAATCTTCTTCCTCCTCCTCCTCCTCCTCCTCCACCTCCACGTGATCCTGGCGCACGAGCGTCAGCTCAGTCCACACTCAGGACGAGCGTCTAGGCCTAAATAGACTGTAAACAAGCGGTCCAAGCACCATGTGTCGGCTGGCGTGAAGGGAGTGTGTCCGGGACAGACGTGTCGATGTAGTGAGGCACCTCTGTCGTCAGGCCAGAGAACATTTTGGTGGGGAGTGTGTTTGTGTGTGTGTGTGTGTGTGTGTGTGTGTGTGTGTGTGGGGGGGGTTCTTCCCTTGTTGAATATGTTTTAATGTGCAGAGGAGAGGACGTGGAGGCTGCTGACACTGGTCAATATGTATCGATACATTTTCGGTAAGAATGGTTAAGTGAAGAATTCTAAACAAGGCTCATCATGGTATCCGCAAATCCTTCACCTGTACATACAGCAACAATCTAGAGGATATTTGCAACTAAAATAAAACAAAACAACCTGCCGCTGCAAGTGAGAGAAAGTCAGAGGCGATACTCCATTTTCCAGTATAGAAAAATAAACAATCCTCAAGCAAAATATCCCTTATCATTGCACTGGCCTTTCTGGCCTGTTACTATGACAACCAAAAGGTCGTCCAAAAAAAACATCGAGTGTCCCTTTGTCAAAAGAAGGATGAGTTTATCAACAGGCCTTATGATGAAACTGACTTTGGAATAAACTGGTTGGCTGAAATCATTCGTGATCGGACGTGTCACTGTCAGATGTTTCGCTCCTTTGGCTGACAAGGAGTAGGGTGATCGAAGGAGGAGGTTGACTTTCCTTTTGAGGATCTACAGATCGCGATGCTCTGAGTTAGCAAAAGAGGGATTGGTGGAATGAGTCGAAGGCCCCTTCCAGGGTCCACCGCAGTGTGCTTTCACTGCGGGGAATCTCACACGGGGGTCTCCCGGTGCAGACTCAGCGCAGGTGCTCAAGTAAAGGCAGCTCTGTGGATTCTTCTCGCGGGGTAGGAGGGTCCCCTGCACTCAGCAGGCTGGGATCCATTGTCTGAGTGGCTCCCAGAGGATCTTGTGTTGGACTGGCCTCTTGAAGGGGTGCAGGGGGAGTAGGCTGTACAAGGGAAGGGCAGATATACAATCTTTATTTAGTTGCGTATTAATGGGAAAAAAAACTGACAAGACAGGCTGTGGCGAGCATCGAGTCTGATCAACAGAGAGACATTTCACACAGCTGTAATCTATCATGAGAAAGTGTTTACAACGTTGTTCAGAACACTTTTACAGACTCATTTGTATGATTTACAAGCCAAAATCAATCAGTCAGCTGAACTTGAACCACACCGATCACAACGGCGTCGCCAAACTTAGATGTTCTGTGCTTGCAAAGACTCCCGGGAGCCTCAGCAGGCCGGTGACCCACCTGTGTGCGTATGGTCGGTGCTGCTCCTCCCTCCCCCTCCACTGCAGCCGGTCCATTAAAACCCTTCCTGCCTGAAAAACTCCACTTGCCAAAATGACTCTCATAGTGTAAGCTGCCGCCCTGACCCAGGCCAGCCCGCTGGCCTGTTCTGTGTCCCGAGTTTTCTAAAAGGTTCCCCGGACAGAAGCGGTCTGGTCCTGGAAGAGAAGGTGGAGCTAAAGAGCTGCTGAAGGAGAGCTGAGAGTTGGACAGCTGCTGACCCAGCAAGCCCTGGATGGAGGAGGTTCGCTGGAGGGATGTGAGCAGTCCCGCCTCCATCCTGCCCTCTGACTGGCTGAGCAGAGCTAGTGGGAGGGGTTGGGGGTGATGAGGCCAGTTCTGGGTCGGACCTACAGGGTTGTCGGTACCTGAGACACACAAAGACCAGTTCATTATTTCTATTTAGCTTAACAACGTGTTGAACCTGAAAATCCGGTCTTGTAGCACAAGCAGAGTGGGAAAAGTCTGTCACAAATTTACAGTCACACCCGAGAAAATACTTTAAAAAAAGTTTAAAAAAAAAAACCTCTTCTTATTGTGGTTCTCTCTGGTTGAACATTTATTTTCTGACGCCAAAAAAATGGCAATTTGAAACGAGATTCTATTCATTATGCTCGTCTGCAAAGGTAGGGATATTTTCAAAGATGTGTGTGTGTGTGTGTGTGTGTTCACTTTCCTGCTGAAGCTTTCATGGTGCTACATCAGCGTAATAATTGCCCATCATACCAGACAGCTGACGGACACCACAAGTCCGTCTGTAAAGGAAGTTTTAAACCTTTCCAGACTGAGAGATTCCACTCGTCAAACTGGCGGAACACCCCCCCCCCCCCCCCCCCAATTGTTCAAGACTCGACTTGTAAAAGGATGCAAGAAAGTTGGTTTATTGAGTTACCAAAATGTTGGCATGGTAGTTTAATCCATTCATGCATTGTGGCTGCAACTCTTTTCCTTCAAGCTAATATTTTCCACCATCGGAAGTTGACGAGGCAAATTGAGGAGCAAAGAAATTCCCACAACTCCACCAGAGAAAATATCTCCTGCTGTTCTCAGTTAGAGGATTTGACAGGAACCACATACAGAAAAATAATAATCAGGTCAGCAGATAGTGAGATGGAGGCAGCATTTGCAGCTGCAGTTGATAACTTTCTCTCTAACTGACTGCTGAGCGAGGCTCTCATGGCAGGTCTTACCCAGGGAGGGCTGGACAGTGGTGATGTGCGGCTGAGGGAGGCTGGAGGCCGGCGTACTCTGAGTGGTGTGAACTACAGGATTGGTAGAGATGGAGGCTGAGCCCCCGCCGCAGTCTGAGTCCTCTATGTTTCCTCCGCTGTTACAACCGGCACCACAGCCTTTTTGTAATCTGCAGAAAGACGTTTTATAATTAAAACCTTCACCCCAAGATTCCTGTTAGTCACCCAGGCTCCCACCATGTACCTGTCCCAGCTGTTGATGAGCCAGTTGTAGATGTTGTGTGGGCTCACGGGTCCTCCCCACACGGACCGCAGCTGGCAGTGCCCCCCAGCGTAGGAGGTGGTGAGGGGGGAAACATAGATGGGGTATCCAATGGGCTGGTCACATGAAGAGTTAATCATATTCCTCAGGGCTTGTTTGGCGTTTTGAATGCTGCCGCGCTCTGGGTTCCGATTGCGCAGGAAGACCAGCTCCTGCTGTTGCCCCGCCCACAGCCCGCGTACGCACTCTCTGTTGACCTGTAGTAGGCAGCACAAAGGTTGGTCAGGGCAAATAGGCCAGCCAGGAAATGAGTAACCAGAAAAACAAACAATCAAATGATGAATAGCAAAAAATAAGAGTTGAGACCTTGATGACCCGGAAGCTGAGAAACCGCTTATTGAGCATGATGATCTTGTACTCATCGCTGCCGTCATCCATGATGTGACGCAGTGCCAGCAGTGAGGGCATGTTTGCTAGAATAGCACTGCGCCAAACGGGGTCGCCTTCGTGTGATATCAACATCTTTTCCTCGTTGGCAGTAATGGCGTCATACAGGACCATCGGATCTTCATACTCATCTGGAGATGTAAAGTGGTCCTGGGGGAAACATAGAAAACAGGGTTTGAGAGTCATTATTATAACACAAGGGATAGTTTTTCTTCTAGCTGCAGTGATAAATGCTACCTGATGCAATTTGAGGGACATCCGCACTCCCGGTGCCACAACTCGATTCAACAGATCCATATCTGCAAACACCCATTCATCCCGGGGAGACGTGATACGAAAGTCTCCCTTGAAGAGTGCATGGAGGCCATAGAGGAATGGCTCCAAGCTGTCAATCAGCAAAAAAGAAATATCAACTCCTGCATCTCACTGGGACATGTATTCTCAGGAAGAGACATGGTGGTATGACCTGGTGGGCTCACCTTGCAGACATGCTGTGAGATGCAGTGCCCAGGGCTCTTCTTCCCAGGATACACAACCCGAAACAGAGACTGACGAGTGGAGAATCTCTTTCACTAGTCACAGGCTACAACGCGAAGACAGGTGGAGGTGTTAAAATGAATGATGCTCAGGATGGATCAGAATGAAGTTTGAAATGACCAAATATAGCTGTCAATCAGTAAAACACATTATATGTTTATCTGTTGCTTGTTGTGGAACTGGCCTTAAGTTATCCTGACTTAACAAGCAGATCCAGCTGTTATTCATAAGCTAACAGCAGCCGACACATTCTCACCCTAATCTATTCATCTGCAGAGTGATGCATGTGGTTTTACATGTCTTTCCAAACAATTGGCAGGCAGGCTTTTTTTGGCTGGAGCAAACAAACAAACCATGGGGTCTGGAGTAAATAGTAAATAGAATCAAACCGTTTGCCGCCGGCTGTTGCAATACTGAATCCAGTCCACGTAAACCATGCAGAATGAGGAGGGTGTAATGCCAGAGGCCCTGTGGTCATAGTCCTCATCAATGTTCAGGTTGAAGGTTGGGTCGCTGTCTACGTAGTTGGGTCCCAGACAAGGACGCAGGGCCTCCTGAATGGTCTCATTAGTCAGCCACTCTTCCAGCTTTGGAGACCGGCTCACATAGTAAATGATGCTCTGTTCAAGGAAAATACCCATGATCCAAATGATTGAATCAGTGAGCTGTTTACATTCAGCTCCAAGGCTACAATCTTATTCACCACTACAGTTCATCAGGCTAACAAGCTGTAAGGATTTACTGGTGTTTGATATCAAATGTTGAATCAACTGTGATTGGTCATCGCCTGGCCTGAACTCAATAAATGTAACAAAGGAAATAAAACATTGCAGTAACACAGTTCAGTGGCAAAGAAGCCAGAGCTGCTTACCTTGACATAGTATGTGATGAGGATCTTACGCAGGTCGAATACTTGCAACATGGAGGCGGCATTGTTGTCACTGATGCTGTAGCCCTCTAGAACATACTTGGTAGCAGCCACCTCCCAGGCTAGCCAGCGCTGTCCGAAGGCAGCATTGAATGACAGCATGTGGGGTAGGTGACCGGGCTCACAGCAGCAGCAGCCCTCGTCCTCCTCCACTCCCTCAGTGATGGCCTCCACCTCCCTCTGCTGACAGTAGGTACCTGGAGGCAGCAAATTCAATACAATCTATAATTGAAATTTAAAAAATAAATACAAGAAAACATCAACTCTTTTGGGTAAGAGTCTGAAGTAAAACCTTTTAGAGTTGAACCCAACATCCAGTTCTTAAACTGCTTAAAATGGGGCAGTAACACTGATCTTTTTTCAGAAAAATGAAAATATAGTGTAAGAAGATTAAATGAATATTCAATAACAAAAATCCAGACTGTTTCAGACACAGAGAGGCTTGACCCTGTCACTTGCTTCTTTCTACATGAATACCATTAACTGAGCTGTAATGGCCTAATTTCTCTAAATAGCTGAGGATATTTATACAAGTCAGTGTCCAAACATTGAGCTCATGCGACATCTCCAACACAACAACCCCATCATCGCTCACTGCTGACCTCTGAACTCAAGACCCCTCAGCTGGAAGGTGACAAGGCCGTTGCCAATCTCAATGATGTGCACCAGAGCGTTGAGGTAGTCTGAAGCGAGGATGAAGCAGTCGCCCGTGTTGTAGTTGCCCCAGCGGCCAAGCAGCAGGTCTCCACACAGGCTGTGCTGCAAAGAGCGTGTCAGGTGCTCATAGAAAATGGAGTTCAGGTTGTTGTCGTCAGCACCTTTAGAGCAAAGGAAACACCATCAGCATCGCTACAGGATGACAACAAATACGAGACTGAGATGACGACGTGCATGGGTAGAATGTAGAGGCACTTACCTGGGTTACGGTCTAACTGAGTGGCAAGCCTGGTGTTTGAATGATCGACCCGCTTGGTGCTGCAAACAAGACAAAATATTATGAATGAAATAAAGACTCCAGTTGGACTGGGTAACGTAGTTTAACATTAAAGCCTGCTTAAAAAAAAAAAAAAATACTTGTAGTCTCGCTCCCAGAATTTAACAGGTCTGGTATATGAGGTGACAAACACAGCACTGCCTAGGACAGGATTGAGAGGAGTAGAAAAGACGGCAGAAAAGATGGCCTGGACAAAAAGCACAGCAGAGTCTGAGGCAAAACGAGTTAAGGGCATCTTGTTAATAAAAAAGCAAGTCTTCATTTTGAGGTCATCGCACAGGGTGGTGCTTTATATCTTTTCATGATGTGATCATTACCATGCCAATATCAAACATAGTGAAGGATACGGGGCACAGCAAATGGTTGTGCGAAGGCGTGGAAAGCTGAGCCCCAGGTGATCTGCCAGGGGGCGATGTAAGTCAACACAAAGCGCAGCTTGTACAGCAGGTCCCACATCTGAGAAATCAAAGCAAACATTTACTCTACACACCATCCAGAATAAATCATTTTTCATCACTGGTGATCAAAACATCCATGTGACAATAAGAGAGAGAGTGTCTAACCTTGCTGAAAAGAATGGACATGAAGTAGTAGTCAATTAAGAAGGTCTCTGAGAAGTGTGGGTAGTCGAAGTGGAAGAAGAGCGTGGTGAAGCACAGCGTGACGTACTGCTGCGATGGGGCACAGAAGGATGAACGCAACAACTTCATGCCTGCTACTGAGATGAAGAGCGCTCGGCTGCTGGATGGGGTCAAGAAAGAGACAGTGAGGGGATATCAATGATACAAAATGATACAAAATGACACATGCGGCTTAACTGTAGATATGAAAACTTTAAACAGACCACAGTGCAGACTGGCTGGTCTACTGGTTGAAATGTGGTAAGAATATACAAAGAAATAAAGGTCATCTTATATGTCTTGCTATACTGAGCACCACCTGCCAAATATCATACACCTGGGGGAGGTCATGCATTTCTATTAATTCAACACACACTACTTAACAGTACATATTGAGGGAGCAGAGACAGAGAACATGAAAAGGAAACAGTTTGGTGACAGAAAGGCGGCGCTTACTAGATGTCCAGTTCTTTATAATTCTGGCCCACAGTACGAGCTTCTGTCGTCAGGGAGTTGAGCACAACGGCGGGGTAGATGAAATATTTCTCCACACACTGAAGCCATGCATACAGCTTCTCAAACCACATCAACTGAGCAGCATCTGGGGAAGACAGACAGCAAAACAATTTTACACACTTCAAGGCAATTCAAAGGCCGACTCTCAATTCCCCCGCATGTTTCTCCAGAAGCTTTCCACAGCTGTCAAAGAAATGCAGCAGAAAATTATTCTAAGTAATAATCTTGAAGATTTTCATTGAAATAAATGTCTTTTAAGCCACTCTCACCATATGAGCTAACACAGTGTTTGAGTCCATGGACCTCTAATAGCAAATTGCGGATGTTATGGACTAAAAAAAAATAAGGTGTTGGTGGCAACATTTGTTGACTGATGAAGCTTTAAAGGTATTTAACAGGGGAAAAAAAAAACAATCTTCATTAAAAATTCAGGAGTTTGTTTTGCTGCATCGTGACTCCTGAAATAGTAATATCAAACAACTACACTTGCTGTTAATACCAGAAACTATGTTAGTTGCTGTGGTCTGAATGAAGCTGCATAAGTGTTGATGTAGAGACAGTCTTATTAATCAGTAGTATTGATTGACAGAAAGATAATCGGATACTCTTGCAGCCCCCCCAGTGGTGTAATATTTTTCTTAACAGCATTTCGGCTTGAGATCTTGCCGTATTTCTATTAATCCACAGAAATGTTTCCAGGTGGAGACGCTTAAGTCGTTCATCTCATATGTTTCCTTATTTTCTTGAGCAGATTTAACGTATCTTATTTCTGTGAGAGAGAAGATCAAAGAGAAATGAGACACCTCACCTCGGACCTCAAACTGACTGTACTCTCTGGAACGAAGCACGGGGTGAGCCAGGCAGAACCAAGGCAGCTGTTTGCGGAGCTGAGGCAGGAGATAGTGTGTAATGAAGCCTACAACTCCGGCCAGGATGTACAAGACAAAGCTGAGAGCAGGCTGTGGGTCAAGAGCAAAAAGAGGAAACCGAGCATGAAGTCCGTGGACATTTGTCACAAAAATTCTTTGAGAAAAAGGGTTGTTGGAACAGTATCACAAACTTGGCTCCAACTAACCTGAAGAGCGATGAAAACTGTGCTGGCACTGATGGCGAAGGTAATCACCGCCATGAGGGGACACATGACGAGATCTGAATGAAGAATCTCTTTCTATAAAAGATACAGGCCACAAGGATACATCTTTAAAATTAATGACAGTCTGAAATCGAAAATGAAACTCTCCTGTGCAGTCGAGGCAGCAGTGATGTATGTACCACAGAGTTACGCAGCTTCTCAGGAAGAGGGTCCTTGATCTCCACAGGGGGTTCTTCTGGTGTTCGGTTCTCCAGCTCTGGGAATAGTTTAGACCTCACCAGTGACCTGATGCAAGTGGAGAAAAACACATACAGATGGGAATCATGAGAACTGCTGGCTGGAAGACACAGTTTCAAATGTCAAGTAGAAAATTGATACATAAATAAATACACTGAATATTTGTGACTTAATGAAATACCTTTAATCAGACAAGTGTAAATGAAAAATAATACTGTGCTTGATGTTAAGGCTGGTTAAAGCTATGCAGCTTTCATGGACGTACGTAATTAATGACAATGTGAAATTAAACACAGACCACAGGATGGTGGGATCGCTGCTTTGACGGCTGAGGTGGTAGGATAAGGCCAGCAGCAGGCCGCAAAACACAGAGAACAGTACTGGCACGTGAGCTTCACCCCACGGAGCCTACAGGGAAGAAATATGAATTAACTTCTGAGACAGAGATCCCACACCACAACAATACAACAGTCATAGTTATTCCACTTACGTTGATGGCACCAAGGCAAAATCCATACAGCAGAGCAGCCACCAACACACTGCGTATGAGGCTGAACAGAGACGAGAGGGGGCTGGTGGTGGCTGAGGAGGACAGACACACCGATTATGACTAATACAAACACAGGTGCAGGTTCTGAAGAGGCAGGTCTCCCTGATTCCACACATCATCGTTATGTGAAGCCATGTTCTTACCAGTTCCACCGAAAATGTGCATGTCGATCTGCTCCAATAGACACATCACAAAGGTATTGACCTGAGGTAGCAACCCAAACAGGAAAATGACCGGGAAACACAAGGCAAACACTGTTGGAAAAGGGAGACAAAAGGTTAAAAAAAACAACAACACAAAAACACACACACACACACCAAATACACATTCATCAGAGGGGTATAAATAAAACTCAGAGCGCTACTGCATCCACAAATAATGCAGCAGTAAAACACATTTTGTTAAGATTTTATGCTACTATCTTATCAAACATAGTATTCCAATGTAAAGACTAACCAAGGAGCATATCCCTGACACAGAGCAAGAAGTGTGCGGAGAAAAAGGTGACGCCATAGAGGGAGAAGGGCTGCAGGTTGTCAGAGTGCCCAGACAAGTCAAAGATCCAGATCATCACACAGCACAAGCAGAAGTAGACTGGCCGGCTGTACACAATGATCCAGTTGTGACCCTGTTAACAACACAAAGCATTATACACAATATCACGATGACAAGGTTCTTTTACTTAATGCCCTGAAAACATCCAAACACATCAATTTGAACACAGAACTCACGTGCATGGGCGAGGCTGCATCTGGTTGTACACTCTGAAACAAAGGAGTTGATTTTACAACTTAGAAGAAAAACCTGCATGATGAAAGATGAGCAAAAATACAATCAACTCTGTAAAGCTGGGCTTAGAATGTTGAACCAGAAACAGGCTACCAATATTAGCCAATATTTTCGAGGACGCGGCCATCTCGTTTGAGTCACTGGCATTGAACAAAAGCAGAGTTGACCAAAGAGCACTTGGCGTGTAACGAGTTAGCACAACACATAAAAAGACCCGTGACTCATAAAATCCTAGTGTCTGCACAGTGATAAATATAAACTAGTATTACTAATACATCTAGGAACAAGGTACCTTGAGTAAGGAGTACTGGCAGCTAGCAATAACCAGGCAGAACTGGAAGACCCAGATGTCCCTGAAAAAGCCCTTGAGCAACAGTTGAAACCCCAGGAAGGCCACCAGACTGGCCAGCACCACAGCAAACACGTTCTCTCCCACACGGCGGTTTCTGGGTGAACAAGAAAAAAATATTGAAATGACACTGATGTTTCAACCTCAAAGTCTCATTGATCTCTGTAAAAATATCGTGGTATTTATTAAACACCACCAAGTCACATCTATAGCCAGAAATGACATACTGAAGGTGGAAAAGTTATGTCATCATCATTATTACACACTGGGTTCACAGTCAAGTTTAGGACTGCGTGTCAAGTGTTTGTGTGCGACCTGAGAGGAGCGAGCAGTAGATCCTGTAATTTATGATGCATTACTACCTCTGACAGTTGTGAATAAATATGTAAGCCTCTTCACGTCACAGCCTGACTTGTCAATCCCAGAAGCTTCTTGATAGCTGCCTACTGCTATTGTCCTGCCCTCTATTATCATCTCAAATATTTGTGAAAATATACAGTCTACACTGAATATTATCAAACTGTCAGCCATCGAAGAGGCTGTCTAGGGTGGGATATTTGCTTACATGAGTAACTAATTCTGTCATTCTGTCTGGATTTTTCAGGAGTGATTCATATGAAGTGATTCATGCTGACTGACTGACTGACCGACTGGTTTCACAGTCACCAGTGAGATGTTTCTCTATGCTCAATGCATATTTATATAACACACTGGTTAATTTTTTTGGAAAGAAGACATCATACACAACAGAGAATGCTATTTGTTTTAAAAAAAGACAAGCATTTTCTTTAATCTACACAGAACAGATAAAAAAGCACGGCAAAATACTCACATGGAGTTGTGTATTTTAGTCATTTCCTCTTAGTCAAAGTCATTCTCCTCCACAGTCTGGCTTACCTGTCCAACAGAGCCAGAAGAGCCAACCGATCATATCGAACTCTGAGCCACTTCCCAGGAAGCACCCAAAAGCGATAGTACTGTTTGGGTTTGGCCTTCTCCTCAATCATCAGTGTGTTTTCCTGGGACTCTTGTAGAGACTCGTGATCCAGATCAAGCTGGAGGTGAGGCAAGAAATATTTGATCAGGAAAATGTGTGATTTTTTTTCTCTGTCGATGGTAGAGTCATGGCCTGTTCAAATGACATGCTACCTAGAACACGTGAAACACCAGAGGCTACTTACCTCAGGCATTTCCAGAGGCACCCTGCGCACCTGCATGCCCTGTAACACCACAGGTCTAGGTTGAAGCATGGACAGGACTGGAGCCCCTTCCTGGACCTCAGTGGAGGTGAAGCTTGAAGACTGGGACTGTCTCTCCCTTTCCCTGCAAGCATGACATCAATAATACATTTTAATAACACGTTTCTAATAGCAAAAAGTCTTATAGTCTTGGAGACACAGACAATGTAGTGGTAAAACCTTTATAACTTACTGAACTGGGTCCTCATAGCCACCTCCAGCAGGTCCAAATGTGTAGGACCTCTTCACTCCTGTTACATAACACATACAAAACCAACATGAGAAACTTTTCAAAAAGAGCAGATGTTTTTTTTCCCCTTTATTTTAATTGCATAAACAACACAGAAAAGGGAAAACTTCAAACATACAGTGGTTGCTCACAAGAACATACAATATTAGATGTAAAGTACCCAAAATAGTTCAATGATTCTATTTTGGTGTCATCATGGAACATTGTGCAAGTGCACTCTCCTCCCTTAATATCCAAAATACAGACATAAGAGTTGTATCCATGTCTTCATCGAATTCTTGACAAAGAATAGAGAAGGTGCTTTTCTAGGACTGGAATTTATTACCTTAAAGCCAATAACTTACCACTTTCATCAAAGAAATAGTGCACTGCCCCCTCTGATGTGTCGTCAAACGTGGAGGCCTCGTGGATGCCGCTGCGGGGTAACAGGAGCGAGGAGGCAAACTGTAAGGCAGAGGGAAGTGTGCGAGTCCGTGAGTGGGAGGAGGTCCGAGCCCTTTGGAGGTCCTGGAGACTACAGGAACAAATAAAAAAAAAACAAGACATCATTGATATATTGTCATGTTCTTATAATCATAGTGCCATGTCTCACTCGGCCCTTACTGACACTTTCAGTTAGTTAATGCTTTATTAATTATTTCCCCAGAGTTGATAAGTGTATTGATTGTTTGCAAACCTCCCCCTAAAGTAGCAGCTAGCAGCAATTTTAATCAGTATTAGTATTATTAATTCCTACATGACTTACACTGTAAGCTTGCCAATAGCTTAGACTAATGCAGACTAAGTCGGGATGTTGACAAGACGCTGAGGAGAGAAATCAACTACAATCCTCAGTTAGATTAGTCTTCTGACCTGGGGGGGGATCCCATGGTGGATGGGGGCGGTGTAGGGTTGGTCCCAGCATTGTGTCTCCTGCGAATGGCTTGGGTCCTCTTCACACTGCTGACTGAGTCATGTTTGCCTGCGTCCTCTGAAGCCATAGCTGGAGAAAGGTTATAATTAGATACACAAGATAGAGATGGCACTGAGCCTTCTGATCAAATCTGAAGTATTTTGAATCCCTTTTTAAGTCTCACGGGCCTCAGAGTCCTAAAGTCCTTTTATTTGCAGAAACAACAGTTTTCTGTGTCAGCCTAATTACTGTTCATCTGTACAGTCTGCACTGGTAGATGAGATGCTTTAAAAAGGAACACAGCAGATTTTAACAAGCAAAAATGCATGGCTAGACAATTTGAACAAGGGGTAGTGGAGTGGCTCTAATTTATCCTATTTTGTCAGATAAATTACACACACAAACATAATTTTCCATCTAAGTAACACTGTTCATTCATTTTCACCATTTCAACTTCTAGCATTTACAAGGAAGTTTTTATGCAAAGCAGCCATTGAAATACAGTCCAAATAAATCATTTATGGTACACTGTGTAATTTAATGTGCCAAACTAAATACAAATGAACTACTAATGAAATTGTAGCATTGCAAGCCCCGTTGAGTCCGTGTTAACAGCATATATGGCTTAATGACACATTAATTTTGATGGTCAACCGTAGCGTTAAAGAATGAGCTACCTCAGTTATTAGCTCAAACCATCAGGTGGAAATATCCACCATAACTTTCATGACTACGTTCAGGGCTTTCTCTCAGGAAGCTGGTTTGTGGTGGTTGGGTGCTCATTTCATGCGTAGACAAATATTAATTCGTTAATGGGGTAAACAAATGTAAACGTAAGCAATGAAAGCAAACAGCTCACTCCATTTCCACTCCCATTAATATTCATGATATGTATAACCCAATATGTTTATTTGCATAAGAGAACTGGAGAAACTGCCATTACATGATTGGAAAGAGGAAACATCTCAGTGTTTGAACTGATTAAACCACACAAGCACACAGTCCTGTTTCAAATGAACAACTATGTTACTGAATTGAGTATCAAATCACTCAACACAATAATTTGCTAAATGTAACGTGAACTGCCACTGTCAACCATTACAATGATAACCAGCCTGTGATAATTAGCTCAGGCTAAAAATGAGAAGCAGCAAGTTAAATGGTTTATAATGAATAACTGAGAGGTGTTGTTGTAAAGAGGAGCATGACTGCAACACAGGCAGTAGTGGACAACTGCTTGTACCTGCAGTACATGTTCATTACACGCTAAGAGTTGGTAGTGATTACATTTCAGTCTGCTCACCTCCTCCCACAGCTCCCTCTTCAACCAGCTCTCCTGCCCTCCAACCCATCTGGTTGCCAGTCCATGAGCCCCCGAGAGAATCTAGGCGGTGATGAGTTCCAGGAAAGCTATCTATGTGGATAGTACGAGCCTCCAAATCAGACTTGGAGATGGTAAGAGTGCGAGGTGCAGGAGTGGAAGTAGAGGGCATTGTTAGCAGAGTGGAGGGCAGAGCTGCTGTGTTGTTCTGGCTTCCACCTGCCCCATCCATACTTAGCACTCTTGCATGAGTCTTAGCACTAGCTGTGCTTGAAGAGCGCTGAGCAGCACGAGAGTGTGAGGGGCCAGCAGGTTCAGGTAAATCCCCTTCCCTTGGAGTGGGGAGCTGAGCAGCAGAGGGGAGTGGTAATGTAATGCCAGTGTTAGCAAGTTCTGGAGAATAGCAGGAGGTAGAGGAACTTGAGTCGTCATCATCATCGTCGTCGTCATCATCTGAGCTGTATCGGCGCTGGGATCCCAGGCTAGAGCCAGCACTCATGTCACTGCCATCGTCCTCGTCACTGGAATCCTCAAACAGACTTTCACTGTAAGCCTTGGCGCCAAGTCGGTTACGCACTGGGATGTAATCTCTGTGTTGTCTATGATTGTGGTGACGCCTGTAAGAGCCACAGTCAAAGCTACTACTTCCTGCTCCAGCTCGCCTTCGGGGAGCTTTCCTTCGGCCTGGCCTGTGCCCCACACTACTGCCACTGGCCCGCAGCAGCTTCAAGTCTTTAGGGCGTACAACCTGCTGGGCTTGCAGAGCAGATTGATCAGACAGTAAGAAGGGGGTAGAGGATATGGGCAAAGCAGGCTCAGAACACACTAGACCCAGGGCCAGCCCTGAGGGCACTGAATTCGCTTGCCGAGGTGGGGGTAGAGGAGGGACAGGGGCACTTCTGTCTAAATCACAAACCTCTGAATGGCCACTACTTGAAGGGGATGAGTTCTGGAAAGGGGGGGGCTGTGCAATATCAGAGGGTACAGGTGGTAAATCCTCTCCTTCAACAAGTGTCCTGTCTAGCCCCTGGCTGAGAGAAAAATCTTTGGAAGGGGAGCGCAACAGCACACTGTCTGACAAGTTGTCAGTATCGCTGCCACCCTGTCCTGCTGCATCCTCTGTAGGCTCAGGGATGTTGGAGCCGATTGCAGGCGCTGAGGCAGACTCCTGCCCATCTACAGCCCGTGGCTGGCTGAAAGAAGGACTTTCTAGCTGAGTGGAATCTGTTTTTTCACTCCGGTAGCTGCTAACAGTGCTCAGCGTCTCACGGTCTGTGGTGGCGCCACCTGCACTGAAACAGCTGTCCGTGGATCCAGCAGCTAGTGCCACCCCACTACGGCAACCTGGGTGCTCAGTGCCAGGTGCAAACACCACAGGGTCAAGGCCCAAACCCAGGAGATTTTCACTCAGCTCCTCACTTAAGCTACTCTTTATAAGAGGACTAAGGGGAGTGTCACCCAGGCTCTCCGATTCAGCGGATGGGCCAAGAGGAGAATAAACCCCCAGCACGTTTCCCACTGGACTAAGTTGAGACAATTGTTCAGGTAACTCCTCCACTTCATGCAACTGTTCTTTCTCTCCTCCATCTTCTTGACTTGAGGGTGAGGGGGGTATAGACAGGCAGTCTCCAGCTTCCCCGAATCCAGCAGACACTCCAGATACTCCCATGAGACCTGGAAAATTATTTCCTAGAGCAGCAACAATGCAGGACTGGACCACACTGGGAGCCCCTGGACAGTGAGAGAGATCAAAATCATTTGCATTTAGGCTGCCTGGAAAGCAGGGGCTCTGAATCCTGCCTCTTAGGACCCAGTGCTGCTTGTATTCATGTCACACAAATTGGTGTACTCTAACCGTTGGTCCAGATGGACAGAATTAAGGAGAATTTACGCTAAAATGTATTCATTATTCATATGCTTGTAGCCCCCTGGGTGTGACCTGTTTTCATACGGGCACAATGTTCAACATATACGAACAGTAGCAGACTTACTAATGGTGTCCTGGGAACTCTGCCGCAGCATTTCCCTATGAGCTGAGGTAACAATCACATTGTTGCTTCCTTGCTCCTGCATTAACTCCTTGATATCTGGTGGGAAAGGAAATAAAAATGTCTGTAAAAGCAGTAATGCATATCAAAAACAGAATAGACGCACTGTAGTCCTTATCAATAATTTGTGCAGGGACGGTGCACTGTCCGATTTAAGATTACACACTGTATATTGCAGTTTATGGTATGTATAGGACACAAACATAAACTGCAGATACTAACCTTTTGTTCCCCCTGCATCCTCAAGCTGGGGCAAGAACTCCTGAAAAGTTGAAAAAAAAATTAATTGGGTGCTTTAAAATGGCAATTACCATGATAAAATCAGGATCCACTAAACCTCCTGCTAGCTAAAATGACTTGTGAGAATTATAAAGACTGCTGTCTGATGACTGATTTGGCCTACGTATTTTGAAAAAGAAGAATTACTCAAATGATGAAGGAAGAAGACCAAGGAGGCTCCATGCTAATGTTATGTATGGTAATCCTCACCGAGACCTGGTTCAATCCAAACAGAGAGTGCTGGGAGCTGCAGCGCACTGGGGGTGTTGAATTGACCTTCCGAAACACAGTCATCTCTACACCAACATGACTATCACTGTGGAAGTTTAACAGAAAAATTACAGGAATCAGCATTCTATAGCATGTGATTTATGAGTGTCAAAAACATGCTCTCACCCATGCTGATTCCCATCATGGGCACCTGAACCTTCATCTCCTTCTTCTGTCCTTGGAGCTTCAGCTGTGAGTGAGGCCTGCTTCTTCTCTACAATCTCCCCGAGGTCGAACATAGCATGAAGCCGGTAGTTGACCACTTTAATGGCAGTGAAAAAGATTGCCACCACAGCAGAGTACACACCTGCTACCACCAAGCTCGGTGGAAGCGCCTGAGAGGAAGGACATCGACAGAAGCTGAGATTAAATATGGAAATGAGACAATGTGGTGCAGATCAAGGAAGGATGCTGAATGCTGGGAATTATTCAATACCAACTGAAAAAAATGTACATACCAAATATATAACAACACAGTGATATATATGCACGATTACTATTAAAACAACCAAAGACAATCAGAGTTTTTCTCTTGAATTTTATACCCAAGGATCTTAGTCAGGAAAGTTGCCCCAGTCTAAGAACATTTCTGTTTGAATAAATAATTTGGAGTTGAAAGGGAAGTAAAATGTTTAAGTTATTTAACATAACAGACTTCATCTATGATGAATTTTTTCAATGCCACAGATACATTCAATGTAAATAAAGCTTTCCTTAATGAACAAATGCTTTTAATAATGGATGTGAAAATGTTGTGTTTTCACCTCATTTGTTCTGCTTACCATGTACAGGAGAAAGGGGAAGGCCAGCAGAAATATCCATAGGTAGAGATGGAAGCAGTTAGAGAACGTGCTCTGATGAGGGTCCACATACCACCCTCCGGTGAGTGAAGCCCACACTCCCTGCCGTAATATCTGAAGAGCTTGGGAACCCATTTCCACCTTCAGGTTGAATCCAAAGCTGAAGTACTTTCTCCAACGCTGTAGCTCAAAAGACTATGCAGTTCGAGCCACAGTGTCTTGTGTCTATGATGGCACTTCCATTGGGGATGGCAGGTTAACCAAGACTGTTTCATCAAGGACAGTTCTGTGTCTTGGATATGTATACTTCAGTTAAGGTCAAGAGTCCTCGGACATTCTGGTGCCTGTACGTGCTCCCTCCCTGCACAGATGATGCCACACTCTCGCCTAATCCTTGTTGAGTACTCAGTTGAGTGACTTTTTGGCACATTGGCAACCCATTGAATGTATAAAAACACATTAATCTGTAAGAAAGATCAAAACTGGTTTGTCTCCAAATACAAAACTACTTTTTAATACTCCATTCAGCAAAAAAGCTATGCAATAACCAATTAATTATGTTATATTGGAAATTGCACATAGGTTTTCTATCTACTTTGATTTAGTGTACTTCCTAAATTCAACACATTATTGAACTAGTTTCCTCTTGCTTTTTAGCTGCTCTTGAATAAGTTTTACGAAAGATAAATTGTTCTCATCAGTAAACTCATCACTCCAAACATCAGGTCACACCATAATTTTGCACTAACACAAGGACCGATTTTAAGACAATATGAAACTACCATATATTTACAGTATACTGTGACTACACACACTACAGCGATTAAAACCACAGTAATATTTGTCAGAAGGCGTTAACCTAACTTATAAACAAGACAAAAAGTAACACGAGAACTAAAAACACAGTTTGAAATATAGTTCTGATTTCAAGCGGGATGACAGAGTTTAAAACAGCCCATTTTCATGTCCAGGCCAATGTTGTCCCAGCTAGATTAAGTTTTCTGACTGACATTAGCAAGCTAACAGACAATTTAGCCTAGCTTACGAATATCCCTTTGTGTTTGTTATGATAGGTATCAATCGGAGCCGATCAGCCACCGATTCCTTCAGCCTTTCCGGGGTGTGCGAGAAGGTAATCGATAGCTTTAGTAAACACCAGCACACTATCTGACAAACGATAATGTCAGAGGATTGCTTGACGCTAGTCACCGGCTAATGCTAGGCCGCCAATGGCAGCATTTCATCCTGGTTTCTGTCACTCTCATTAGCTATAGTAACGTTACATTTCTGCCTGTAGCTTCGCTTGACGACGGATAGCTAGATAAACGGTAACGCTAGTAGTCCGTCATTAGATAATTCTGCTTTAGCAAAGCTTGATAGATTAGATAATTGTGCTCACAGTGAAATGCTTTCCACATTTGGATCCCAGCACAGCTTACAATTAGCTTTAGCTGCCCAGCTTGCCTCATATCCTCCTTCCGCATCAAGTCCTTGCAAAATCTCGGAGCTCTCCTTCTTAGGATGCTAGCATGCAAGGCAGTCGCCAGTCCAAAAACTGAAGCTATATAGCTTGACTTTTCCCAAACGTTGGCTAACTTATCATTGTTTCCTGGAGGTCCTTTTCCTTCCTTTAGCATGAAAGTGTGACAGACATACGGCGGGGGCAGAAGTCCTCTCTCATGGTGAACGACTACGGTTCCTTGGTATTTACGGTGTCTGTGTTAAAATGTTTCGAAAAGCTAGCTAACTGATAGCTAATGCTAGCCAACAACTAGTTGACACGCGCGCGCACGCACGGACGTACGAAGAGAGAAAGATCAGCGAGAGAGAGAGAGAGAGAGATTCCCATAGCGCTGATTGGTTGGATGCGATGACGTCATTGTATGTTTTTTTTTGGGGGGGGTGCATGTATATTTATACATATGTTTCCTTTCATTTGTTGTGTTTAGTTGACATACTTTTTTCATCGAATATATAAATGAATATGCGTTTGATTAATATTTGGGCTATTCAGAAGTCTCCTTACATTTTTACTTGGCGATAACTTTCAAACGTAAGGTTGCTCAAAAAAATATCAATCAAATCGAATTTAACTCTTAAAGACCTTATCAGAAATTCCATATTGCCTCCGTGATCTTTCTACATCTCTATTTGATACCTATCCCATTACACTCATATTTATGTCTCCTCACCCCATATGTAAAGCATCTCTGAAAATGATTTTTTTTTGGGATACCTTTTTGTTTTTGAAAATTTAGCTTTCATATTCGCACTTTTTACTTTATGCATAAACTTGTGGGCAAGATAATGATCTGCACAATTAGGCATATCGGATTTTTTGCTGATATCTTATCTATTGATATTTTTACAAATGATGTGGCTTATGGCCGATTTTTACCGAGGTCGACATTTTCTGTTCAAAATCAAGTTTATATATTTCTATGTTCTAAATACTGAAAAACACAGGGTAACAAAAGTAACAGTTCTCTTATCAGCTTAACTTTTGAAAAGCCTATAAATCATGTATTTACCAGTGTTTCCTCATCATTAACAATGTATCTGTGCATCCCTGTGTGCAGTCTGCTGTTGACTAACCTTCAGCAGAAAACTTTTATTCTTCTTTGTTCTATTAATGTTGTCTTTATGATAATTTAGATTTAATGCGATCACAATTTTCTGCTGACACATCAGCCAGATGAGAGCCCAAGACTCCTTGATCCAGAACATATTAACGAGAAGGAAAAGGAAAAATGATAGCATTACCTTCTTGTTGTTGCTCTTCTCTGCTTCTTGTCACGAGGAAATACCACAATTCTGAGCTTATGCAAGACTCACCAGGTCTTGCACAGAAGCAAGTCCAAATTTCTTCAGAAATGGAAACAAGAGGCAGAAAAACTGGGATGTTCCTCTTATATTTGTTTGAACGACCTAATTCTTCAGAAATGCATACAGAATGAAGGTCATGGGAATCTGATGGTGGCTTCTTCAGTCTAAACAGGCAGACGTTGGAAGAGGCCAAGAGTCCGACTCAGAGGAAAACAATGACACACATTGGAAAGATGCTGTTCTACCATATTTGACAGAAAATATCTGTGCAACACAACCACACAGCAACCATAATCACAGGTTTAGTGATTCAAGAAATCAGTTAGTGATTGGCTATAGGCTCTGAGGAGAATAACTAAAGGGCAAATACTGGCACTATGGAATAGTGGAAATGTGGCTGATGCGGGGTGTCTTTTGTAGCTGCTGTCTTGACTCAGGCTTGTGGTATTGTAGCAATGCTCAGTAATGCCTTATCAACCTGATGCCAGCATAGATTTGTGAACTTGATCTGCACCGCACCTCCCCAAGAACACATGGGTCATTTCCCATTCGTCACAGCACAAACTGGCTGATGGAAACTGGCCTGAAATGAACATTCCTAATGTCTAGTCTTTACTTCACCTGCACTTGTAACCTATTGCAGCAGCGATACACCCCCCTCACCTCTCTCCCTCCCTCCCTCTCTCTCTCTCTCTCTCTCTCTCTCTCTCTCTCTCTCTGTCTCTCTCTCTCGCTCTCTCTCGCGCTCTCTCTCCCCCTACAGTTCTTTATCTTTGTCAGCAGGGGGTAGTCAAACAACACAGAAGCCATTACTGCTGGCCAGAATACCATATTGTTTTCATCCAAAATGGTTGAAGATGTCACTGAATGCAATAAGAAGCATGTGGATGATGAGATGGAGGAATTTAATTTATACTTTGAATATTTATACACAGTGTATTTGCTCATGTACTACCTGCATTGTATGCTTGGGGAAGATTTTACATAAAATAATACAAATAGTAGTGTTTCATTAAAGTAACAGATACTGATTTTAATGAATTCATTATTTACACTATATGCCATGTCATGTTGTGTGATGATGTCAGTATATTTTCTGTCTGGAGACTTTCTGCTCATATTAAATTAATACTCAATAAATAAATTATTAAAATAGTAATCACTTGGATTGTGATTTTTAGTCTCCTGATTCATACCGGCTCTGACTCTTCCTATACTGTAAGCCGTGTAAAGATAACACATCTCTCATACTCGTCCCCACAGGTTTAGAACACAAGCTTTCTGCTAAAAAGAAAAATCCTAGTCCCAAGCCAAAGGAGACTTAAAGCTTAAGGAAAATAAAAACATTAAAACATGTTATTTCATAATAAATATTAGACATTCAGGCATCAACACAGGGCACGTAAGAGAGAGAGAGAGAGAGAGAGAGAGAGAGAGAGAAGACCAGAGAGTGTGTAGACGAGAGCAAAGAGAGAGAGAGAGGATGATGATGAAACTAGAGTGTAAGAGCCATTTTTAAAACATATCATGGCCTGCAATTGGTGTGAAATGCTGTTTCTTTATGTTAAACATGTTAGCTTATCGTGTTAGGTAAGTGCAACTGTTGTAAAATCACATCAATGTGAGGTTCTTTCATCCCATTAGACTCACAACTCATAAAGCACAACCACTAATTAGAGCAACGAGAGTACTGCTTTAAAATAGGATCAGATCATTGAGGCTATGAAGGTTACTTGTGTTAACATTATGACTATGATTATTATTTCTAATCGTGATTGTTACAACAACCATCATCTCATATCCTAAAATGTTACTTCATTCTGACCTTGAAATAATTGCTTGTGTTCCTTCCTTTACTGTATCCAACAATAAAAAGCACTGCATTTCTGCATGAAGCAACACACAACACGGGTGTGTACAAAGTATATCATCAAGTGTATTTTCATCTTTATCCACGTTCTGTACACATATTAAGATCCATTTCACATGAACACTATACAATAGCAATGAGTGAGGAATGGAATATTTTCTGAGCACTGAGCAGCTCATGTTGAATGGCACTTTCATAAGAAATAACAGGAAATCACAGAGCATGAATAAGTAAATGTGGACATAACTCAACAGAGAAAATGGCTTTATATTATCAGATCCATTGAGTAACAGATTCAGCACATATAAAAATGCACAATGCAACAAAACAAAAACATTTGTTTGTCCCATCCGTGTGTTTTTCTCTGCATAATCTGAACCGTGAATAATGCAGAAACCAAAGCAGCTATCAGAAGGAAAAGTGTGCTTTTTTTTTCTTTTTTTTTTGTGTCTGGATTGAAGTCAAAGGCAATCTAAAATGTGTTAAGAGGAGTAGTAACAAGATACATCGAAATATCAGAGAAATATCAATACAATTCACAAATCTTCAATTATTCATCTCATAGAATAGTCTTTTAGTAACTGATAGAAAAAAAAAAAACAATACATGTTTGGCTGCTTTACAAGGAATATCTATATCTCAAAGATATGTTTACATTTTCTGTGTGCTTTTGAATTATCCCAGACAGTTTTGAGGAAGAAGAAGATGAAGCCAGCCTCTGGTGAGGTGGGTTGGTTCGGGGAAAAAAAAGAAGAAAAAAAAAATCTTCCTCAAACGTGACTCTGTGTTCCCAGCGACTCCTGTGAAGTTTGAGCTGCAGCGTTTTGGATGTCATTGTGAAAGCAGTGAGGAGGAGTGTAAAGGCGGGGTGGGGGGTGGGGGGGGGGCAGAACATCTCAGATTCTAGTTCATTCCCTGCATACACAATGTCACTTCCATCTGCTCACCTCTATATGTACATACAAGCAATGTTCACAGAGAAATACCTTCACTTGTGCAGACTGACTTTAACGGTTACCACTATTTGGACCCAGCGTGATGTCTCACATTTAAATGTTTCTGATCCATCATACGAGAAGATTCGGTGGCTGAAGTATGTGGAGTGATTTTATAATCCCTTTAAAATCCTGTATTTTTCAGCATCTAAATATCATGCTTGGTTTTATGATACTGCACCAGTAACATAATACCGTCTCCTGTGGACAGAGGCAGAGGGACCGGAGAGCTATAAACCCACATTACATAACATGGAGGCTGAAGAGATGATGTCTTATACAAATAAAAGCTTCCTTTCCCAGTATAGTCAGTATTACTGGGGTGCTGTCTGCTCATTCACCGTAAAAAAATTCAATAACTGGCCTGTTCTGCTTCATATATCATAATGGGGACATTGAGACTGGAGCATTACAAAGAAGTACAAAGAAAACATTTAGGCAAATCTGTCCGGATGTTCTTTCAATGCGCTATATCCACGCTATATACAAAGCCATGGTGGATATGCTTCGTCCAAGCTCAAAAACATAAGAATGACACACTAACAAAGAGTTGCAGACTGAGTGCACGTGTTGAGTCCGATCCTGTGCTGTAGATGATTGGTCTATTCGGAGCTGGGCAACCTTGACTTTTAAGGGAAATGTTACTGTTTAAAGCAAGATGCTTTGTACAGTTGTTTTTTTGTGGCCTGTGAAATATCTCTGACGATCGACCAGACAAAACAGGGGAGTGAAACAGAAGCACCCTCTCATCCTCTTGTCTCAGTCCACACTTGCCTATTCTTCTTTTCTGATCTCAGACGTAATATTCTTTGTCTTTGTTCTTTTTGCCTTTTGTGATTGCCTTTGCCACAGAGGCTGTTGCTGTGCTTTTGTCTTTGACCACTGCTCCGTTGCCTTCCACAGTGAAATTGTTGGCAAAATTGTGGCTCTGGTCTGTCTGGTAGGAGCCCTCGTCCCGGTTGCGGTACTTATACATGGCATAGAGGAGGATTAGAATGCAGAGAGCAGCAGCAGCCACAATACCAACTACCATCCCCGTGGTGCTACTGGACTCCCTGATCACTTCCACGGCACCCGGTTGGCTCTTTTCATCTGAGGCTGTGGGGTTGGCTGTGGGCACATGGGGAAAATTGGGGGGGTAAGTTAGTCCTGGTGTGTTTCGGGATGATGGAGGAGCAGGGGGCAGAAGCACCTGGTCACGGGTGTTCATTTTGCCTGCAGGGATGTGGAGCTGGTCAGGGTTGGTGGTGGGAACATAAGGAGGTAAGGGGCGGGGTTTCTGGACTCCACCCTCACCAGCGGCGGGAGGTGGAGGAAGGACTGTCCTGTCAGTGACCATATGGGAGTTTTTATTGTAAAAATCCTCGTCATCTGATTCCGTCATCTCCCCAGAGCCGAAGGCCGAGACCTCCACAGGGTCACCACAGTCCTCCTGGTCCGGGGGGCAGGAAGGGTGAGGAGGGAGAATCAGGGACTCTTTGGTGGTTTCAAGAGGGGACAGGAGGGTAGGAGGAGGAGGGATGACGGGGTAATGGGTGGCAATGGATGGAGGCTCAAGGGAATCCACTGTTATAATAGGCAACACTAATTCACCTCCTAAAAGGGAAACAGAAAAGGTAGGGGATACTAAATTAGAACAGCATTAAAATAAAAATTCTGGATGAACAGTTGTGCTCATTACATTAGCGGCACAATCTGCTCATTATGTAGAATATCAGAGAGGAATTAAACTAATATTAGCCAGCAAATCAGTAATGTTAGTCATAGCGATCACGCATCTTATGCTGATTTCTGCTCTGTGAGGATATTTACATCAATGTTTACATTTACACAAAAAAAAGGGGGGGGGGAGCTACCACACTCTTCTTGAATGATGTAGCAGTTGATTCTTATGTGAGGGGTCAACGTGTGGGTGTGCAGAGTCAGAATAAGCAATAAAATACACTACAATACAGCAAGAACATAAAGGAGCTCACATGAAGACACAAATATACAAGATGGCCCGTGAAAGGCGGCAGCTGAATGAAGAGCAAATAACAAACAGAGCACATAACAAACAAAATTAAATTGCCATGCTATTTTATGCACATCTGTAGGCAGGGGGAGGGCTGACAAGAGAAATGACAGACAATTTATTTTAGGTAGGAAGTGTAGGAAGTGCGTTTACCTTCAATCACTATTACACAAAATATATCTACTTGTAGGTTTATATATCTCAATATTCATATATGAGCTCTCATGTCATGCAGTTATATTTTATTGTGATTGGACTCCCAGCAGTTGCAGAGGAATATTTCCATTTGTAAAGTTTGCTTATTTATTGCTGCAAGGATCTCTTTCCTTGTTATTTGAGTCACACTTTGCAGCACAACTCAACAACAAACAATTCTGATAAGGTCATATTAATAATTGAGGGAGCCATAATAAGGGCAGACTCCTTTAGTTCCACAGCTTGTTCTGGCACAAGCTTCATCCCCGCGTCTCCTGTCATCCACTCTTAATGAGTGCACAACACTTCCTAGGATATTCTCCCATTCCATTTACTAGAATACAAACAAGACTTAAGAGCTCACATACACCGTGAAATGATGCAAGTTGAGTCAACTACAGCTGCAGAAACAGGAGACTGCACTTGTGAGATGTGAACACTGAAAGTAAAGGAGGCTAACTGAAGTCAATGTGCTCTGTCTACAGTCTCGGATAAGAGGTGCGTTCCTGTCTTTTCTCGCCATGGCTGACCCACCTGTTCCTGGTTCACACTCTTCCAGGTCCTCATCGTCACTCGGACACTCAGCTGACGCCACCAAAATGTCATCTGAATTTTGCGGCTGAATTGGGAATGGCAAAAAAAAAAGAAAAAAAAGAAAAAAAAAGAAGAAGAGTCGATTTAACAACAGCACAGTCAACATCCAGATTTGTTCTCGCTGCTTTAGGAGTGTGTTTGTTGTCTGACTATCTTATTAGAGGAGAAGCTGCAGTGGGCTGCAGTGTGCCACTTTAGTGTTTTCGCTTGGAGCAACACTAGTACGAGTAAAATCCAAAATGTGCACATATGCAGCTGCTTTTCATCCTTTGCCCCTGTGGCTGACTTCATGTGTTTACCAACAAAGTAAGAGCAGCACTAATGGAAAGTAAATCCTCAGCTGTGAATCTTCTGAACTCATTTGCTTTTGCACAAGTCTTTTATTTCAATATTGCAAAAACACGCTGAATCAGGGCTCTTTAATATGTATAAATTGGATTTTAGGGCGCACACGGTGAATGAAGCATACCTGAGCAGATCAGGGAATACATGGTTCACTAACGGATTACTTGGATAAATTGAAAATACATGGAAAGCAATTTTAGGGAAGCTTCAGGAAACTAACCAACAAATGTGGATATCCTTCAAATGTTGCAGCTTTGTAGCACTTCAATATGATGGTTGGTAATGAGACAACCCAACGCGTAAGAATCTATCCAAACGCTCCTGATTAGCAGGTCGGAAACTTGCATGGAAGCAATCAGCGTATGAATGTGTGTGAATGAGGCAGTAATGTAGAGAATTTCGAGTGAGTGTACGGTGGAAAGGCACTACTCCATTTTACATTTGCATTCAGCAAAAAGGCATTTGACACACCTGTGATGTTTGGGACTTCAACCACACGGTTAGCATGTAGCATTTTATTCCATGATCTTTTTTATGTGTCAGAGAGGAGATTTACATTCAGCTGTGTGAGAGTGAATTGATTTTTCAGAGGCGATTGATGTTCGACAGATACACAGCTGTTGTCGCATGCAAAAGAAAGAAAAGAAGTCATTACTGCTTGAGAGTCTTGACAAGGGGGAAAAAAATCAAATCAAATCACGAGGGTCTATGATCGATTCAACAGCTGCACAACAGACACAGTAAATCCTCCTTTGAGACTGAGCCCTTGAATTAGTCCTAATATCTCAAGGAGCCTGAGAATAGCAAAATTGTTTTGTTGAAAATCATAAAATACGGACGAGAACCAAAAAGTTCTTTAGCGTTATCTAATTGTTCTGTTTTCAGCCATGCCTCTTGGTTCATATATCCGTCTTTCGACCAGGCTAATTTATATCAAACGTCATGGATGTGTGTGGTTGAAAAAAGAGCCTATTAAATTTGGGCCCGGATCCATTTGACATCGAAAAAAAAAAAAAAAACCCTAATGCCCATAATTATTTTAATTTCATGTAAGAGTTCTGCTTTCTACAAGGTGCCCTTGTACTTCTGGGAGGAGCAGTTGTGTTTTTTTTCATTTATGCTGGCTGATACCTTTAAATTTGATTGTATGCATGAATATGGCATGGATGGAAAAGTACGAACGTAGGAAAATGTGACATTGAGATAAGTGTCGAGTATCCAGGTATGTTATAGTTTCACACCAGTGAATGAAGTTGAATACAGCAGAAAATCATCTATCACCGAGCCCTATTTAGAACTCTTTCATATTCATTATCACCATGATTACCTGGATAAGTGCAAAGCCATTTTCAAAAACAAAAGGAAAGATTGATTACATCACTTGGAGACATATATGCAACAATACATCAAATACAACCACTTGCCTTTTCAGACCTATTTCATAAAATGAAATATTCTTAACTTCTATTGCCAGCGTGTCGTATCGTATTTCTTTACCTGAAGACCTCACGGGGAATCAGTAAACATGAACCTATAACCAACCCTCACATTAACTAGTTAAATTCCTTGCAATGTTGCGTTCTACTCTCTGACCTTAGAGATGCTCTCTCTCAAGCTGGGTGACCGCTGCTTGCGGGTGGTGGTGGTCGCCATAGTGGTGGTGGTCTCCATGATTGTGGTGGACATATCAGAGACAGCCAGCGGGGTGGCTGAGGTGGTGTCGGTGGTCAACACGGAGAGAGAGTCCCCAACCAGGCGCAAGTTACCTTCCACCTGAACACTGGGGTCATTTTCTGCTGCCAGTTTGAGGACTTGGAGCCCGTTGTAGTAAAGCCCTGAAATCTGACCCTGGAATGGCCGACCCTTGTCGTGACCGCCAATTTTAATGGCTGCCTGGCTGTTAAAGATGGTCAACTGTCTCCCTGAGGGTAGAGAGAGAGAGGGAGAGAGAGAGAGAAAAAAATAGAAAAAGGAGGGGGTGGAGGGGTGGGGGAGGGAGTGGTACAGTAGACATGAAGAAGTCATATGAGGGAGCTTGCACAGGAGCAGATTTGAACCAGGTGGGTCTTACTGATTACTAATTTGTTTAAAAATGATTTAGATTTTAAAAGGGGAAGGCTAATGAGCTTAGACATGCAGGTTACAATCATCAGAGGAGGCTTAAAGATTATATTTAGGTGCCTATTTAGGTGCTTTGATTAGACATAGTAATTTTGAAATCTCACTGAAATGCATCTGTAAGGTGGAAAGGGTTTATCCAGGATATTTATCTCTTAACTCCAGAATAGATAATGCAAGGACTTTTGCAAGACTCTTGGGAATTATTAAAATGGGAGTCTCTCGGTATACTTTAAAGCTAAATGACAGTAGAAGTTAAAGATCACTGCCCCTTCTGGCTTCATCAGCTACTAAAACATGCTCCAAACGGCCACACACACACACACACACACACACACACACACACACCCACACACACACACACACACACACAAACACACACACACACACCTCTGGATGGGGCAGAGTCATCTAACAGCCCCATTGACAGCAGCTTCACTGATAAGCGATGTCACAACAGGGGAGGAGGACCGCAGTAACGGACCATCTCGGGAGAATACTTATTAGCCAACGTAATGGCTGCAAACAGTGATCTATTTTAACAGCCTGTCAGGGCTGTTCTGTCTCAGCGGGAAAAAAAAAAAACAAAAAAACTTGAGCTGGAGAGTGTGACATGGTCACTGTAGAGCATGGCAAGCCAATACAAGACTGCAGGGAACAAGGGAGGGGAGGGAGTTCATCCGGCGTGATCACATTCAGGAGTTAAGGTTTAATTCGTCAGTTTAGAAGGAGCGAGACCTTGTCATTTTAGTTTCACTCGTGGGAATGTAAATGCACCACAACATTTTAATGGTTTTTAAACAGTTACACACAGCATCTAATTACACACAGTGGTTATAAGAGGGACGATAGAGGGTTAGACATGGGGTTATGTGTTTTTTAGTTCATTGGTTTAAAATCTTGGTTAAGGGTGCAGCTTTTCCACAAGATGCAAGGGTGACAAAGAATAAATGACAAGTATGTGATACCCCTTTGCTTCAAATTTAGTGAGACTGAATATTAGCTACATTTACTCATTAAAATTCATAGCCAATATGAGTTAAATTGGAGGTACACATGTGGGTAACAGTCCTTGTCACCCTTGTCTTCTGGTACTGCGCCTCTCATGGGGAAAGGTTATTTAGGATTAATTAATTAATTAATTATTTTTTTACCTTTATCGAGTAGCCACTCGTCAACTACCCGACCAAGTCTGTACGGGATTCTTTGTCTAGCAATAGCCAGTCGTTCATTATCATAGTGTCCTTCAAAGAATTTGGAGAGACAGATTAAAGGTTAAAGTCTGCAAGCTGAAAGATCACAGGGTTAGAAACAGAGTTATAATGGCTAGCAGGTTTAACAAGTTATCCATTTTTAACTCATCTATTAGTAGATCTTGACTTAGTGTTATCTAATTATTACGTATAACAACGTTAACGCTAATTAGAGTGATGTTTAGGCTATTTATAATGCTACACTAGTTAGTATTATTTAGCTAATTTTTAAGCAAAACAATCTTCAGTAAATACCAAGTACAGTAAATGTCAAATTAGTTTATGAACTGTACTCAGACAAACATGAAATAACATGAAAAAAGTCAGGCAAAGACAATCTGGAAAATACTTTTCATAATTCAACATGTTCACAGCAGAAACAAACATCAGTTTTTGAATTTGACTAGATTCATTACAGGGAGCCAAAGTCTCACCCACTTCTCCACAGTACATGTGAGGTATTTTTACCGCTGCTCCCACGAGGGACTGACAACATATCTACAGCAAAGACTCATGGGAGCTGGCGCTGTTGAAATTAAGTGTTTTCACAGAGCCGCTTTGAAGAAGACTTTGAGTCCGATGTTTGAACCGCATTTTCTATCTGAACAGACTACACATGAACATAATTTCCAGTTAGAGAAAGATCCATGAAAACAAAACTAACCTACATAGTGGAATTTAGGCTGCCTTCAAGTGAGCGGGACTTCAGCTCCCTCTTAAACACATGCAGACAGTAATTCATCCAACGCAAGTAATGACAGGAAATATGTATATTTTTTTATATGAAGTGTCTGGACCACAGGAGGGCCCAGTTAATATTCATAACATAAATGTACTTGATAGAGTCTAATCCATCACTTAAGAAGGTCTTGTAATAATCAAACACTGACTAACTACTTTCATTCAAACGTGAACTGTGTTGATACAGAGTTGCAGGAAGACTGCGTTCTTACTGGAAACTCCTGTTTAAAGAAGGTTATAAATAATCGCAGCACCTTATTCATTGAATCAGCGGACTGCTGTAGCACTTTGTATTTGTATGTCACCTCAGTGTTAGCGGCTCTTTTATATCACACCCCTCCCCTTCATATTGTTAAAATCGAAAAGATGCAAAGCTCTTTAATTGTTTATGATGACTGCTGGTCGCTTTAATAATTCATCAGGAATATTCATATACATATAGATGCTGATTAGTCCGTGGGCTTTGACAAAGAGTGTGGACGTGCATGGCCATCATCCATCACCACTACACAGTTCTAATGTATGTGCCTGCCTGTGTGTGTGTGTGTGTGTGTGTGTGTGTGTGTGTGTGTGTGTGTGTGTGAGCGCCAGCTGGAGGCAGCAAGGCGACTTCATCTCTCTTTGCCAGCTGGCACACCTGCTCTGAATAAGGTTAATTGGTTGATTGGTTCAGAACAGGTTAAAGCAAAGCCAGTCATGATCGCATTATGTGTGTTTGCTTGCTTCTCTCTCTCTCTCTCTCGCTCGCTCGCTCTCACACACACACACACACTCACACTCTTTAATCTACACACTCACGCACATGATGTGTACAGAGGTGGATGAGCCTTAATCCCTTATGGAAAATCTTGGTCTCATTAAATGTATCTCTTCCATGTGTAATTGCAGATGCTTTGTTATGTTTATAAGCCAGTGCTTATGCATTGCAAGTCTACTATAATATACAATGCCATGAATGTATTTCAATTTGCATGACTCATAAAAAATGTATCAAGGTTTTTTTGTTTTTTTGTTTTTTTTCACCCAGTGATCTAAAGGATAATTTCATCTCTCGGTAAGAACCTCAATCTTTCCCTAAAGGTGACACTGTCAGTTGTTCACTAGCTTATAGATGAGGGTGAATCAAACCCAGTCACTACAGTTGTTCATGCTACAAGGCTCCGAAAGAAGATCACATTCCTCTACCAAAGGTGGATGATTAACAATGAAATGAATAAATATTATACTAGGGTTGCTTCAACCATATATCTTGGCAAATGCATATGAAGACATTTTTAGAAGAACTGTGAGGGGGGAAAAAAAAAAAACAACTGTCACATTTACCGCAAGTGTGGATGTTTTTCTGACCCGCTAATGAAAGTTCTTTCACTCCGTCTCAGCAAGCCGTTTGACGAAAGTACATCCCTTTTAGATAATTATGCCATATGCTGCAGGATATCTGATTGTGTGTGTGAAAGTTAATAGCCGAACATATATAGAGGGTGATTAAAACACTGTGGGAAAGCTAAAAATCAAACAAGCATCCTCGTCTGAAAACGGCGCTCATACGCAGCTTAATAGACACACATGCAGTCGTCTCCCTCAGCTCCAAATACTTCATGCCATCTCCCTCATGTACAAAAATTCTGTTGCTGCTGTTAGTCTTACCTGGAGGATAACGCTCAATGACTGGATGGTTGTCCACCTGGAGAGTGGCATTGCCACCACTGCGTGTGAAGCGCACAACATGGTACTTGCCGTCATTTACCATGACAGCAGGCTCATCGATGGTGATGTCATCTGTTCCCACATTGAAAATAACACCAATTTTTCCTTGATCCTACAGGTGAAGAAAAAGATTGAACACTTACAGAGAGCAAAAAACTCATAACTTTAAATGCCTCTGCCACTAAATGTCACGGTTCTCTTCCGCGGCCCAGGCTACAACGGCTTCCACTGAGTACCTTAAAAATCCATCTGGTAGTTTGAGCATATTATTGCTGACATACAGACAAACAAAAATAACCCAGAGGGACACTGAGAGTCGCAGACACCGACCCCCCAAAAAGCTGCTACATTAATAAACCTAACATGTCCAAAGTGATTATTGAAAATGTTCGGAAAAAAATCAATCCTGCAATGTTACAGATGGTATTAAAAAAAATGAAATAAATCCTGGATCAACACCAACATTAATTGTGTTTGTCCACGGGCCACAATGCATTTCTCCACAAAACTTAATTTAAATATGCCCTGCTGTTTTTGTGTAATCCTGCTGACAGCCAGACAAACAAACAAACGAACAGAGGTAGGTGAACACAGAGCCTCTGTGGCGGAGGTAATAAATGTATTCCCTTATCTTATATTCATATTCACTTCAAAAAAAGCAGGCTATATGGTTTGTGTTGGAGATACAACCATCCTTTGGCTACATGCCGGTTGTCGAGACAGAGACTTGGTTGTAGCAGTAAAAGCCTATCTTTTGTGACGTGGCCAATATGTTTAGCTCTCTCTTTAGGGTTCAACACCATTCCCCCTCAGCAGCTAGCTCAGGTTTCCTGATGTGGATCACTCTTGACACAATCCTGCTGTTTCTCTTTTGGTTGCCCAACTTCTCTCAGTGTGTCTGCCTCTCTCTGCTGCTGCCAACCTTCCTCAAAGGTCAAAGCTGCTTCCTGAGACAGCCTTTGGGTGGCACTAATAAGAAACATTGGAAACAAGCTGTGTGGGGTCTCTGTGCCTGTCTAGCCTCCCAATGCCTTGCATTCTCCCTAAATTCAATACAAGGTCAAACTGCTAATGTGGATTTAAGAGATGTTTTGGCAGCACATAAACAAGCAGGAGTACTCAGAAGCACAACTTAAATGTCTGCCAAAACCGAACTGGTTTATTTGCAAATCCCTTCTTAAAATACTCTAGATATAAATTAAATAACACTCAGATAGAATCAAGTCAGTTATTTATGTCTGAATTGTTTCAGAAAAGGGTGAAAAAAACATATAACAATGCAATTTTCTGGGACTTGATATGACACTTGGTTTCCCTCACTTCACACTAAAAATATGGGGGGCGGGACCTCCCTGATTGTTTTCTTAGATGTGTAATGTGTGAAACATTTCCTGAATGAATCTGTTGGTTTTTTTCGGTGGTGAGACAATCCTGGTCACTCGCAGGAACGCTTAGCTATGGCTCAGGCCGCTTCACTCTCGAGACGACTCGTTCCTTACTACAATCTCCACCCAGATAACAAGATTATGAATGTAACATTTAACATGCGGTGTGACATCTAAGAAATGAATGCCTGTAATATGGTATGGCTAGCATGTGCACGACACAGGTAAGACGGACTAATTAGCAACTTTCAGGCTGTGAAGTTTCCCCTCGCTCATCTCTCAGATGTATACTATCAGAGACCCAGAGACTGCAGCGTTTTATTCTGTCTCCGCCGCTGCTTGCACTATATCACACTTTCAACCAGGGAGAGGAAGTAAACAGTGAAATTGGCTGGTGTAGTGTTTTATTGAAATGAAATTCTGCTGGTCCTCTGTGGCACATGAAGTGCACAATATTTACTGGCCTCACAGAGACGGTGTAAATATCTTGAACACAGGGTATTGCATTGCATTTGTATTCCCTGGCTCTTCTATCATAAGTGTGCAGACTGAAGCGGAGCTTTCTTCCGCAGCTTGTTCTTTGACATGTGCAAATTAATGTAACTGATCGCTCACTTTCTCTCGCGCTCCCAAACTTGTATTACTGACTGAAAGACCAGAAATTCAAATGCGCAGACAGAAATACTTCTTTTCTTGCCTTGAT
Source organism: Aulostomus chinensis (assembly GCF_037954235.1). Classification (NCBI taxonomy): domain Eukaryota; kingdom Metazoa; phylum Chordata; class Actinopteri; order Syngnathiformes; family Aulostomidae; genus Aulostomus; species Aulostomus chinensis. Next base: position 15,370,648 of record NC_141334.1, on the reverse strand, counting down.
GGCGGCTTCTACTGTGTGATGTAAAACCTGTCTCTGAGCTTTGCTCTCCCCCTCTAATTATATGTAAAATCCTTCTAGAAACCTTTTGAATTAGAAAAATTATTCAAACTGACACAGATGGTGTTATACGTATGGAAGTTTTCGGTGCCTTCAGAGACCTTGAATATCCCCCGTTTATGATATTTAAAGCTCGAGGAATTGACTTCTACCTTATTTAACGTGAACAAGTTTGATACGCAGCAGAAGCTCACTGATCTGGCTCTGCAGATTGTTTTGCTGAAAAAGGTATTAGTTGTGGAAGAAGTAACTGAGTGCTTCATGACTCAAACAATACTGTACTCAGCATATGAAGTGCTTAACAGGATATTTGACTTTGCTATTCTCACATTTTGAGAAACCACCACATTGTAACAATCCATTAACAAACACGCCATCACCCCAGCTCCCTATATCCTGAACATGCGGGGCGTTTTGGTTGTCTACTTTTTAATTACTCTTCTAAAGAAGCCAAGAGATGAGTTTTCATTCAACTCAGGACACATTCAGCTCATATTCTCCGGACAACAATTAACATCTCCAAGGCCAGAACATTCTGCCAGGGGCATCACATCAACAAAAGAGTTGCTTCTCTTTTGCTTAACTCAGTCATTTAGCATGATTACAAAACCGTCCTGAAGGACCTTTTGACTGCTGGCAAAGCAGAACTACCGCACTCCAGTTTCAAAAATGGAAAAAGTGGCCTTTCTTGTTTGGTTTTTTTTTTCCTTTTTTTTTTTTTTTTGCAAGAGGCTACTTAATTCCCATGAGCTGGACCACAAAGTTACTCTGACAGATCTTGATGAAAAGCCACCCAGTTGTTTTGACAAGGACATCAGCTCTGGAGAGAAGACTTCCTGGGTGTATTCTCAGGTCTCATCTTGAATGCAGCCTGATCGAATTCCTCTTAGCCCAAAAAAGGATTGATCACCATGAAGATGTAGTGTTATTCTAAGGAGAGGAGAAACAAAAAAAACAACAACAACAACAAAAATCCAAAGGTGTTATAACACACCCCTTCTACCTGATGCATTTTTAAACAGAGTTGCGAACATACAGGTCATGGTTCTTTTAAGAGCAGCACCAGAGGTTTTTTCCTCAAAGCCAGGCAGTAGTGAAGGCAATTCAGAGCTGTGTTATCTTTCTTATTCCCACCGGAGTGATAAAGCATCTCCACTGCCAATTATACTTGACATCGTAATAATATGTGTAGGACTTGTGAAACAGGAACATCATAAATAAAGACAGTGAATCTTAACAACTAGAGGTGGGTTTGGAGAGCGCGTACCTCCACTGACAACCATGTCATATTTCCTGAGAAATCAATGAAAGTGTACAGTTATGTTCTTATTCATATGAAAATGAGATAAAGAGCTCCAGTTTATTACGCAAATACACGATGGAACAAAGTATTGGATTGGATCTATTGTTGGGTAAACACTGCAGCCATCAGAGATGCGGTCGAAATCAGCTGATCTGCACCAGCCTGGAGGCTTGCCAACTCACGCTGGAGGAATTTGATTCAAAACAAAAAATCCACAGACAAATAAACACATTTACTAATTTCCTAAATCTTAATCCTAAAAAAGCAGACATGGGCGATTCAGTCAAGACTCAGATCCTAAATTCCGTCCAACATCTGTCTAATCTATTGAAAAAGGAGTAAAATAATGTCCCAGTTAACATGAGTAGGCCTAAATTACCACACATTATATAGCTATTAATTCTTGCGTCCTCCCTAAGCTCAAGTTCAAACTGCTAATGTGGTTTTAAGAGACGTAGGGATGAAGCACAACAGAAGACCGTTGATTATGCCAAATCTGTTAGGATGCACTAACCTTATTAAAATGAATACAAAATTACACAACAGTCAGATACAATGCGGCAGGTAATCAATGTGTGAAACAAGATCCATCGTCAGTTGGAATTGTTTTGCAGAAACAGCTCACAAACCACTCTCAATTTGAATTTTCTGGAACTTGATACGAGCCCTGGCATCCCTCATTTGGGCGCTAATGATATAGAGAGCAAATGAAAGCGCCGCCCAGGCAAACACTTGATTAGAACGATTCCTTAGAACGATCTGAATCCATGTTTGTGAGACTGTCTTTGACACACTGCAGAATAAATACGATTCTGATACAGTAGCACACAACAAACACCGCAATACACAGTATTTTACCCTCAGTCTACAGTTTTGACATACAAGCAGAAGTAAAAAGTCCTTCTTATTCATGCAAAACACTCCACCCTTGCTTTCCTAATGGAAATGACAGCTCTTTATTAATCATTTTTAATTATTCACACTGCTCAACGCAGTAACCTGTGTTCTGTTTCCTCATTCCTTTGAACTGTTACTCTTTTCACAAATTATCAAAGCACGTATTTCGAACGAAAACCTGAAAATATCCATGTAAAATTAATATCAGTTGGTCTGCTTTGGTTAGCGCTTATATAATATGTGGAGACTGCAGGACATGACATCAGATCTCTTAACTTCTCCATCGTAGATTTCAAATGACAAATCTAAATAAACAGTTTTGAAGATTGGAGGTCCGCCCATAATTGTAACCTCACAACTTCATCGCCCTGGTGTTTGTGTAGCATTGCTAGTTTAGCATTTAAAACCATCTTCATGTGGCACAACGGATAATCAGTTTCTTCTTTTGTTTCATCTTTTAGTCACTCATTAAAAACTTGTCCATCTGAGAGTAGCATTAGCCTCGCTAATGTACTCCCTGGTGAATATGGTAATGGTTTATGTCTCTTTTACAGAGTAATTTGTCTTTGAAGCTTGTGTATGTATCATCATCAAAGTTAGTTTCTCTTCATCACGTGACTCTTTTTAATGCCCCGGTCTTCTGTGTAAAACGCGCTTACTGAGTTATGTTTATTTTTTATTAATTTTTTTTTTGTGCATCCGTATTTCAAAGTCGCCGTTTTAATGATTTAAAACACTTAATGCATTGTGAAAAGTCACACTGAGATGAACCAACTGCTGTGGTAAAGACATAATCGCTCTAATCGTCGTAACTGTGAATCATTTCGAATGAAAGCCTGTTTGGAGCAGATGCGGAGCTTTACTGTGTTACTCTGACCACCTCATTGCCTGATTTACACCCTCTCCTCAAGCTCCACTTTGACTATTGATCATATTGTACTTTCAGAGGATTAAATGAAGTGAATTCTATCTTGAGGCACCTCCACTCTAAAATCCAAACCCCACAAGCACATAAAAGTCTATCTCCTATTTTCATCTCTCCCTTATGGCCGGTGTCTTTTCACCTAGTTTTTCCTCTTCTGCAAAGAGCGAGACGGGGAAGGGAACTGTGTTTTTGTTGTTAATGTTCATGAATAAATAACGTCTTAGGTCATGAGACAAAAATACAAAACAAACGCACAAAGAAAAAAACGTTAGGTGTGAGATAAAGTTTTGTTAAAGAAACCAAAATAGACAATATCAACACACCACCCACTTTTTTTTGTTTGCCCCTTCACTGAGCTGTAATAATGTGTCAAAGTGAGCAATCTGTCAGGGTGCAGGGACTTGGCAGGGGCACGAAAAAAAAAAATCCGTGCATACAAGCAGAAGTCTTTGCATGAATCAACAATCTGAGGCCCAAGGATAGATAGTGATCTGAGGCAGGCGGGGTTAGTTTCTCACTTATAAATATAGAAATAATGTTAAATGAAACCATCTGGAACACAGCGAGGAGAGTACAGGAGTCGCTGCAAAACCAGGCCCTGCACCTACGTGAAAGGTTACACAAAAGCGTTAACTGTCGGGTTTTGAAACCATTTTGGATGGTCTTGGTTTCCCTCTTCTGAACTACCGATGTAAACAGCAGCTTCACATTATTCTAGGCTAAACAAATGTATTTAATATTCATATTTAACCTCAGCTGAAGTCCACTTAAAGATTAATATTGAAAAATTATTTTAAAAAATGAGAAAGGTGGTGGAAAGGGCTGAGCTAGGGAGAGGGGCGGGAGCATGTATGTGAGCAGTGACACAGAATTCCATTTTTTTTTCAAAATGGAGGACTACTTCCCCCCCAGAATCCCATGAAACTGGCAGTAGCATGTCGGTTCGAACAGCAGCTCCAGCAATGTGCTGCTACCGCTCGTCGTGTGACACATCAGTCTGTCAGACATGAGAAGCGCAGCGACACAAACTAGTGCTTCCCAGCTGACTGTGCAAGAGCAAGAGCCGGAATCTCAGCTGCTGCCTCTCACGTGAAAGTCTTGCTGTCGAGAACTGCGCGGTGAAAAAGAAAAAAGAAAAAGAAAAGACAGGCAAGTTCTACAGAGCGTTGAGTCTGTCTGTTATTTGAAGGCTCGTTCTAGTGAAGGCGAATAAAGAAAAACCCAAAACAAAAACAAGTGTAGCCTCTTGTGAATCACGTGTCTCCATCTGAATACACAGACTCCCACTGCAGGGGAGAGCTGGACCGCCCAGCTCTGATCAGAGGAGAGGTTGTTCTCTGTAGAACCAGTAAGAAGGCATTAACATTGCTTTGTTTTTTTTTAAACAAAAGTCACGATGTAGACAAATCTAAAATGGTTAACTGTCAGCATCCACCTCACATGCTTGATGCTGAATTAAAAGTCCTGTTGAGGCATTTTCAAATGTTGAGATGCAGATTTTAGATAAACATGTTCATATTAACATAATTCCAGTACAGTCACATGTTTTAACTCGCTCTTTGAACCCATAGTGTGGCAATTTGAGCTCCATCTGGCTCTCGCAGTGACGCAAACAAACAAACCCCCCTTAAAATTACTCATTCACAATCAGAGTTTGATCCATTTGGTCAGATAACTTTTGGGAAGTATACATCAAATTACTGAGCCGCATTCAGGTTACAGTGCAAAATGAAAGTCTTAGCTTCAGTGTAATGCAACAAATTGTCAACCCACTTGGCAAAAGGGTGAATGTGAGGGAAACACTTCTAACTGGTGTGCAGTAAATGTGATGATGCCTTTCGTCGATTATTCAAATGAGCTCATGTTTTTAGAGTAATATGCTGAACTTTTACACTATTTTTTTCCACCCTGCGTGACATCTTGATGAATTCAGGAGGAAAACGTTAGCTTGATTCCTGTGGTGGAAGCTAAAACGCCACAAACACTTTGATTTGAGTTACTCTCCAACTAAAACAAGCTCGTCACTCTATGGTGCAAGTTTGTTGTGAATTATTGAGCACACAGCTGGATAAAGAAGACCTGGATTATACTGCATGATGCTTTGCAAAGTTGGTTAATTGAGGTTTTCTATATTTTTGCTGATGTTAATCTTCAGTCTCTGTTAGCTTCCAGCAGAAAATAAGCAAGCTTGCTAGCTGCAACTGGGATTTCTGAAAAAGTCACGAAAGGGAAATAAATCAATAAATCAATATACCAGTATCAATAACGGCAAAAGACAAGGTGTTAGTTTCAGGAGAATAATTGGATGAATATCAGCAGATGTTAAAATAATCAGACAAATACGAATAAACAAATATTTGCTGTATTTTTTCTTTCATATTCTGTGTCTTATTTCCAGAATTTGATGAATATTTTTCAGCTCTCTCTTGTATTTTGTTTGCATAACATTTAATTATGATACCAGAAAATGGGCTTTTCTTTGCATTTGCTCAAAATACATCTAAAGGGGTCAATAAGGAAATTATAAACACACTTGGACAGACAAATCATTTAAAAATATCATCTGAAATAAGAACTTCCAGATCAGCTCTGATGATATACCTTCTTTGGATATGTTTTTGAGTAAAAAAATTTGCATATTGGACACAATTACAACTAATTTTGCTGTTAATTTAAATCCATTTCTTTGACACCAGATGTGTTTTTAATTATTACACCACTCACAGACGTTTGACGGATCTCCCCTCTGGTTTTCATCATGGCACATCTGTCCTGTGGCTACATGCTACAAAGGCTGATTTCCCCCCAGAAAAGACACAGTTGATGGCAGCTGCTGAGGTGCTGCTTAATTCCACCAACAGACACACGTGGTTATTTACAGAAACCATCTTTTCGTCTTCTGACTTGTTTTCTATTGTATCTTCTTCTTGTGGTGATAAATTATTACCTCCACCAAGGATGTTATGCTGTCACCGGCGTCTCGTCTGTCTGTCAGTAGAACTACACAAAAGTACGAGCTTAATTTGATCAAACTGCATTTTTTTTTTCTTTCGCTGGCTTTGGCGGCACGATGCTTTTCCTCAAGATTTGGACTCAGATGTCATCAAACAGCTGCGAAAAAGATCTGTCAGGTATTTTGTGCCAAACCAAAATAAAGGCATAATTATTTTAAACCCCTGATCTAAAAATGTTCAATCGTGATAATTTACTTTCATTAAAGCAATACTTCAGCCAAATGTCATAATTTTAAACAAGTGCTCACTGCGAGATATACTGATTTCATGAGGAACGCCCCCCGCATAACATCTTGATGAATTCAGGAGGAAAACGTTAGCTTGATTCCTGTGGTGGAAGCTAAAACGCCACAAACACTTTGATTTGAGTTACTCTCCAACTAAAACAAGCTCGTCACTCTATGGTGCAAGTTTGTTGTGAATTATTGAGCATACAGCTGGATAAAGAAGACCTGGATTATACTGCATGATGCTTTGCAAAGTTGGTTAATTGAGGTTTTCTACATTTTTGCTGATGTTAATCTTCAGTCTCTGTTAGCGTCCAGCAGAAAATAAGCGAGCTTGCTAGCTGCAACTGGGATTTCTGAAAAAGTCATGAAAGGGGGAGGGGGGGGGGGGGGGGGTCATGAATTCATGGAGAAAAACATTTTTGGCCAAAATTTAAGTCTAATGATGTGCTTGCGTCTAATTTGGATAAAACACACCACTGACATTATTTCCTCCCCTTCTCAAAGATGTAACATTAACACGATTGCTTCTGTTAGCTTTTGTATGACACACTAGTTGTTCTCATAGAGCCATCCCAATATTAAAATTAATATCCATTCTTCCTTTGATTTTGTACTTTTTTCCCAACTTAATAACAGAATTTCAATGCAGGTCACCCACATCTAAGCACTGAAAGATATTACTCATTAATGTTCACTGTTTTCCTGCAACTTAATTCGCAGAAAGGCAGCAAATAATCTAAAAGTTTGTTATCTTGTGTTTGCAGAGAGAACTCATTTCCACTGTTCCAGTTAGTTGCCTAACTCACAGTGTCCTGATTTTTAAGGAGCTGTTTCTGTTCTTTAAACAATTTTCTGGCTTTTTTTTAAAATCCTGCATTTGTAATCACAAGTGTTTATATTCACATCCATTTTACAGCTCAAAACGAATGTCTATATGTGATAATATAATAGATTTTAATGGTAATTTTTTTGCCTCATTCCACAGTCGTAGATGCTTGCTCTTAACAGAAACATGCCAACTTATTCAGGGAAGTTCACTTATTTGCCAGACAAGGAGGTTAATACTAAGCTCCTGCTAAGCTACCTGGAAGTCAGCTGGTCTCGATGGGTCCCAGCTCCCTAGAGCAGTGCAGAGGAGTGAATAGCATCTGACTTTTTGTCTAGGAGGGATGGACAATAAGTGTTCTCAAAAAGTTTGCATGTTCCTTTAAATATTTCACACACGATTCTGACCTTGAGGACAAAGTACCTGACAAAACAAATATCTAACAAGCTGTTTCTTGTTTGATTCCCATCCTTACTATGTGCAGCTGAAGATAGTCTCCGAGTCCATGGGTGCTCTCCACTCGCACCAAGATGGCATCCTTCTGCTGACTGCTGAAGCCCACGGCGAGACGGTCGGCTCGGGTGCTCGGACGCTCGTTAGGAGCCCAGGTGAACGTGATGAGAGCGCCTCCTTTCCCAAAGATATATGTGGTTCCAGCTGGAAAGAGAAATGTGAGGAGAATGATCCATTAAAGAGGTTGGAACAGTAGGTGGTACTGATTCAAACATGTTTTATTCTGCTGTTGACTAATCCTGGCGTAGTTTGTGTTGTTAGATCAGTTGGAGAAGTATGCAGCTTTCTTCAATTATTGTCAGCTTATTTGATTTTCTTTTAAAAGCACCAGCCTCTGTATAAAGATGACATTTAGATTGGAGACGCAACTCCCACTCACCAAGCCATAAGCTTAACAGATGTAAAGCGTGGATGTAAATGTTATTTCACATGGTTTATTGTACTTTTGCTGTTAACACTGATGCAAAAATAGAGAGAGATTTTCCACGTAATGAAGAGATATAAATCAGAAACACAGAAGAAGAAGAAGAAACTGTGTCTACATCTACTTTGCACCAGTCTCTTTGGTCGTTGTTAGTGTCATCCAACAGAAACCACATTCAAAATAAGGTCAACAAGCACATGCTGTAATTTATGACCTGCTTTCAGGTCACATCTAACAAAATCAAGACAGGACATTGTATTATGCATTGTCATTATCCAGCTTGTTTCGTCATCAAGTTCCAGTCGCGCACGCTTTCCAATGGGACTTTTTTTTTTTCTTTACGTAACTGCGTTTGAAATGTAGACTACTTGAGGAAGCCCAGCACCCAGAATATGCTGAAAAACATTGGCTTTTACAGTGCAATTTACTTTAGGATGAAATATGAGCAACTGAGTGATTAATGCGAAGAGACTGTTTGAAAAAGGAATTGATGTGATCCTGATTACAAATTCATCCACCTGCTCATACATTATCTAGCAGGTGCATGGCAAAGCAATAGTGTCTGCTTAAACTTTTATCACACACGTTCCTCGGCACTCAGAAGGATTTATATCTCCTTGAGATGAATGAGGCATATTGGTGTTAATTTTTTCATTTACAAGTCTTGCTGGAATACCTGGAGAAATACCAAAAACATAAAAAAAACAAAAAACAAACCCATACAGGCTTGAGTTTAAATCCCACTGCTGATCAGCATGTGAATCAGGTGCCTCAAACCTCTCAGACAGCTCAAACTGTTATGAATTCACAAAATTGTCTCTGTGAGAGGACAGAACAAATATCAACCATATAACTCTTTTCTCGGAGAGAGAGAGAGAGAGACACACACACACCGACGCCGTCCCCAGGTGAAAACATCACTCCACGATGGCGTCTTTTTAAAGCAGTGTGGCAAAGAAACAACGATTACTGTTGATAGTACGCTCCAAATACATGTTATTATGTGCTTGTTTTAGCACCTGAAACCAAAGATGTTCCTGAAGCTGATGGTTTCTACCTGAGTCTTTTTAAGTGAAGCACAGAGAAACACTCCAGTTCAAATTGTAGCCTCAATTTCAACCACATAAGACAAAGTGCTCTGCGTAATGGCCACTCTCAATAAAGGTTCTCACCGACAAGAACTAACTGCTGCTCTGACACTTAAACACCTCCAATGACTTGAAAACTTTGAATTTAATTAAAGGGCACATTCTCTGACTGTTTTCAAACCATATTATTTCTTACCGGGCTAATCTTAATTAATATCTGGGATTTGCAGTCGAATGTGAGTTTGTGACATTAGTTACATTGAGGCGTTTCAGTAAGTGAGCTTTATTGTCTTTATTATTCCTTCCTTTGAGTGAATGTTATCTACATCTGGCCTCTCAGTCTGCCCTCTCCTCTGCTCAGGGAAATCACTTTTCTTTTTGATTGGGATTATGAGAGCAGACCTCTGCTTTATAGAGTGTGTAATGGATTTTTACTTACAGAAGTACTGTCATAGTTCTGAGGAAGGACTACAATATCACTGATGGACAAAACATCATGAACCCACATTAAATCGACCAAATACTCCAACATCAATGCATCAAACGGATAACATCATCTGGAGGCGTAAAATAACAATCCAGAAATCCATTCCAGTTAGACCTATTAGAGGCAATCTTCAGTAGGTTTCACCTAACTGACTTCTGTTCAAAGTCTAACTGCAATGCATTATATTACGACCATTTATGACAGGGGTGGACAACCATGAGCCATGGAGGGCCGTGCGTATGCAGGTGTTCCTTCCAACCCAACATTTAACAGGTGATCCCACTGATTAACACTCTTCTGTGGCTGAAGGTGTGTTCATCAGTGGAATCACCTGTTAAAGTGTTGGGTTGGAAGGAACACCTGCATACGCACGGCCCTCCATGGCACATGGCTGTCCACCCCTGATTTATGAGTTCTCAAAACAAAACAAAACAGAAGCACCCCATGATAGGTCATTTGCCATACTCTGAGACAGGATTTCAAATTTGTTTTACCTGAGCTGTAAAACCTTAATCCCAACCTTCAACAGCAATTTGAGGCAATAACCCAGGGCACTCAAGCCCCATAAACCTCTATAAAAAAAAGAATGTGAATTTATGGCTTGTGAAACACATGCATACAGCATATATATTATGAGTAGTAGTTTTTAATGTGGATTCATTCTACACAATATATTTTGCATGTGAAATGGGGAAAAAAACAAACCCATCAGGGTCATAGTAATATATCCGTTACAACACATTTTACATGATTTTTAAAAATAAATCATCTTTAATGCCGTATATTTGACAGGCTGCGGTAACCTGGCCATTCAATTATGGTCCGGATTATTGTGGCGACATGAGCTTTCTCCTTCGAAATTGCAGTTGGGAGCTACAACACAACACGGAGGTTTACTGCATTCATCTGGGAGAAAAAAAAGAAGCCATAAATTAATGAGAAAAGTTTTCATGAAAAATTCAAAAACAAAAAAAAATGCCCCATTTTTCTGAAATAATGACATGGAAAAAAAATGGAAATACCTCTCACAGTGACCTTGACCTTTGGCTTTTCAGTTCATCTTGGGGTCTCACTGGACACATGAGGCTGATTTGCCCACATTCCATACATGCATTCATATCACGCTCAAGTGAGGTGAAAGTGACCTTTGACCACCAACTTTCTTTCTTCAGTTTATTCTGGACTCCCACTAGATGTTTGCACCAAATTTGAAGACACTCCCTCAAGGCGTTCATCATTTAAGGTCACAGTGACCTTGACCCATTCATCCTCGAATTCCAGTGGAAATTTGTGTGAAATGTGAAGAGAGGAGATAACGCTTTAACAGGAATGGAAAACATACTGCCTCTGGCTCCTGGCTCTCGCAGACATAAAGGCATAAGTAATATTTCAGCTCTGTTTTTCTGAATTAACGAGATACCTCTAAATCTCCGGAGAGGGCTCTCTTCCCGACTTGAGAATGTATGCAAGCAAACATCTTTTCCTTTTGAAACAATGAGAGACACTCGCGTCTCTAAGTCATATAGATTATTATTAGTTTGTCAAATTTATGCAGGCACCTCAGGACTTTGCAGTTGTCGAGACAAAAGGTCCAACATTGTTAATTCGAGGGAAAACAGGGACAATTTTTTTCCCCTCGGGAAAAAATTGTACTAGATTCAGAAAAACATGGATTTCTGTTCTACCACATAGCTCAGGCAGGTTGATGTGAAATTGTGTCTGAATGTGGTGAAAACACCGTGAAGACTTCAACGTTAATGCTTTTCATTATCAAGGCAACATCCTCTTTAACAGCTGTAGTGTTGTGCACAGCGCTGACGGTGCTGTCAGAACAGAGACGGAGGCAGGCAGAGTCACAGGTGAACAAGGGGTAACATGCACCATGAAATATGGAATCCCAGCGCACCTGCAGGAACATATGGAAGCATCTCTATAGAGATCAGTTACTCCAGCATTAGCCTTAACTTCACATGTAAAACACATCATTGCTCCTTTCTGCTTTATTGCTCAGTCTCCTCCTACTTCTCTGTCTCTGGTAGGCCCGAATCAAATAAAGCAAGCATTAAACAGTCTAGTTAAAATTATGATTGGAAAAGTCACAGCTCTCTCAATGGAAGTGGAGCACCAGCCTCTCTCACAGGAGAGATGCACTCTTCTCTCAAGGCCTGATACATCTGTGCTTCAACAGCATGGCTCCCTTGGAAATTCTCAACCACAAAATATTTGCTGTATATCACATCATGTATCTCATAATTCGCCGGGAACCTTGATAAGTAATTATACTCTGCAGTCAGTGGAATTCTCCTGATGCTTGCTTATCACACTATGTAGCGGAATCAAAATCGTATAGCTTCGGCTGCTGTGGGCTCCTGCAGGGGAGACACGATCGACCGGGGGTTTACTGTCAGATATGGGACGAGTCGCACTTGTCCCGCATCTGTGACTCCATTTGGACGCAGGTTTGAGACATGTAAACAGACTGTATGTGGGTTGAACATTAAGTAACCATTGAAAAACCTGAATGTCATTCCCGTGTTTGGTGCACGCATACACAGAGATGCTGCAGCAACAAAATCAAGCTAACTTCTGCCATTTCTTATAATTTTTGGCAAAAACAAATCCCTCACACATATAAAGAAACTGCTATGTTGTGATGAGAAAATAAAATAAAGGATACTGGATCCACCTTGTCCATCTTATTATTACTGAACGTTAATGTTGAACTTAGCAAACATATTTAACGCTAGCACAGCTACATTAGCTATATGCTAATTTGCTCTTAAATTGGTGGGACCTTAGCTTGATTTGATAGGTGAATGTTGTTGTTTTTTTAATGGAGGGTGTTTTCAAGTGCTGGTTTTTCATGGTGACTATAATTCCCCCCAGCGCCATCTGCCGCTGGCTAATGCTAAACCAAAACCAAAAAAAAACGACACATCATTATGGGAATTAGCATTGGCTAACTACTTAATTTGGAGAAAGAAAAGAGTGACAGATTTAAAACTTGAGACCAAAGACTTGAGATTTGACTTGAACTTGCAAGAAAAGCCTTGTGAGCAAATGTGGACCGTCCTCATGCTTCATCACAACACAACTGTAACACTATGGATTGTTTATCTGTGCCAGCAGTATACCCAATCCAAACATCCTGTCCTGCTCTATTTGTATTCTCAGCCAGCTGAATACACAACAGAGGAAGCAACATGCTCATAGGACTTGCAAAATACACTGAGACGCTGCTGATAATTTGCATCACACATAACAGTTTAGATGTGAAACGGTTTAAATGCAACCCCCAAGCTCGCTGTCAGAATGAATTGGAGAATTCCCGTGGCCTGAGTGAGTGAGCTTCAGCTCTTATAATATTGCTAATTATGATTTTTGTCTAAGAGGCCGAAGAAAAATGGTGACTCATGCGAAGGAAATCACTTGTAGCGCCATAAAACAAACAAGGAAGGTGCAAACCAAATTGCTCATATTCTCGCAGCCATTTATGTCCTTTCTGGTGATTATGAACCCCACTGGCAGAATGCATATATTCATATTTGAGTGCACCATATCGACAAGGTTTTTTCTCGGTCAATAAGCATTTCTGAATGGCCTGCCAGCCTCCGGTAGGGCAAAATGACAAAAATGCAAAGAGTATACAAAGTGTGTTGTGGAGACACGACACTACGGTGACCGGGGCACTTTACTGGAAAAAAGCTGCTGATCGATTAAGAACATAAAATCACATTAAGCCCCAAACTGTGAGCAATTTTACAGACGCAAAGAGTTACGGCGAGATATTAATTCGGAGTTTGTGGTCTGACTTATGACATCTGAAGTCCACTTCTTCCACGGTCTATTAAATACGGCTCAGTGAAATGACGAAAAACGAACGGCGCAGCCCTAAAGCCTGACTGACAGCACATACGGATTTTCAAGTTAAAATATGGTCTTCAAGTTTAGAAAGTGGCCTCATGCACTATACATATGTGCTTTCCAACTCAAATCAACCACATTTGATCAATTGAAGGCCGGCCTAAAAAAATCTCATGCATCTTAAATGACTTCACATGCAGCTGGCACGCACACTTCAGCTTTATTATGGTTGAATTGCTGTTTCTGCTATCAGCAAGATGTATCCAGACTGTCAGTTCCCCAAACTGAATGTCTTCAGCTCAGAGTGCCTTAAATGACCTCCTTCTTCTAGAGTAATGTTAAGAGTTCCCTCCTCTCAACTCTCAAGACCATTTGGGTGGTGGTGAAAATGTGAGCACTCAAATGAATTTCTGCTAGACGGTGGAAGGGACTGTGTGAAAGCAGTAACAGTGGGGAAGAGGAGCTGAATATTTTATCAGATTTTATTTTATTTTTTTAAAAAAAAGGTAATCCCTCTCAAGCTTTCGTGGTATTTGTTGGACCCCAAAAATTACAATAATAACTCATCTCATGTGCGTAGAGTGAAGATGGTAAAATGGTCTTAAAGTAACCAACCCTTACTGTTCACTGTTGATGCAAGTACCAAACAGGTAAACTGTTAACACGCACCATTTCTGTAGCTGGTGGTAGATTATCCAAATTTGATTGAAATGCAAAGACTGCAATTCTTAAAACGCTGGAAGGCATAAAAAGTCTAATTATATGCCAAGTTATCATTTTAAATTCAATATTGTGGTGCTGCAGAGATGTCCTGCCGACAAACCATATTCTGCAAACAAAATTTGGTTGATACGCAAAAAATCTTACTGTGATAATTTCAGTAGGTTTCCGCTGAAAATAAGAACGATGATTAAAATGTAGCATTCTGTCTTATATTGCAACGACTATCACTCCAAAAAAACCCAACAAAAAAACAGCAATATGATTTTTGTCTTTATCATGAAGCCCTTAGTAACATGTCGGAGACCATCATTGTAAAACAACAGCAGGATGCCTGAGTCTCACGCAGACTTCTTCCAGAGAGCACGCCCTTAGATAGCATAGCACATTAACGACCGTTGGTAAATGAAAGTTTCCTGTTCACTGAAGTACAGAGGAGAAGGAGACAGCTGTACGCAGCGTATCTCTCACTCTACACCACCTGTAAGCTCTCCTGCCAGTAACTGAGTTGGATTTTATGCATTCAGGCACAGCCGGAGCTCCCCATCCAGGTTAAACAAGGTTTCATTTAAATTCAGGACGATTACAGGACAAGATGGTAACGCGTGAGGCTGCGCCCGGGTGATATCACTGACGTGTATAGTTTTTGGTTTCTGCGATGAAGGTGAAGGAGGAGTTTGGTTGTTACAAGTATTGTCTGACAGTCATTCGCATCAGTAACGTATCTACTGAATGTAAAATACAGAGAAGCAGACCGCTTTCATCCGCTGGTGCTTTTCTTTCTCTATTTTTCACTATAGATTTCACACGCTTGAATGAAATAGAACATAACGTGGAAAAAAAATCCATAACTCTCGTTCTCTGGTGATAATCATACAATCCCTTAATGGCTCCTCCTGCAAATGCCACTGACATTCCACAGACACTTTCTATAAATGCACCTGAAATGTTTTTCACTGTGATGCCCAAGGTTTTCTTGGGGAAGGGGTTTTGTACTTGTGGCCTTCATTTTTATAATACTGTATGTCAAAAGAAGGTTGTTGTTTGTTTTTTTTACAAAAATATCAGTGGACTTTAGTTTTGTTCGATGTAACTGGCACATTCACCATCCTGCATTCCCATCTGTGGGGTTAAAATTTTATAATTACAATGAAAATTGTACGGAAGCTGAGAACAGCCCTGCTTCAAATGATACTTTAATGTTGTTATTCATTTAATCCAGATAATTATTGCATTACTTTCTCATGATAGTCATCTCGTTATCTAAAAACACAACATTTATACGACATATAAAATAGATGAAACAAGATATTAACTTCCTTTCTCAAGGAAACGATCTTCTGTTTTCTCCAAAACTGGTTATCCAGAAAAAGATCTTATTTACCTCAAGATAATGCAATTATTAGATTATGATCTTGAGATAAATGTATTTAAAAAAGCAATCGCAAGCATAATCAATTATTGTAGGTGCAGTAGTTTGAGGATTGGAAAAAAATTGAAAGAATATCCCTTTTGAACATTTGAATTCATGTTAAGATTGGCACAGTTTTTCGTTTCAAATGTCCCACTGTAGCTTCAATTTGTAGGGATTTCATTTGAACAAATGAGGAGCCAAACAGAACTCCATTTCATGCTTGAAATGTTAGAAAAACAACAAAAATCTGTGACGTGTCCATTGTCCACCATGAATCACCATATATTTTATATGCAACAGACCTGAAGCTCATCAATTACTGTTCGACTGTCAGCTTAACTTGATTTATAGCACACCATTTGCCTGAAGTAAGATGACATTCACTGATGGAAGTGGCTGATATTTATCTCTTGATGTGAAACAAGGTTAAGTTAGAGGTCGTTTCACGAATTTGAATGATTGAATTGGAAGTCATTGAAAGATAGTGTGATAAGAGGCAGAAAGCTGAGTTGTTTTAAACAGAATAATGCTTCTGGGGCACTAAGATGGTGAAAAAAAAACCCAACAAAATAAAGTACAAATAGGAGTTTCCTAATCACACATCCCTACTAATTTCGACTCTATGAGCTTCTTAGACACAGGCTCCTCAACTACATTCACAACTGCAAACATACTGAAGCAAATCTCTTACCAGCCCCCCCCCCCATGAACAAAACCTACATTGTTAAATGAAATTAATTTGCGTGCTAGAAAAACAACAACAAATCATAACCTTCAGATGGAAACCAGCGGTGAGCACATTAAATAAGAGCCTGCTGATGTCATCTTTGTTTCCTTTGACCTTGTTGAGTATTTTCTCACCAATTTTCAGATCCAATCTTTACAACAGATCATTAATTCTGACACTCCAGGTCTGCTATTATGGTTTGGACTCTTTTTAAAGAACACATTATGCACATAAAGCCATTGCACTGCTGCAGCTATTCATGTACATGTAAATGCAAGCTGGTTGTACATGGGATGTGGTTATTGTGCCGCAGCCTTTGTATTCATCTCGGCGTTCCAGTTGATCTCTTATCCAAAATTCTTTACTCTCTTAAATTCACATTTTCAATTCATGTGTTTTCATTCGCCAGATGCACACTCCCACCCACAATGGATCAAGGCTTTTGTTAAATGATTAACGTTCTTGTTTGTTCTTCGCTGCAGATCTTATTGGAGAGCGTTGACTACTTTGCTGTCTGATTTCTACTCTGCCATGCAGTCTGCAACTCGTTTTTACTCTTGCTGACGAAACAATGACCAGCTCAAACAATGTATGTCAGCTAAAGTGTTGGTGATAGTAACGTAAAGAATTACATGAGAAATCACATAGCCCCAAAAAGGCATTTATTTTGTTCCATTTTACTAGTTTTATTGCTTCCGTCTGTGTACATATTTGTGTATAAAAAGGCCTGCCTTTCCATTTCCCTTCAGGGTAATACAAAATGTGACCCTGAGGAAATTGAGCCCTCTCCAATAGACCTTTTGATGCCCCCCCCCCCTTGCTTTTCTTCTCAGCAGCTCTTGTAGCAAAATGTGCTGAACTGCATCGAGACAATTTTACACACTAATACGTAGATCTAAGGATAACATGCTTTCTCTTCCTTTCAGTTTTGCGCTCATAAATGTGACCAAAAAGGACCTAAATAAATCATGTCTCCTCTTTAGATGGAAGCTGCACTTTGCCTCACTACATCATCAACATGGGGGCCTGAGAGAATGAAGCGCAGCAGATTTTAAACATGTGGGTGTGTTCGAAGCTTGATGAAGGGTCAGTAACAGGGCCAACAAGGGTCCTGGGCTCCGTGAGTGGTTAGGCTCTGTTTAATACCTACTCTGAAACAACATGCATTTAAGAAGAATATCCAGTGCTAGATGAGGATGGTAGAACCTCTCTGTGTTATCAGCACACTGCAGTGTTAGAATTATGAAAGGAGGAAAACGGTAAGCACATTAGTTACAAAACATGTTGGGATTTGGCTTCTCCCTGATATGAGAAGTCCTTCAGCCAAAATGGTAACGTTCTCAATAGTGATTTTTATTATCTGGTGGACTCTCATGTTGCGCATTTTGTTTGGCAAGTGGAAAATTCATTTCGTATTTATAAAAACTCACATATGATGTTTTAGACCAGAAAATTATATGATTTTGTCCGCATAGGAGTTTAGGGATTGATTTGAGGTAAATATTGATAAAAGGATAAACAAATAAGAAAGTGAAATTCTGAATTCTTTTTAGCTGCAAAGCTTTTGACAATTAAGCACATAAAACATTCCACCTGCTGTGTACCGCCTCTACTCTGCTAGCACCACCATTGGCTTGGCTAACACGGCTAACATTAATGCTAGCTCTGTCAGACATGCAACTGGAAGCATCAGAGCAGGTGGTTCAGACAGTTGGTACTCGGTCTTCAGCCGATGTACTGATGTGTCCACTGCTGCTTCCGTGTGTGTGTGTGTGTGTGGCAAAAGCTTTTCAACCATTTATCCATATTTGAGCCAGTTAGGCAACAAATTGTGTACTAAAGGTCTTTCTTTCTTTCTTTTTCTGACCCAGAAAGAAGCGAACATAGTCCAACTGAGTTTGCATCCTCAGTAGATAGATCAGTTTGCTTTATTGGTGTACCCCAAATGTTACTGTATCATGGGGTTGTGGTATGTAAATTATGAATGAGATATAAAAGTGTTACTAATTGGTTGAATTTATTATATCTCCACTGAGCTATAAGGGGGATTAGAACATTTTGGCATTCGAGAGTGAAGTTGTCGTCACTCAAACCATCTCCACAGTAAGTCATGCAAGAAAGAAAATTAAACTGCCTGTCCAAAGTGTGAACAATGAAGTTTCACACTGATGGGGAAGTTTTATTTACAATTTAGAAGATATCACATTTTCTGCCACTACCACGATGCAAATGCAGCTTTGAATCTGCTGAAAACTAAAATAAGAACAGGCAACCCACACTTGACCAATCAGTGAATATCACAGTTGATTCTGAAGGAGGATTGACAACTTCATAATATCATGTGAGAAAATCTAGTTAAGGCTTCAATATGCGTTTATATCTGTAACACCAGCGTCCTTTGAGGATATACAGGCGTGGTTTATTAGTGAACAACAATGGCGGCTTGTGAAGAAGTTAGCTTGACGCTGCTTTAGCACCAGAACTCTATTCCTTCTTTCAAAGAACGCCACTGAAGGTTTTTCATGATGGAAAGGATTTTTTTGCTGTTGCTCTAACCGACTGATTTTGGCTTCTTAATCAGTTCATTGATCTGATTGGTTGACAAAATACTTTGTAGCAAATCAATGGCATAACAAAGGATTAGAAAATGTCTCTGATTTCAAAGGGTCAAATGTGATTCACTGTTAATTCAACAGTCAAACGCACACAACCATTCATTATACTTGATGTGTTTATGTACCCATTAATATATGAATGCTTCTGATCTGATCAGGAAATGTTAATCCAATAACTGACTGATCCTTTTGTTTCAACAACTCCTCCTGTAATCTATGACCTGGATAACTGAGTCCTCATCCACATCCTCATTGATTTGTTTTTAGGGTTTTGAACCAAGGAAGATTGTGAGTAAGAAGCTCTATAAATATATATTTACACATACTGTATAGAAAACCAGCATACTGGAACAATACGTCCAATAACCTGTGTTTAGTATGAGGAGTGTGTGGCAATGCAGCAGGGTAGGTGGCCTATAAATAGCCGTAGCCATGGGGCCTTTAAAAGTCTTTGGCTATAGTCTTCTCTCTCTCTCTCTCTCTCTCTCTCTCTCTCACACACACACAAACACACACACTCACACTCAAACACACACACACACCTCTTAAATTAAAGCAAGTGTGTAAAAAATGATTGTTCATTTGACATGACCTAACCTAATAGAAACTTGTTTTTGCCTGGTAGCGTAGCGTAAACGTGGTACCCATCAGTGGTAACCAGTTTGTGTACATCCGTTCCCACAATTCATGATGACACTGCAGACATGACTTGTGAATCATAAGTACTGTCTGTATCATTTATGTTGCAGTAAATTGAATTTCTTACTCTGGAGCACATACTTCAGAGCAACGAACAGCACAAAACCTACAATAAGGGTAATTGAAAATTTATCAGTGAGTTCTTTGAAGTGCTTTTTTAATAGGCCTGTTTGATCACAAGCTGTGCTGTGCCTGTAAAATCCTGGTCCAGAATGATATGGCTATAATAGTGCTGATGTAATTCATCACATTCCCCCCCACCCCCCCACCCCTTTTTTTTTCAGGCTCTTTACAACGGACAAAAGTGCTGCGCTGAAAAAGACAAGACAAATCCACCGGGTCTCATTTTATAGGACATAAAAGTGAGTCTTAGGACAGAAATTTCAAAGTGTAATATGAAAGAGAGCAACAATTCTAGTGTCAGCGCTCTGAGCCAGCCAAGTCAAGTAGCTTTGCCAGTTTGATGTAGATTGTCGAGGATAGGTCATTATTCTACATCCTTCAGTTGAAGTTATGATCTGTTTTATTTAATTGCTCATATCAAGAGGCCGTATATAAAGTTCGACAAACTCTTATCATGAACCATGTTAAATAATAACGGCCTTAGCAACGTTGTCATGGCTCATCAATTCTACGATACTTTGACATAAAAAAAAAGCGCCATTGTGGGGAGTTTATTATGCTGCTCAAACAAAAAAAAGAAGAAAAAAAAGGACCTCGGGGAGATGAAGAGATTTGGAGTGATGTTTCCTCACACTATTGATATGGAAAAGCTCTCTTAACAGCTGTGGTATCTTGAAAAGCATCACCGGGAAAGGGCAACCACTACTGATACTGACGGGCTGATAAGTTGTTTAATGATGCACAAGCTGCAGCACATCCATAGTTAGAGACGTTCATTATCCGGCTGTGACACAAGAAAGTCCCCAATTGTACAGCCAATAAAGCCATTGATAATTAGAGTAGCAAGACCTTCTAAAATGCCAGAGACACACAGACGTCAAGGAGAACGTGAAAGGTAGAGCTAATTCTTATCAATTCTAACCTTTAATGCAATGAAAGCGTAATGCTATGAGACATCAAACATTGAGAATCTTGGAGGGACTCGTCTTACCATGGCCCCCTCTGGTGAGAAAAGGCATCCTGTTGATGGCAATAGGAACAGTGCCATGCTTATTGTGGAAATGGTGGACGTGGTGCGTGGTGCTGAGACTAGAAGACACACGTGCTGTCCCAGTCTGGATGGGCAGCACTGTGAGCAAGGCCAACCAGAAGGCTAGTCTGGAACAATAACTTAAGCCCATGCCTAGGCTTAAGCCTGACCAGCTGTTCTGCTGTCCGAGGGCAGGGGTGGCTGCAAAGAGTCTGCCCATGAATATTAGTTCCACATGGGCCCAGGACGGATGACTTGACCAAGCTCTGGTCTCTGAGAGTTCAACTTGAAGACCACAGGGCATCTCAGTGATTTGGGCACACGTCTTTCATAATCCCTTCGGTTCGGTCGGTCAGGGAGCAGGCAGAAGATAGAAAAATATCCCTCGAGTGTGTGATGAGATGGATTTCATGAAAGCAGCCAAAATCCAATGTTCTACCTCTCTGTTAAAAGCGAAGAGACAGCAACTTATCTCAACATTTTACTGTGACACGTCTGTTGCACAGAAATGCCAGCATTAAAACCTCACTGACAACCATCCCAGAGCACATTGTTAAAAAAAGGGAGTCGAAGGCTGTGGAGGTACACATCCAAATAAAAAATGCAAATGAATCCAATGTCAAGCAGACATGTTGCCTAACCTTGATATTTAAGCATCAAAAGAGGCAGGAAGGAGCTTAATGTGACAAGAATTCTGATAAAAGTCTCCATCGCCCACAGGTAGCGCTTGAGGGCAGCTGAGCCTGCCCACTAAGAAGAGTGCCCCTCCACCGCAGTAGAAGACGTAACACGCATCCGTGGGAAACTGGATCATCTCACTAAGCAAAAAGGACAAGAAGGTAAAAATAAGTGCAAGTGAAGATGCAGCGATGAAGGGTGATGCAGGAACCACCGCTTTTGTTCCCCTTTAGCCAGGGAAAGGGAAGAGAACAGACAGGGAGGGGGAAAGGAAGAGAAAGAGAGAGAGAGAGTGATTGAGAGAGAGAGGGAGAGGGAGGGAGCAGTATCTGCAGCAGCGCGGTAAAGGAGAAAATCCAGAAAATAAATAAATAATTTCTCGGCAGCTCCTCATTCACCCGCTCACGGATGCAGCAAATCCAGCGAACGGTAACCTCTGGAGTGGTTCAGATCTGTTGGAATGCAGCCGAAGTGTTTGTATTTCAAACAGACGTATCCTTCCTCTGGTGCTCCACCTGCTCAGTCTCATGCAGCAAGATTACTGCTGCATTCCCCTCGCTGCTGCTCCTTTTTTTTTTTTCCTCCCCTCTCCGGTTGTGTTGTCCAGATCTCCCGTTTCGCCTCTGACTGAGGACGGTTAACGTGACAACTGTCTCAGGAGGAGAGCGGGAGGATGGCTCTGATGGCAGAGCTGTGAACTGCTGCAGCAGGGAAAAAAATTATGCTAATTAAAATCACCGTCGTATCATAATGAATCCTAGATGGGTGAAAGTCCAGAACATCCTCTAAAAACACCCTTGACTGGAAGTTGTGCTCTCATAAACACAAGACAAAGGAGCTCCTCTGAAGGCATACTATATAGTCAGAAGCTCTGATCCAGGCACAGCATGTGCATCTGTGTGTGTGTGTGTGTGTGTGTGTGTGTGTGTGTGTGTGTCTGAGAAAGAGAGTCTGTGAGCAAATGAGCGAGGGGGGGAGGGCGGGTGGGTGGGTGGTTGGTTGTGGGTGAGCGAAAGCAAGAGGGAGGGAGAGACAGGAAGAGACAGCGAAAGGGAAAACAGGCAGCCACAGCGCAAACACAGGGAAATAGTGAGGCAAGAAAATGGGTTGTGTGAATAAATACACGCTACAGATTCAGAGCGCAATCGCTTGCAGGTCCTGGCAGTAACACGTAGGAATCATACTGCAGAGGAGGAGCCTGATTTAGGTGAGCTGTCAGAGCTGTTACAGAACCAACACAGGGGTATTGATATGGACGTGCTCCTAACATAAAGGCTGGAGAGCTGCAATAGGCATGGATGATAGGAACACAAATACCTGTCAAAATGTTATAATGCAGCTTACAACATAAGCCCGAGGAAGCAAGCGGTATGCCTGATCTATCTTAAGAAAATGAAATCACAAGCCTCTCCTTTTCCCAGCACCGTGTTGCCCTATCTTTCTGTTCCTGCTCTCCAAATCAATTGGCTCTAAACCCTCTCCCTGACGTTCACCTCACATCTGTATACAAGTCACCCCTCTGTCGGAGAGCTCGGTCGCTCCCTGCTCTCATGCTGCTTAACCATGCAGAATTTATATCAAGCTATGACTGATCTGAGTTCAGAGGTATCCAGACAGTTTCAGAGCTGCTCAGTTTTTTGTTTTTTTTTTAAAGATGGGTGTGTGTGTGTGTGTGTGTGTGTGTGTGTGTGTGTGTGTGTGTGTAAGGGAATGTGATGAGAAGATGGATTGGAATATCCCGACAATTCAGAGGATGAACACATTATCAGAAAAATAGAGACAAAGTGGGGAGGTGGAGGAGATGGAGGGAGATAGGAGAAGAGGAGAGAGAGAGCGGGGGGACAGGGAGAGAGAGGGAGAGGGACTGCAGCTATATCAGCTAAATCACGGTCGATAGAGATATCAGATGGGATTGCCAAGTCGGTTGAAAGGACACGCATGGAAACAGGAGGACAGAGGCAAGCCATGCAGCACCACCTCTCGCAGTGACAAGAAGTCGACGCAGGCCATTACTCAAGCAGGGTAGGGGGTGGGGCGTGGGGGGGCGGGGGTGGTGGTGGTGGTGGGGTGGGGGTAGAGGCTGATTGAACAAAAAGAACAGAGGAGGAATAAGTGCATAACACTCTAGAACGGCAAGCGCCCTACATACGATGATACGCACATCATCTGCTGGTATTACAACCATAAATTATCTTGAAAAAAATATGGACCCCCCCCCCCCCCACACACACACACACACACATCTGTCCAATCTGGGTCGCAGAGAGATTTAGATCCTTTAAGTGTATCCGGTTCTATACATTCTGTTCTCTCTCTCTCTCGCTCTCTCTCTCTCTCTTTAAATATATATACATATATAAATATATATATATATACATATAAATATATATATATACATATAAATATATATACATATATATATACATATATATATATATATACATATATGTATATATATATATATATATATGTATATATATATATATATATATATATATATATATATATATATATATATATATATATATATATATATATATATTTAAAGCTTGGCAGCTCCATGTAAGAGACAGAAGAGATGATACAGAGTCCTGCCCAGCTACAACATGCAGACACATTTACAGTCATGACTATTTAATGTGCTGACAAGCAAAGAGAATAATCCTCTGATGATGCCACCGGAAAAGTCAGACTCCTTTGTACTGTCAACATTTAAAGGTAGTCATGACTAATAATTCCAATAAAGAATTCCACCAAGTTCATTTCCAGCAACTGGGTAGAGGAAGTTGGGTGATTTATAGCCAGTAACTCCGACTGTCTCCAGCACATCAACATCTTTCGAGGCAGCGATGATATCTTGGTGAGTGCTGTCTAGTATGAAAGGCTGGCATTAATCAATTTACAGGCTTGAGGGTTGCACAACATGATAAAAGCCATGCTATCTGGACAACAAGATGGGGGTGGGGGTGGGGGCAGTGATTGTAACCTTGTGTTGTCCTTGGTTATTTAATTAGTGGGGAATTAACTAGGCTATTAAGACTTGGACACCACAGAGGTTGTTGATCACCTACGTGATGATGATCTTCATTTTTTGATTCCACGTGACCGTTCATGGACTTTTATTCCTTCTGTGTTTTTAAACGGTGTGACTGCGCTGTAGCTGCCATTTCAGCTCTCAGCCAATAAACCTGCGATTTGCAATTTTACATTCAGCCTTCAGGGCAGTGTAAACGTTTGCCCCCCCCCCCCCCCACTCACACACACACACACACACACACACATATACAAGAGTTTGGCAGGTCTGCTAACGTGATGATGACATGATCAAATTATTTCTACATATATAGAATGTAAATATACAAAGTGTGTGAAATCTAAAAGGAGGTTTGCAAACTTGTAAATGACATGATCTGAGAGGACATGTACAGCATTTTAAAGACTAAAGAGACCTAAATGTGCACTGTTTGTTCTCAGGAGGATCGGTGAGAGAAGATTTTTCACAGACATCCAGTCTCGCCCAAGGCGGTAAAGTAGCAGGATTAATCATAGCACTTTCAGATTAATTACTCATAATGCGAGCATCCTCTGAAAGGCATAGCCTGCAGTTGTGATGTTTGGTTGATTTCATTAAGCTCAAAGCGACAACACCTAAAATAAGCCTTGCTTCCACCGAGCAAGGGAGGGAGAAAACATTAGAAATATGAAGGCACTAAAATGCAAATCACTTCGGCCATCAGACAGAAGTAAATGCATAAACTGTGTAGCTGGCAGAAGAGGTTATGAGACTAATTATTGAGGAAACATCATAATATTCTGGCAGTGCCAGGTTGAACAAAACAGACCCACCAATTCAAGTTTCCTTTTAGTCTGTTGCATCAAATAAAGGGCTGACAATGATTGCAAGCTCATGGAGATTTCCATTGTGCGGCTGTTGAGGAGAAAGGCATGAACACCAAAGGAGGTCAGACATCCAGTCACACAAAAGCTTTAGAGTGGCTTTCTGGATGCACAGTTCCACTCACACATCATGTTCATGTTCACCTTCATTTAAATGGCTTTTTTTGTTGTTGTTTTTTTTTGTGAAGCAACTTTGTTGTCTTGGCTTCCTCTGAAAGACACTTCATGTGACAGTAGTGTGCATATTGTTAGAGGCACATGGCGAAGGCGCTGGCAAAAATAGATTGCATTTGCTTGTTTAGCTGAGCTCACTAGTCTCAGCATGCCTCTTGGAAAGGAAGTGCGACGGTGGCGCTTATAATAATGCAGAGAAACCATCCAACACTGGGAAAGAAATAAAAAAGAAGCAACAATCGTTGGGGGGGGGGGGGGGGGGAAGCACATTGTCTGAATATTATAATCTGGGATGAGGTGAAAGACATTAAATCTCTCGAGTGTGAGAGGAAGTGCTTGAACCGTCTACCTCTCCCACCGTCTGGCCTTCAAAAGCAGAAACGGGAGCCAGAGAGGAGGCAGCGGGCCACCTGCACCACACAGGAAGATACCATTTTAGCTTGGCTGAGGTGTTTTCCCTCTCCACTCTGGAGCCTCATTCTGGTGATGAGCCTAAAAATGCATTAGCTGGAACGTTGGTGTTAGAGGAAGCCCAGCCTTTCGTTAAATTAATATTGAAAGTAAAGAGAGTAGCAGCCCAGATGAATGACGGGGGAAGGGTTGGAGCACAGCACGTGACGACCTTTGGCTATACTCATGAATTCATACATGTATGTGATATTTATACATTGTGTGATGACACCTACTCCAGCATATAGCGACGATGCCCAATTCCTCCCAGAAAAAAATAACCAGAAAATGTTTAAGTTAAAAAAAAAGAGAAATTATGCTTTTATTTTAGAAAGTTAAAATAGCTCTTGAAAAAAAGAATATTCATGCAGCGATTGCTTCTCCTTTGAAAATATATTTTGCTTTGTTTTAACCAGCGCTACCACCACTAAAGGGAGGCTGTGGAGCTCCAAAGCTGATGGATGTAAATGTATTCAATCTTTCAGACGTTCAGAGTTTTTATATTGTTTTCTTAAATATGACATCTATCTCTCTCAAAATGATAAGATGTTCATTTTACGGCATTCATTCTGCATCCACATTTTCCGATTAGACGCAGAAATATGACTTCAGTGATTTGTGGCCTTAGTTTGAAAGAAGGCTTCATTCATCAGTATCGCGCAGGTCTCTTTCAAATTGTAATCAATTATAAATAAGCAGTAATTCATTTGACAGTGAAAAGGAGTTACCTTACTTTTGTTTTTCTTCCAGGTGTGTTCACGTAAAAAAAGAAAAAAAAAGAAACCTAAGCGTGTTCAACTAAAATTGATAATTATATTCTTTGATGCTGCTGGCCGGGTGCAGCTGAGCGTACAGGCATCGTTGAACTATTGTCATTTATCAACATTCAAGTTTACACATTTGGACTGTGTCATGACCTGCGTCGACATTTACAGACTGGCATTAAAGTAATTAAAATGGTTATGATTCATCCCCGTGTTTCCGCCCAACACTACCATTAGAGAACAAAAGAAGAAGAACACATTACACGTCATGGAACATCTAACAGAGTGCCAGAACCAGACCAGAGACGTTTTTGGACAGATCGGTGGTCTGAGCGTTCAGCCTCAGGGAGTCGGCGAAGTCTACGTGCTGCAAGTGTGATGCATGTGGGACGGCCGCGCTTTACAAGGTTTCCTGGTTTAATTAGTTCTTGATGTGGATTCTTACTTATTAGTTTCCTGAGAAAATTGAACAGTACTTTTTCTTGAAATACCCATCTGTCAAACTGACTCTTAAAGAACGGTGCATTTGTTGTGCAAGCTTTTGAAATTCATGGATTCAGTATTTTGTTTTGTTTTGTTTTTTTTTTTAACTGCGCACTACCCACTCCTTATTTTCTCTGTCTTGATTTTAATTTCATTCGGTGGGAAATTGGGCATAGACTCCTTCATGTCTTTGTTGTCATGTCTTTCTAGTTTCCCAGCTACTTACAACACAGCGATCCTTCCTCCATTAATGATGCTCTTCATTAATGAGAATGTGTGATATTCTCAGACAAGGCATTTTGGAAATCAGGAGTTCGGCCATTTTTGTCTAAAGCTGTGTAGTCATCTCCTCCAAATAACAGTGACCAGCCCCAAAGCGTAACCTACAAGTATTGCCTGGTAACAATGATAAACTAATGTGTATGTCTGTCTCACACACACACACACACACACACACACACACACACACACACACACACACACACACACACACACACACACACACACACAAAAATCTATATTTTATTTCTGTAGATTTTTGATAATGTAGTTATACAAGGCGCCAATTATCTATTTATTTCTCTCGCGAATAAGAGAGCGAAAGAGAGGGAGAAAGAAAAGTCCTTTGCCAGTTGTAAAGATATGCTACAGTTCTCTATGAGACGCCTATGTGAATGACATCACAGCATCTTAGATGTTACAGCAGAAATCTCAGAGATGATGTCAAACACTCATTTGTTGCGAAGTCGCCAATTATATTCACTCACTCCATTGTTAGTGGATAAGTACCGCATCACTGCCCAATCATGTGTTATGGCCTGACATCTAAAAATGGACAATGATATATACATATCATGAATAAATCATTGTCTGCTTTACAGTTGCATCAGAGGAAAAATATAGAAGGGAAGGACTTTTTCTGCAATTCACTGCAGGAGTGGAGGCTCAACAGATCTTTTTATTATTCATTGAACATAGCTGAAAGTGAGTGAACAATGTATCAAAATGAAATGAGACCAAAGAAGAAAATGTAAAGGTTTTCTTTTGCTGAGCTTGCAGACATTGTTGCTTTGTTATACGATGACCAGACAGCTGGTTGGGGGTAGAGGGAAGGTGAAAAAGACAAAGGGTAGATAGAGAGAAATAAAAAAGAAAGGCTTTGTGTGTGTGTGTGTGTGTGTGTGTGTGTGTGTGTGTGTGTGTGTGTGTGTGTGAGAGAGAGAGAGAGAGACACACACACACACACACACACACACACAGATACAAGAACTGAGAAATCACCAGTGCATCTGCAAGGCTTATATATTAAATGCAAAGCCTGGCGTCTGTGACCTGCAACCAAATTTCATCCAGCTCACAAACAGTACGACTTGTTCTAGCCTGTGCATGATCAGAAGCAGCCACTAGGATTCTGAGTCCTAGATGAGGGAGCACAATGCTACAATACCCACAGGCTGAATGAAAAATGACACTTTATGCATTATAATTACCTCCGTCAAGGAGGTCATGGTCTCGGCGAAAGTTTGTCCGTCTGTCTCTTTGTTAATGCCAATTTCGACCAAACTCGGTGGAGAGGTACCAAGGAGAAACTCGTTAAAATTTAAAGCGGATTATTGACAGCGCCACCTGGCAGCAACAGGAAATTACAAGGTTTTTTTTAACACTTTGATGTCCTCCTCCAAGTGGGTCAACCAGATGCGTCTCAAATTTGCTCAGAAACACCTTGAAAAACGTGCCGTTGGGTTAATGAAGCGAGTCAGCTTCACTCGCCACAGCACAGGCCAGAGTTTGATGATGGTACCAACATAAAGACATCCGCTGAATTTAAGTCACAGTGCCACCTAATAGATAAAGGAAGTAAGTCTGATGTTACAAACATTTCATCTCCATCAGACTGGTAAGTGTGTGTTCTCTATCGCCACCTAGCAGTGGCAGGAATTGCACAAATTAGTCTGCTCCTTTATGCGCACTACAAAAATTATCAGGGTTTTTTTTTTTTTTCATGGGAAAACAGCCATACACTCCTACACGCGCAGGGCTGCGAGGGTCCGCTCAACGCTCCCTGCAGGGGCCCAGAGTTTGCCTTCGTAGATGCACTTTCTCAGTGCTCCTCAGTTAAAAATAGTAAATCCTTTATAGTATTTTGTTAAATCTTCTACTGTCCAGAGAAGCATTTTTTTTCATTTCTAATGATGCGCAATATAAATGAATGACATTTTGTCATAGCGTGAAATAAAGTCAACGACTGACGATTTAAAAGAATCTTAAAAAGATTAAATGAGCATCTTGTCTTTGACTTCAGCGATCTGAGGGTTTCTATGCTGAAGACTGGTGCATGCGGTGCAGTCCATCACACCAAGACTCGTCAGGTGTTTAGCGTCTCTACAAAACGTGGCGTGCATGTCAAAGCCTCTATTTATCTGCAGGTCCACTAATTACGCGAGGCTTCTCACAACGGCTTGTCTGACGGCCCTTGTTACGCCATGTTTCCGCAAACAAATCTGTCGAATGCCAATTTTACATGGATGGTGGGGTTTAATAGTTTATTGAAGTGGGCAGGGGGAAATTAGTACACAGCCTTTAACAGATGCAGCTCCAGCAGCCGAAGACAGAAGCTCGTTGCTCT
The DNA here is from genome assembly GCF_037954235.1 of Aulostomus chinensis. Taxonomy (NCBI): domain Eukaryota; kingdom Metazoa; phylum Chordata; class Actinopteri; order Syngnathiformes; family Aulostomidae; genus Aulostomus; species Aulostomus chinensis. The sequence continues at coordinate 15,340,620 of NC_141334.1, read as the reverse complement.
GGCTGAGAGGGAGGAAAAAAAAACAAAAAAAGCAGTTGTGACCTCAAGAATAGAAATCCATCTTATTCTAAAGCGTATCAAAAGTGATGAATAGTGGGCTGTTCAAAGTATGCTCGCCACACTCCCTTTGGATCAAAGGCGAGTAAAGCTTTTTTGTTGTTGTTTGCACTGTGTATGTCAGGTTGTAAAGTGATAATCCAAGGTGACACCGCGGTTGCTGAAAGAAAAAAAGACTTCTTTACATTTATGGTAGTAAATGTACAATCCTAATGTGGTGAGCAGATGTAAGGAGTTAAAAAAAAAAAAGGTTTCACGCTCTTTATGTGAATTATGCAATGGGATCTATACAGTATTGAATGTTGTGTAGATCTTTTCAACCTCTCATTGCTGTAGTTATGTAACATTCAGAAGGACGGAAGAGTGAGGATCGTAAGCCGTGACGTCGCGTAGACGACCAATGTGACACAGCCGCAAAGCACATTCTCTGAATTCTTCATCACCGTGGGCTATAATTTTATCACCCAACGAGAGTGAGAGCTTTGACATTGCGAGCGAGTGAATGATGTATAAAAGAGCGTGTCACTGCGTCTGTGAGTGTTCAGGAGATTGACAGAGAGTCACAAACCAAGCCAGATAGACTGAGACTCTGAATCTGAGGGCCTCTGTGTGCGTGCGTGTGTCTCATCTTTATGATGTAAACTGAATGTAACCTTTCTCCTCTCGCACAGCCCTTGCAGGAGCGACTGGGAAGCCCTGGTGTCCCTGGGGGCCAGCATAGACCGCCATTCATCCGAGGCTCAGCTGAAGCGTGGTCTGGTTGTAAAGTAAAGCCACCATGTTCCCATGTAGGGTGAAGCACAGAGGGACAGTCAGCAGAGTGGAGATTGTCCACTTGGTAATCAGTCGTTGCTTAAGTCTCAAAATTGCAAAGTGACTTTGAGGCACTTTTGGGAATCGCATTTTGAAAATGGGAGGTCGAACAGAGGCAATAACTGCCAATGTGAGACAATTCCGATGTTATTTGGTATCCCTATACGCCCACAGCACTCGTTGTAGAAGCACTGAGCCTCTCGGAGAGCCTTGACCCCACTTTACACTATTAACAACATAATTATATGTGCTCTAGGTTACTGCAACTGCAACTACAGCACTGTTGTCGTTATTTCTACTTTGTCAATAAATAATGAACCTTTAAATATGATTCCCCAATACCCTCATTAAAAAAAACTGTTATTATCAAAAGAGATCTCCTCTCTCTAACTCTACTCTCTGATGCAAAATGAATCCGTCAGATACGCCACTCTGTCCTAGCAGCAAATGCAGCCCTCTAATCACCTCTTATCTCTGTAGTCTTAAACGACTGATGGCTGTTAAACTCCATCACCACACCAAGGCAAAATTAAGCCTTATATACTGTTCAGCCTTCCTGGAAACTCCATAATGGGAGTATTTCACTTCATTTTTTTTTAACAATTTTTTAAAAATTTTTTTGCATCTGCTTCTGCACAGAGAATAGAGGAAGCTGGTACAACACTTTGTATGAGCAGAACAAGTGTGTAAAGTGTGTGTGCGTGTGTGTGTCCCAACTTGTGTTGCCTCCATCTTTATGCATGTACGGACAGGTGAATGCATCAACGGACAGATTCTACAAAACATGAGCGGATGATACTGATGCTGCAAACTAAGCACTCCACACAGACTAACCAAGACTCAGTGTAACTGTGTCTAAACCAGTAATCAAATCCTACATTATTAATTCACATAATCTCAGCTAGGAAATAGTGAAAATTGCTTTCCAACCAGGAGCTCATCTTTTCTGGGGCATCTCTGAGGCAGTAGCCTAAATTGCCGAGCCTTGTTACGAATTTGCTTTTGCTTGCATAATGTGAAAGAGAAAAAAGAAAAAGAAAATGCTGAAATTAAATTGGAATATGGATAGCTTATTCACCTTTTTTCCTTTATATGAAATTTAACCCTGTTGTTGCACTGCCATTTCCTCTGTGACAGTCACGATGTGAGACTGCCACGCTAATCTGCATGCAAAACGACGAGTGACGTATGTTGTTCCATTATTGATGAATGATAATTGTTGATAATTGTTATAACTTGTTGCGACATCTATATACTAGCTATATGCCATCTAGTCCAGATGGGCGCTATACGGCTTCATGTGAGAGGAATACACTCTTACATACATGCGAGGTCTCATTTGTGCTATTTTGGGGGTTCAACAGCCACCACGGGGGGTTCTGCTATTCTTATGTTTCCCTTATGTTACAGATACAAGTTTACTAATGTTTATATAGTTTATGCTTATATTTTTGGCCATTTTATCCACGCAGTGGGTGGGACATGTGGTTGTTAGTTAGTTAGTGTTCCTTAGTCTCTTTAGTTTTGGCTTCGTCTCTCCTTAGATTGGCCTTATTTTTCCTTAGCCCTATCTCTTTATCTTTGCATTGTGGTCCCCTGCACTGTCTCTCTCAGGCAGGGCTATGTTACATTTCAGAGTGGACTAAGTGGTTGTTTTGTCATTTTGATTAATTAATTGGATTATTCCCTCCTGTCTTTGGGGAGATGGTGGCTGGCTTGTGCTGGAGACTAGGCCTGTGTAGTGGTTCCCATCACAGGGCACTGGGACACCATATATTCAGTGTTTGCAGTGACTTTCCATTAACTGTGAGCACGTGTGGTAGGTACTGTATGGGCTGCACCTCTGGAACCCACCCGGGAGGAGGCTGCCTCCCTACTGCTGACATCAACTCTTTTTACCCCCGTCAGTAATTTTAGACATTGTTCTCTAGAAGCATTTTCTAAGAAACGAATCATTGAGAGATATAATATATCAATGTAATAAGTCCTTTTTCTACCTCGTGTAAAGCCTGGACTAATCCAACCTACATTCATAACCAATTTCCCTCCACAGATTCTTCCAGTCACTGATAACTGATGAATAAATTGATCTTTCCTTTGAAACCATGTCTCTGTCTTAATTCAGATACTAAACTTGCAAAGCCCAGTGTGGTGAAGGTTTTGGTCTGAGTTTATAATATCTCCTGGGGTGAAATTCCCCAGGTGGCGTTGTCAGGTTGTCGTCTGGAACTGGAAGAAAGTGTAATGTTCTCTGGCTGAGATTAAGAGTACAAACAAACAGAAGTGTGTGTGTCTACTATTTCATCGGTAGAGGAGAAAAAACGGTGGTTGCTACCCTTTGAAGTAAAACAGTTTACAAAGATAAAGAGCAAGCTAATGAAGGCTGATGTGTCACGTGGTGGCTGGAAGAATTGGGGGTGTCAACATAACAATCAAACTGCACTTCCCCGGACAAAAACTGCAAACTTTGGTTTAAAGGGGACAGCGGCAGATAGAGCTGAGGGGACTCGACTTACCTAAACAAGACAGAACACCTCTGACAAAACCGCAGTCCAAAATGTAGAAGGATTTACCAGCTGTGAGGAGGAGGATGGGCGTAACCTAACAACGTCTTCAACCTTCACATTTAAGTAGAGACGATGGCCCTGCAACAACCCGTCCAGGGTGAACCCCACCTCTCACCCAGCTGGGATAGGCTCCAGCCCCCCACGACCATTAACAGATAAGCGGTATAGAAAATGGATGGATGGATGTCCATAAGGCCGCAGTGTGAGGGGGATTTTTTTTTTTGGAAGATCTACAATAAGGAAGTAAAGAACTTCAACAGGATATAAAGGGAAATGCAATTAAAACCAAACGTTTGGCAACAACTGGATGACGCACAAAACAGATGGAGCTGTCAGGTGTATCAGTAGAAAATACAGCAAAATTAAGAGTAGAGTTAACAGGTTGCTGGCTTTTCATCTCTGGAATGTTTAATCTTGTCATGCTGTGTCTAACTCTGACACAACCGTAGCAATTGCTTTGAGACTTCACACATACACGGCAGGTATATTCGAGTCAAGAGCAAGAATTTACAAAAGAAAAATAAAACAATTAGTTCTCGGCTTTCCCAGAAATGACCCCAAACCTCAAATAATGAAGCAACCAAAGTAGAAGGACCCATAAACTGCAACAGAAGAGGGAAGACGGAACAATTAATCATGGTGGCACCAACAGATGGGTCTGCCAGGGAATACCACAGAGCCTTTTTTTAAATGACCTCACCCCAAATATATGCAAACTATTTAAAGAAGGAAAGAACCTGCCATAATGTATAAGCCATGACCCAAAAAAAATAACGTATGTGCTAGCCACTGTACTGCTATGCAAAATATCCCTCACATACAGCAAGAAATCAATGACATCTGACCAGACAGGATTTATGAAGGGCTGAAAAATAATTTGAGGAGAGTTTTAAATAGATAAATACCATGCTTTTGATAACTAGAGCAATAAAATTAAGTTACGCAGATTAAACACGATAAATTAGAATTAATTGACATTTTCTTGATTTTTTCCACCAACCACCAAAATTCTAGTAACATGTCACATACAGGGAGTTCAAAGCAAGCTGCTAATGGAGGCTCAACACATACGATAGCTCCTAAAGGAAATAAAGATTTTGATCTTTATAAAAAAGAGAATTCTGGGCCTTGTGCTTTCCATGCCTGCCTTTATGCAGCACCAAACATGTCTTATAGTTTCAGGAGCACTGGCGTCCCCTTAAAAAATATACTGTACCTTTATGTTGCAACATATTCTGTGAAAAAACTCTGTCTTGACACAAAAATACTTTTCATATTAATATATAGAGGAGCCTCTCTCGAAGTCTGGCAAGGCTGTGGCTGCTCAGTTAGACAGGAGCATTACTACATTGTGCCTTTGTTAGTGTAACTGTGTCCCCCGGAGGCGTGTTGGTAACGTCACTGGTTTATTGTTTATTGATCATGTTTTGCGGTGGTGTTCACACAAGCTGCATCTCCCTGAGAAAGAAATGAAAAAACAAAACAAAACAGTGACATCCTAACTGGTCCTGCTCGACTCGTTCACTGCAGCGGAGTACAGAGATGCTATCAGGTGGAGTTCACTTCTCTTGAATGAGCACTAACTCTTCTTATGAGGAAGACCGTGGTCCCTCCTCATCCTCCATTACAGAGGAAACTTTGATATGCTGAGGCGGAGGCACAGGCTTGTTTCTATGGAGAGATATAGGTCTCCTTTATACTCACACACCAAATGCGAGGTGTTACTATGTTGTGTGCGTGCCGTGTCACAGTTTGGAGCTGATCTTTATTCTTCTCCTTTTTTTGGTTTTGCTTTAACTAACGGTTTACCCTGTAAATGTGTCTACATTACTCTGCTACTTGTAAAACCAGAGAAGTAGCGACGGTGTCAATGCACTTGAGGTTTTAAAAAAAAAAAAAAAATCAATCATGCTTACTTTCTCCTCCTGATCATTACTAACCTCTTCTCCATGAGAAACATTTAAAGCATAACACTGATGGTTTTTTATTCTTTTCAGGCGGAGGATGGGGCTTGTGGGAGCAGTATCCTGTGTTTTAAATGCATAAGCGCTGCCAGGTGATATAATTGGCACAGCTCTATCATAAAATAAGTCTTCTCCGCATGAAGGGGCTGTCGAGGATGCCGACAATAAGTTGAGTTCCACGACAAATAGTCACTTACAGTGAACAATTCAGGCATTTCATTTGATGAGTGAATGTGACGCTCAAATCACAGGCACACAATGAGCAAGTCTTTAATGAGGTTTCAAGGCAATAAGACATCTGCTCGGCAGAGATATATTCTCCTGAGCGAAGTATTTATGTATCATTCAATAAACCAAATACAAGACAAAGTTGCACAAGGGGAAAGTTCGACATACCCGAAGTGTATTTAGCCACACCATGCTATCCCAGTGACTGTCAAAATGAAGTCTGGAGTGTTCGTCACAGTAATACAAATAAAACTCATTTATAAATAAGCTTCACATACTCGTGGTGATGGGATTCTTTTACATTCGTACACACTCACGCAGAGAAACAGAGTGAACGCGTTAGATAAACACAACACTGGTTTTGACTAAAGAAGACAAAAGAAAAATTGTCGCTGTCTTAAATCGATCTGCACGAGAGAAAAAGAAAAAGGTGGGTTCTTCCTTGGCTCACGCTACACTGCCCCTCCAAGTTTGGTGAAAATCGACCTGAAAACATGACCTCCTTGGCTGAAGTGACCAGCTGAAAACTTTTACAGCGGAAATCTTTCTTGTTATGAATCTAGTACATACAACGGTATAGGATCTTAAAGCTGACAGACAATCTCTTGAAACGTGATGGCACTGATCTGCAGGAGACCTAGTTAAAGTCATTATTGCAGACTGTAGTCGCAGCAATCTATAGGCGACGTGCAGACAACACAGACACTATTTATATCCCTCCCCGAAGAGTTAACATCATATACTACTGACAGGAGTTTTCAGAAGAAGTATGAAAGTTTAACTCACATGGTAACCTATAGTGGCACAGCTGATGAGCTGCAGAGATGTTAGATCGTATCCGGTAACTTCCAGTCTAAGACAATGTAAGTGTGGTTTGAACTGGACAGAGTGACTGAAGTGTGTATCATAGAGGTTTGGATATTTCGTCTAACTCTGTTAGTCAGTGTGACATTGGCAGAAGATTGAACTCCCACTCCAGCAGTCAGTGTTTGCAGGGTGAGTCATAAGAGGCCATGACTAATCATGAAATAACCTGTCGCATATCTGAGTGAAACTGGCAGTGTGGCTTGTATTTTTCAATCTGTTAAACGTAGCTTAGCAGAGCCCGTGTCTGTGTGCATTCTAATGAGCTATCAGCTTGCATTACATTATCCTGATCCATGACACTCTGCCCAGGGGTCACGAGAGGTCAGGCAAGCAATGTCTAGTGGTTTTAAATAATGGGCAGGTTTATTTGTGAAGAAGGACTTGATGATTTTTGAATTAGATTAACCGAAGTATGAGAAGAAGAGACATTCTGGTCTGATGATGGCAATCGGTAAAAGTCATGGAATCACAAAGTAAATGTGATTCAGGGAGGGTGCACTCCATCTTATAACTGTAGCCTAAACAGAGGCCCGGGGGCCCAATCTGGCCCAGACATTAGGCTTGATTTAGTCTGCCAGATGTAAAGAAGAAAATAAATAAAATGACTAAAATTATAAACGAATCTAAACAAATCTGTAAATCAATTTGAATGCTGTTTTCCTCTTTGTGAGGTAAAAATGTTAGTTCCTAATAATTATCGTTATTTGACCAGGAGGCAGATTGACACTTGCCACTCTTACAGGCCCTTCAAGGAAAAATGCCCCCCCCTGCAATTATTTCACAATAGTTACTAATTTCAACATGCTGATTGTAGTAGAGAATAAGCATACAACCACATTCAGTAGAATCAAGTCAATAAGGACTTTAATCTGAGTCCATGGTTCTCTGCAGGATTGTTGGCATGAGCGAGAGAATCTGTCCTCACCCCAAATGAGGGAGTTAGAGTATCTCGGGGTCCTGTTCTCACATGAGGGGACAATAGAGCGTGACATTGGCCGTAGAAGCAGCGGGAGCCATTTCGGGTTCGCTCTATTGCACCGTTGTGATGAAAAGAGAACTGAGCCAAAAGGAAAAGCTCCCGATCGACCGGTCAGTCTTTGTTCCTTCTTTCAGGAAATGTGGATCATAAATGAAAGAACCAGATCACAGGTTCAACTGCCCGAATTAGGTGTCCTCAGTAGGGCGGCTGGCGTCTCCCGTTCATCAGCGAGGGGCTTAGAGTAGAGCCACTGCTCCCTACTGTTCCAGATAAGTCCAACTGGGAGGAGGCCTGGGAACTGGTGGATCTCCAAGCTGGCCTCTGGATCCTCTAGCCATACCTGGTTGATATGGAAGATGTGTGAAGGGGGGGCTTAGCCAAAAGGCGAGGCTCTCGATTTACCGGTCAATCTACATTCCAACCCTCACCATTGGTCATGAGCTTTGGGTAATGACCGAAAGAACAAGATCGCGAATACAAGCGGCCGAAATGAGTTTCCTCTGCAGGGTGGCTGGGCTCTCCCTTAGAGATGCGGTGAGAAGCTCAGTCATTCAGGAGGGACTCAGAGTAGAGCTGCTACTCCTCCATGTTAGGAGGGGACAGTTGAGGTGGTTCAGGCATCTGGTGAAGATGCCTCCTGGACGCCTCCCTCTGGAGGTGTTCCAGGCATGTCCAACCGGGAGGAGGCCTCGGGGCCGACCCAGGACACGCTGGAGGGATTATATCTCTTGGCTGGCCTGGGAGCGCCTCGTGATTCCCCTGGAAGAGCTGGTGGAAGTGGCTGGGAAGAGGGCAGTCTGGGCTTCCTTGCTGAGGCTGCTGCCCCCACGACGCAGACCCCGATAAGCAGAGGACAACGACGACGATTCATATTTTTTTATCACTACACAATGAAAACATAGCATTTCAACAACAGCTAAAATAATGTCACATCACTCAGTTGTGCCACTGTACTTTCTCATCTTTAACATAACAGAGGTAAAGCATTATACCAAATGCCAACAATATTTATTTTCACTTTTCTGGGCACTATTTACCCCAAAATAATAATGATAAAAAAACACATCAGTAAAATGAAAGCGCATAGTTTAATTGATCTGATCATTTGTAAGCACCTAAATAATCAAGTGCCAGTCCATCTTGTCCTATAGTACTACTAGTAGTGTAATGTAGTAGTACTAGTAATGCAACTAATACTACGTGTTTCAACCTAATGCTTCACACAGAAGAGGTTTTGAAAAAAACCTGTTTCAGATGATAATCATCTTGTGTATTTAACAGCGTGAGCGCAAGTACAACTGAGATGGAACGTTCCTCCATCAAGGGTATGCCAGGCCCTAATTAGGCCAGGCCCTCGCACCGCCGCGCGCATCAGAGTGTCTGACTGTTGCGTAGCGCGAGATAGACGATTAGACGATTTTGCATGTGTGCACTATGGTGCAAATATCACTTCCTGTGTGGCTACTTGGTGGCTCTACAGAACAACCACCTACTCAGGTAGACAACACAGTCTTCTATGAATACCCCCCCCCCCCCCCAAAAAAAAAAACCCAAAAAACCATATGCTTCATTCTGGTACTACCAGGTGGCGCTATGACTACTCTGCCCCCTGAGTCTTCCTTGGCTCATTCCATGGATAGATTCAGGTAAATACTGCCTTGTCTGCTGCTCCTTACTGGAGTGATCCGTCAACATGGCCGCCACATTGTTCTGGCTCAGCCGCACCTCCTGATGGTGATGTGTACTGCAGAATAAAGTAGGTCGGTCCTCAGTTAAAATCATTATTTCTTCTCTAATTTTGACCGTTTTTCAAGCAGTTTGGAACGTCACAAATGCCAGACATACATTCGTGCTGCAATAAATACATGCTACTCTATATTTCAAGTCAACTTTCCAAAAAAAGAGGCAACAACTACCAGTAGTTGGTTAATTATCGCTCTTTATCAGTGTGCTCGCAATTTGTTTTCCATTTGTTTTGATAGCGCAAAAGGATTACATTACAAGAGAGATGATTACAGCTTGGCGATATTAGAATCAACATGTTTCGGTCAAGTAACGTCGAACCAACTTGTCACCGGGGAAATGTCATTGAAATATTCCAACACCCAAAAGCAATGAAACGTTTTCTATTTGCTCTCCTTTAGTGATTTCTTTGCTCTCTGTCAGCTCTTTTTATGCTTTCTTGTTCAATGCCAAACTGTAAAACACTGAATGGATGTAATTAGCATGTAATACTAATAATAAATCAGCCAAACTACTCATTTTGCACTTGTTAAGTTCAACTAAATCTCGTTTACTAAAATCACAAGGACAGAAACAGATTACCATGGGATATGGCCCTGTTTTCCAGCCACCTATGCCAGGACTTGACTTGGCCTGAGGTACCACTTTTGATTTGATTTCCTCAAATACTGATTATATATACCCACCACACATCCCACTGAATTTGATGTTTATGGATTAAATTGATGGAACCAGGCTATCCATTAAATCCCTTCTTCTATTATTGTGCCCAGCCATCACTAGGTATCAAAAATAATTGGGTCGCATGAACTTTAATCTATTTTCAGTACTTAACACACTTCCCAAATTCTCATGCGCACAGTTGGTAGAGCAGAACCATATTTTTTTCCTTTACACTTCACTGTTTTGTTTTTTTTTACAGACAGATTAACAGTTATGAGAAGTACAGTATGACTCAGTGTCACTCTGAGGCCTTCAACATGTCATCTGCCGGAAGGGCTGAAAAATGAATCTGGTCTGCTTACTTAATTCTGTTTCTACACAACAATGTGATCTACCTTAAGTGGAATTTAGATGGCGACTGCTTTTTTGTGTCTGTGGACCCTTCGACATAATACTGCCCTTTCAAGTGCAACCCATAAGACAAGGAATCATTTTAATGTGAGAAACAAGGACAGAGGAGCAAAAATAAGTCAAAGGAGGTTTTTATTCCCTCAGGAGTTCTCTTCACATCTATGTAAATGTCAAAAGCTTTCCACTCAAGACTACAAGCCTGAAAAACTGGAAAAGTGTTCTGAGTGGTCAGACATTAACCTGTGGTAATATTATGCAGCGCATATTATACTGGAGCAAGAGTTGACGGGATTTTTTTTTTTTTTTTTGGCAAAGAATTATAAAGATTAAAGCTCCCTGTCAGCCACCGTTTAACTTTCGTAACCTTAGAAGCTGCTACACAATAGTCAAGATCTTCTACCGTTAAAGAAGCAGTGGGGAGCTGTGCAAGCAGTCTTGGGTTCAGGGTATCCATATGACTCACACAGAAATTTGGCAAAGATGATCATTTATGGAATACAGTGTCTCTATGTTGAACAAAGCTGACAAAGCCCAGCAGCAAGGATCATAGTGATGAAACCTGAAATGTGTGTGTGTGTGTGTGTGTGTGTGTGTGTGTGTGGGGGGGGGGGGGGTATCAAAATATCTAGGATAAATTTAGCTCAGTCGAATATCTAGAACATAATGTTTGATGGGGCAAAGATTTGTATCAAAACCAATGTGCTGTTTTCAGCAGAATCGCGATGCAGCCATCACTTACTCATGTCCTGACCTGTAGACGGCTGGACTGTGCGTTCACGCTTCATGTGTAACACAGATAATTTACCAAAACAAGGAATTAAGATGTCTCGAATGGGATGAGCAGCATCATCTCCCCATTTTTGTGACAAAGACGCGTAATAAAACAAAGTGCAAGACATTAATATACCGGATGATCATAAAATACAGATGTGTACGTGTTGCCGTATTGATGGCGATCACGAAGATGAATTACAGACAGTTTTACAAAGACGTGCACAGCTGTGGCTCAGCAGGTGCTGAGGCGCTAATCTCAGGACCGGTGGGTTAAAACCCATCTCCCCTCTCACGCCCAAATGTCTACGTGCCCTTGAGCAATCAGTGCATGTGTGTGTTTGCGTTAATGGATGAATGAAAGACAAAATGTAATGAGCTTTGGATGAGTGCCATATAAATGCAGACCATTTAATTGACTTTGATAGAATCCATTACTGTAGTAGTTGGAAAGGACATGCTGTGAGCAAAGCTTCTCTCCGTGGGTGTGAAGTAAATAGTGATGACTAGGAGGTTCAGTTGGCAGTCGCTCTCTTAAGAGGAACAATCTGTGATCCTCCAATTTCTTTGTTTGAAAAATTAATAGGGCCAAATAATGCCTATCAGCAGCTAGTGAGCACACAATGTATTTTAATTGCCCTCAGAGGCCTTCTGGTGTTCAGAGAAAGAAATACTACAAAGTGGGTACTATTATGATAACCTGAGCCATCAGCAGCGAGCATTATTCATGTACGACATGGCAAGGAGAATTTACGTCTATTGCACCATTTACAGTGCACAATATGTTACAGAGCTGGGGAAAAAAAAAGGCTACAGACATTAGGAGACATTTACTGTATGTTGCACTTTAAAGCAATTACTGCACTTAAAAAATGAAAAAAACAAAACAAAACAAAAACCCAACAACCTTTGAAGCCCTGACTTGAATGTACCGACAGCTCTTAAAGGCATCTCATAATCAGGGCGCCTGTTACAGAGGTGAGGGGCACCACGTTTGATTCTGACCCTAGGCACACTGGGTAAACCTGAGAGGTCTGGGAGGTGAGCGTATGCTTTGGAATCTGTGGTAATTCGTTATATATTAAGCAGGCGGGAGGCGGAGGTCTGCCAAGACTCGGACTTGACCCTCTGGAGGTGATTGTGGGGAATTGATGGAAAAAATGAAGCCTCTTTCTTAATGAAATTCCGCATGCATGGAGAGTCTTAAGCGTAGAGAGCCTGTACAAGCATTACTGTGTAATGTAAGAGCAAGATGATTATTTCTACATTACCATCCAGCTTTTCTATGGCTCAATTAATACCACAAGCTCTATAACACTTGATGTTTGAGAGGACAGGATCGTGAAATAATAACACTGTAAGAGGTGCAAACCTCTACCTCCACTTCCTTTGTCCACGAAATCTCTTAAGTGGGAACATTACTGATCCCAATCACCCTAATTGCTTTAAAATATACATTCTCCCATTAGTTTACGCGAGTGCTTGATATGAGCAAGAAGCAGAAATGTTGAAACGGTGAAAAATCTGTTGAATGTGCAGCCCATTTCTCACAGAGTGGACACAAAAGCCCTATAGTCCTGTTATTTTGATGCTGAGTGACAGTACATCACATCTGCTTGATCCCAATTATGACCCACACCCCTGACTTTATACAGCCCAGACCCACAACTGTGTCATGAGCCAACATTCGGTAGGTCGCTATCGTACTGGGAGCAGCAATATGTTTTCCTGTAGGGAAAAAGACTCTGTGCTGGGGTCCTCAGAAGACTGCTAAATCTTGAATCCAATAATGTATACCCCCCCCCCCCGCACCTTGGAAATTTTCAAGTCAATGAGAACAACACAGACTTCACTTGTTTATTTGGCTCACATCACAATATTAGAACGCCTACGCATTTCCACACAGTGAGAGTATACAGTACAGGTTTTAATTCACGTTTTGATGACGGTTCCACACCGAAATTTTTCTTTTCTTTTTTTGGGGGGATTTGCCAAATAAACATAAAAAGTGAAATGTGAACATGCTGTCTTCTTGGAAATGAATATTTGATGTTTGCTACCTTTATTTTAACTTATTTCTAATACAGGTTTTCTTGAGACCTGCAGTGCAAAATTAGTCAGTCATGGATTATCCTCACGGCCTTTGGGGCACAATCATGTATGACTCCACCTGAAATGAAGGTCGATGTAAAAACAGGATTTGACGGACTACTAAAGAAAGATACATAAATTCATTCCCTTTGAGTCACGATGCACCTCAACGGTTGAGAACAATGTGATCCAAAACATTTTTCCAAATCATTTGTGGGGTAAAACCTGAACGCAAACCCTCTTCTTCTCGTTCTGCCTGATAAAGACGAAAAGTTCTTTGGAGAAAATGCTAAACCATTGTAGTTCTCGCTAAACTGGCATGTGAAAGAAAGACGGCTGCTGTCTTGTGACATGTTGGTGTACCTTTCATACATGCCTGCAGGCAACAAGAACAATTTACAGTCTGCTTTATCTCCCTGGGGATTCTAAAGGAATGAATGGCAAGTTGCATTCTCCGGATTGCTGATGGCTGCTATCACTATGGTTACATACTGTAAATTCCGAGTCAGAGGGAATTGCATGCGTTCTGTGTGTTACATGTGGCATGTTATATGTGGACTCTCATGACTGGGAGAGGTTGGGTCACAATGCGGGGGGTAGGAAATTGTAAATAATCTGTTTTCCTGAGTCAAATGTTGCCTCTACCGGTGCGTCGTGGAAAGTTTTTTGCTTCCCAGCACTTGTTTTCATCGTCCTAAATGAGATTTGAGTTGTAAAAACTTCACGTCTGTTTCGTTGTGATAGGAATGTACAGTTCAGGTATTTGTGTACATCTGTCACACACGCATAAATACAATCATATAACACCGTAGAGGTTAATCAATAATTACACTCTCCATATGTTTACAGAAAGAAGTGCCGAATATTAAGCACCAAACATCATCATGACCTCGAGCACAGGTGCTTATGACATATGTGATAACTGACTGTCTCGATATGAATATGAATTTACCAAGGTACAAATCAAATCAAGCGCTTTAGTGGCTTCACAAACTCCTTCACGTCTACTTTACTGTTTCTCTTCCATCTATTGCTTACAGCACTCAACCTTCATAACTGATACTTCAAATGGAAGATAAAGAAACCTGATTATTGGATACATAAAGAATATTGTGGAATGAATTGCAGAATTTACCAGCTAACACGGATAGTTACAACACATTATTCTCTCTGTGCATATTTTCAAACTGTCACGTCGTCCATTTGTTTTGCTAACTGAAATGATGACTCCCCTGAAGCGTAAGGCTCGTTATTTCCCGGGAATTGGATTGATGTATTGGTTTGACCTTTGATCAGCTGTATGATAGAGAGTCCTCGCCAAATATGGCCGGATAAAAACTAAAAAAGATGTTTTGAATATTGCATTTGTCTTGACTGCGAGTCAGTTGTTCGGTAATAATTGTGTACATGCAGGGACATACAGCATGACACAGCTACCCAACAATTCTAAGTGTGAAGCCCTGTGGATGACTCACATTTGAGAATGTAATCTGTGCAATTACAAAAATGACGCTAATAAATGATTTAATTCTCCTTTAAAAAAAAAAACAACAACACTCTGGCCAAGAAGCAGGCATTTCCCATCAGTTGAACCACAAAGCCGTGTCTGAGGTTTGCCGTCAATATCCCTGCCTGCCAAATCCATTTCCTGCAAACATAGTGAGCAGAAGAGTAAGATAAGAGTGCTTATCAGAGTACCTGAGGCTCGAGAGTGCAGCTAGGCTAGGCTGACGCTAGGCTAAAGGTTTGGTTTGGGTTTAATTCATAGAGCCCCTATGGTGCATCACTAATGCAGTTGCTAACGACTAGTTTGTGCTAGCTAAGTGACAATAGTGGCTCTTCTTGTCGTCCTCGGTCACTTTCCTTCACCTCCGCCATGTTTATCCGGAGAATTCCGAGCTAGCTGGAGTGCCTCAAATCCTTCCGCCCGGCATGCTTATTCGTCCAGGTTTGAATGTGAGAACATGTGTTCTGGGGTGGTTTTCAACGAGCCGCCATATTATTTAAAAGTAAAATTGTTGCATATAAAATTGGTCGCTACATTCTATACCAGCGGAATTTTAAAACGTTTTTGTATTGAATATTAAGAGTTTGTGTGGCATAGAAATGGAGAATTTCTAAGTATTTGCTCTTGGCAGTGTCAGTTAAAAAATCTGGTATTTTAAACATATATTGACCAAACTGTGCTATTGCATGATTAAAATAGACAAAATATGAATTAAATATCCTTCAAACAGATGGATCTTCTCTGTGTATGGAAGTCAAATATTCATGTAAATACATTCATGTGAAGAGAGTGCTCTAACGGTTTAGCCTTAGGCAGCCATTTGAAATTCCAGCTTAGAGGATGGTGGGTATGTCAGAGTAGCTGCAATTACAGGAAATCTAGAATTTCAAACAGAAATTCCACTATAGTGACTAAAAGATATTGGTAGGGCTTCCATAATGTGTCCTTTGAACTTTTGATTAGGGTTGAATAATGGCATTCCAACATGTAATCTCTCACTGTTGAGATCATTTTCCACTGTGATAAAGAGTGTGTGTTTTGTTTTTGTGGTTTAGAGGAGAAGCCATCGTCTGTTGAAACTGAATCTGTTATCTGCATGGAAATAGATATGAAGAGCATGACAAAAAAATCTCACTCTCTATAAATCTTAGTTTAGATTTTTGGGTTGTATTTTGTTGATGCCGAGAGCAGAACAGTGTCGTATCAGCGACCTGGCATTTTCCATGTGATGTAGGTGACTCTCTGTGTGACACAGTGGGAGGAGAAGGGCTATGGAGAGTGGGGGGATGCCAAGCCTGCCGTACTATAATTCTGGTGCCAAAAATGAGCGTGACTCATGCAGCTCCCGGGCCCCCTGCTCGGAGCATGTTGGAAGCTGAATGCAGTTGGGTTTCATAAAATTTTGGTCAGTTCTGGTCACACCATGCTGCCGAGTTCCCAGAAATACTGTAGCTCCAATAAAAGGAAAAAAAAACAAAAGCCTTACATACTCAGCACGTGTCTTGAGCTCACAAATATGTGTTTCTCCCTCCTGATTCACTTCTTTGTGACACCACAATGCAGCAAGAGCCAGCCACATATGTTTTGTGTTTAACTTATGGTGATTTAACAGCCATAGCAAAGAACAACAGCGAAACTGCACAAAAGTCCATTTGAAAACCCCCAAGTGCATCATCCAGTGGAAGCCACATTCTCTGCATCCAGTTCTATGCTCCATAATCTCACTTTTATGAGCTCAAGACACCGATATGTGTGTACCTGAAAGGCAAAATACACTTTATGGGTGAATTCACTGGAGCTCACTATCTTTCGTAGTCTGGGGATTCTAGAGAGTTGCTTGGACGATGGCGTGAACAGCCGCCAACAAACCCACACCTTGTACATTTTGTCAAGGACACGCCTTAGCGGGAATGATGCTCATCCCTACTGCCCTCCATAAATCAGGAATGTAGCTCTGATTATAACTGATTAATATGTTTCACCGCAAATGTGACAAACAAACTTTGAAGGACTCTTCTTTGGTGACCGGCTGGGCGAGTCTACGACGGCCGTGTTGCTAGTAGAACAGTTTTTACTGGTACACAACTACTGCGTGTCACTAACGTACAACCCCAAAGACTTCAGATTTATTAAGTATGACAGGGTATTTTTTCCAAATACTGTCTCCACTCACTTCGAGCAACAAAATCTCAGAGAGTGTCATCAGTCTCTAGTAGCGAAGTGAGTCTGGAAGGTTCCCTTGTTTACTTGAGTGGGGGTGGTGCATTTTAACTGCAGGGGATGGGGCAGCAGACTGCAACTGTTTACCATGTAGCATTGTAGCATTCTGCTTGAAAGAGAGATGGCCGTTTCGGAGCGGTACAAACCTGCACTGAACCCATCGTCTACAGAGCAGTGAGTAGCCATCCGAGTCGGATCGGATGCAACCCACAAAGAAACAGGCAGAACATGCAAAATTAGCAGAGCTGGGGACACAGAACCTTCCTGGTGTGAGGCAATAGTGCTAACCAGTGAGCCAGAGGAACCTGTGGTCTGACATGGGCTTTAGAAGAATTTTCAACCAAAGTCAACACTAATATCTCATTCTAAATTCATCACTTGAATTTTTCTGCAGTGGAATTCTTTTGCTCAAAAAGTAGAAAATGTTCGGGGTTGTTGCTATCTAAGGCCACGATAAGAACGCTCACAATTCCAGTTATAGCTGACCACATTCTTGGGCATTCAAAAGAGAAAAAAAAGAAGAAAGAAGTGCAATCTGTAGTGCGAACAGAGAATTATAGAGGAACAAGATAGCACGCTGACATCATTTGAGTCATTTCCTACATCCGTTTCCATCTAAGGAGTCTAGTGGCAGATCTGGAGCCGATTTGTCCAAAGGGAGAGGTGATTGTGAACACAGATTATGACTGATTCTTTTGCCCAAAAGACACTGTAGTAAATATTGGACTCATTTTTCACGAGCCACACGTCTTCTAACATTTTCAGACGGACAAAGTAGGGAGAAGTTAACTTTTAGTTGAGAGCTTTGTCTAATCAGCACACACTCTCAAGATCTTGCAGCACTTATCTGTCCTGTACCATTTTCCCACCACTAGAAAAGACATTTGAAGGAAATTTTTTTTTTTTTTTTGCTACAAATTGAAATGTGAAAACCACTTTTGTTCGTGCAACATTCATTACACTTCAAACGAGGAGGCCACACCCACTTACAGTAGGAGACGGGGACATTGCCATCTTTGGTTTGAACAACAAAAGGTTTGTGTTGATTTCAGAGTAAGAAGGTTTGACATTTGCACTGAAATGATAAAAAAAAAAAACATGTTGCGAGGCACCAGTTTCCCTTTAATGTGGTAGCAGTGTTAGCGGGGGGGGCTCTCCTGCTATTACTCAGTATAGAATGCTCTTGTTCATGCAGAAAGCAGCTTTGAACAGCAAAACATATAGTTTATCCACTTGCACAGTCTTGGGATGTAATAGATAAAGACAACAAAGGACAACCTATTGATTTTCAGGTAAGATCAATGGAGTAGAGCAAGCACATTTAACTGCATTTACAACACAACACAAACAATCGGGGGGGGGGGGGAATGCAGTTTTTTTAAGAAAAAAAATAAAGCTCAGATGATTATAATCTGTGAACAACGGGAGGACGCTTTTGGTGTGTTGTCAAAGTTCCCAAACAATATTTTGTTCGTTTATGAAAAACACATAAAAAGTCTGATGTATTCATTGCTATCAAATTAACTTCAAATGGTCCCCAACAGTTTAGAGTGTGATGTCCTTTTCTCTCCTAAAACAATGGTGTGGAACAGCACATTTCAGGAATGACTGCCACAGTTCTTGGCGTTACTCAAAATGACTCTGCAGCAAATGAAGCTAAAGTTGCCATGACCACTGAACCAATATTCTTAATGTTGATCTCTCGCTATTACAAGTATGAAAAGTCGACTGTGTTATTCTGAACACAGAGGCAGGCAGGAGATTTTTTTAAGTGTGTCGTGTATGAAGACCGTGCGTCAAGGCCTCGCGTTAGAATGCGGTATATTACCATTAATCCACGTGAAACTAATTAAGATAGCACTGAAACCTACTGTGATATAATGAAAAAACTACGACGGTTCAGACAACTACGATTGGTTTCAATTTGTTTTGCATAAGGGGTGAAACAATTGGTACTAATGAGCTGTTGCAACCATGCTGGCGTTCCATAACAGTGAGCATCACACGGGTTCTGACGTGTTGTTATTGCGTTGAATTTGTCACATCAACCTTAAGTCTGCAGTTCATTAAACCACAGCAAATCCAAAACTATGAAACAACGAGGGCCACGCGTTCTTTTTCTTGACCATTTTGGGACACATTTTGAACTTCTGTCAGACCGGCCAACCGGCCACCATCACGACAGTCTTTAAGAGGGTAAAATTTAGTGTAAGCTAATAAAACATCCGCAGAAGCTCCTTGTTAAAACATTTAAACCAACACAATGAGCTTGACTGAATGTCCTCAAACAGAGAATTCATATTTTATAGATATTTTCACTCCGCTTGTAAATCCCTCACTTGTGTGATCCGCTCAGTGTCATCGTTTATTCTGCAGCGGTGACCAGCGAGCCACGTTATTTTAAGACATTCCCCGCTATCCTGGTCATTCAGGCGCAAATCAATTGCACTTACGGTCACTGCAGAACGGCCCCCCGTAGGTTGTCATGGTGCAGTCACAGGAGAAGCCCTCCCAAAGCTGTAGACACACTCCCTGGTGGTGGCAGGAGTCCTCTGTGCAGGTGGTGCTGGGACCTGCAGGGGGTTTACAGCAGAATTTACCGGGTGGTGTTTCTTTTCTTCCTTTTTTGGGGGGGGGGGGGGGGGTTGATGCATCTTCACTGCTGTTAAATCAATTTCAGTTATTTACAATATTTCATACAAAAAAAAACAATTTAGTTGATTGATGCACACTCTCATTAAAATAGGTTTAGCAGGGAGACGTGTAATTAAGATTACTGTTAAAATACAATAAAATGAGTGAATTTTGTGACAAATCACCTGGCAACAAAGTATTAATTAATCAATTAAAAAATGATGGGTGCCTGAGCAGATGCGCCGTAATTACTGACTCTAATAGAGAGTGATTGACTCCAAGTGTCTTTATGTCACTGTGACTCATCTAAAAAACTAAATCAATGTCCAAATATATAGGAACTTGAAAAGGAGGGTGATTAATAATTTGGGACTGACTCCGAAGAACATAAATCAAATAAAGAGCTCGCAAACTGAGAGGAGAGAGAGACGCCTTTTTGATTCTTGAGAGTCAATGACCTTTAGCCAAACGTCACCCTGTGGCCAAACTTCAGCTAAGCTTATATAACTCTTCATGATCAGAGCAATGTTTCCTGTAAAAGAAAAAGCTACCTGGGGAGTTTGTTTTTTTTTTTTTTTGGTGAGACAATAAAGCCTCAGTAGAACTATGTGCTTGACAAAAGGTTTCCCAGTTTGATTCGAGCTAGAGAAAAACAGCAGGATTACTTGACTGAGCATTGCTATCACGTATCATCAGAAATAATATAACTAAAGAATGTGGTCACTGGCTAATTACAATGGGCGTTCAAAAAAAAAAAAGCTGTTTAATACCATAACAAATGCAGTTTGATTAGTTTTCAGTCAGCAATCACTTTCAATTTTGTGTGGATTAATCTCTGCTCTTTGCTGGTAGAAATAAGGAAACCATTCCTGTGTGTGTGATTATGTCCATGCTTGTCTCATGCCTCACCTCCACAGCCACGATCCACCTCGCCCACCTTCTGGAGGGCATCCGCCAGCAGGTCAGGGAGTCTGCCATTCAGGTCCACAGATGCCAGGCAGCCCTTGTATCCTTCCCGGGATGCTATTAATCGAGGCAGGCTGTTGTACATGCTCTTGCCAACACCGCCGATGTACAGCTCACCTAGAAGATAACGTATCCTTAGTAGAGTCCCTCTATTTGCCACGTCAGAGTGGTGCAACTGATGCAGGTGTTACTGTGCGACGCTGAGAGACGTAAGGTTTGGATTTTTTACAAAAAAATCTAAACATGTTTCTACATAATTATGAACCTGTCTTGAGTTAATAAATTCTAGAAAAGAGTTGTTTGCTAAATAATTCCAACTCTAGTGGTCGCAGCAACAACTAAACATATCGAATGTTGTGAAAGTTGCCTAAATCTGAATTGAATTAACCAAGAGTCGGTGTGTATTTTTTCATATGTGATATCAAAGCAGAAAACAAAAACATTTGAGTGTGTATGTTGGAAACTCTTTTATGTCCTGGATTAAAATAGTGTGGTCACACTCCATTTATCATAAAATATTTCAATTTTCTGATCTCTGAGATAAGTTACCTTTTAAGTCCAGGTTGCGGGCTCCATTGGCGTGTTGGGTGACGGTACGGGAATCAATCTTTAGGATGTGCACATTGTTGTTGTCACGGGAGATCACCACGTTGTGCCACTGGTTGTCATTGAGAGGCTTCTCAGAGTTCCCCTTCATTAGTGACGGTCCATTTCCCAAGTCAAACACATAATGAATGTACCTACAGGACAACAGAAATGCTTACTGACTTTCACTACATCTCTTAGGATCTCTCCAGATACCACATAGCACTTAGGGACTAGATTGATGTGATTTTATTGATTTTTTTTGGTAGCATTTGTTTGTGATTTTAGCACTGGTCTCGAGCGCATCCAGAGCCACCATGAGTCCATGTGATGTTTTAAGAACACTGTCATATGTTGATCAGAGAATGAAAGTTAAGCAACATCCACGAAAAAAAAAACCCAACAACAACAACAAAAAAAAACTGCTGAACTTCACAAAGAAATCTGAGCCGTCTGAAAACTGTGATTAAAGTTTTGAAAGCCAACATTTTTGTCTGTGTTTGCTGTGAGAGCCTCTGCTGCAAAGCTCTAGAGCTGAACAAGGCCTCCAGCTGACTAATTGCTTACTGGGAGAACGTCTGTGTGAGGTTTGGCAGTGGGGAAACTTCAATTGTTGCTTTGCTTGCTCCGTTTTGATAGCCTTTCTCTGGTATTCTCTCAGTAGCAAAACGATTTACAATGAATACATTTGGAACACACTTGTGATGGAGTCAAGCTTCCAAGCGTACTTGAGAAGGTCGGCCTGTCAGAGCAACACCGGCTCTGTAGTGATGGCAGGTTTGTTTTGCTTTCTCTCCTCTTAACTGAAATGATCTATGATGAGTAATAATGTTCAGAGGGAGACACAATTTCTGTCTCTCTCCTGTGGTCAGATTTGATGGGTTTAAAATCTGAATGATGATTAGGTAGGAGGTTAGCTTCCAGTCATATCAAGTTTCAAGACACGTTATTGTAATGAAAAAATATGCCCTTTTACCTCAGCTACCTGTAGACCTACAGAAATGAACTCTTACCCTTTGACAAGCTCCACCACAATGAAGTCGCTGCCGTCTCCAGAGTTGTACAGTATCAGCCCATCAGGACTGGTGGTCTTGAACTGGAAGAAAAGGTGCATGGAGGCATATGCCTGCAAGGTGGAAAAGGCCAAGTAGCTTGCTTGAGTTAGAAAAGTTACAGGATTGGCCACAATGTGCCTCATGCCGAATCGTGCATTCAGCTCGCAGTAGGAGATGTCTCCGTTCTTGCACTGGTCCAAGTAGAGCATGCCGTTGAAGGAGAGGGCTTGAAGATGTCCGATGAAGTTGGATGGCATCACGGAGATGAAACGCCGCTCTGTCATGATCCCCGTTTCAATGTTATTGAACTCCAGGCGGGTGTGGGCGCCAGTCATGAGTCCTGATGGAGAAAATAGGCAGATTTAATTGCATAGCCCTCATTGTATGTACTTGTCTTGCTTCAATCCTCCCTACTATACCTTCCACCGTCACATTGTCCACAGAGAGCTGCAAATTCTTCCCGCGCCGCACCACCTTCACTGTGTGCCACTCATTGTCATTCAGCTTCTCACCCAGCAGGAGTAACTCTGGTCCCTTGCCTAAGATGTGGAGAGCATCGAGTGAAGAATGCACACTTTCTACAGGGAGCTGTCAGCATGAGAGGCAAGGTTTTCAGAGGCTACATACATTCATTCATATATCACTCATGCACGTATGGCTGCCTGCAGAAAATAATTAGCCAATTTAAATGCCTGAAGAAACAAATGTTGCTCCCGCTGGGAGGACTGACTTGCATGTCTGTATGTGAAATCATATCTCAAGGCTCGGCTCAAACGTGCAGCTTTGAGTTTCAGAAATTCTGCATTATCCTCTGACTTTTTCAAAATAGGTCACCGCGCAGAAGCTTGCCACTGCAGCACCGTCATCCTGAATCAGTGCCTATGCAACAGGCCGACACGCCAGTTCAAAGGAGTTCTGACATCGCTTGGGAAACTAATTGGCCATGCCTAAGCTGACTGCGCCTTTAGGGGTTTGTCTGTCTAATTGAGCTCAGGGCGCAGGAGAATTACAGGGGACGTACAGAGGACAGTAAATGGAAAACATCAACTGGTTTCCGAACACTTCACTGTTTCATCCTGAGGGAAATAAAAGCTGCGACTGGAGACTCTGGCCAATGCTGCATATCAAGTATCTTCACAGCACACTGCATGGTAGCAGCATCCACCTGCTGAATATTGACTATGAACACCAGACAGATCAATCGCATCAAATCCTGCTCCCTCTTTAGTTGATGGATTTACTAAGATAATGAAAAACAAACCGTTTGGTGCATTCATGTCCAGCACAAATAGTGAGATGTTTACTCTATCATGAAAGCAGAAGCAGGGACAAGATTTGCAGTAATGAAAGAAGAGCAGTGCTGGGTAGCAGGGGCTGTTTATCTTATCAGTGTTTCACAGGGTGGGGGGCAGGTTTCCTGCTATCTAATGCCACTGTCTAAACCCAAACATGCACCATGAAAAAACAGAGTGAAGAGCAAAGTGAACAATGGGGAATAGGTTTGTTGTTGTTTTTTTAATGACAAGTATATCAACTAATCCCATTTTTCTGATCAAGTCATAATAAAATGCACAATATGAAACTGAAGATCCAGCTGGGATTCACACATTCCTACAATGCTGCAGTGGGGAGGGAAATGATGGAGTATTATAATATGTATCCACACAAACAAGTGACTCTAAATCCTTTGAAATTGCAGCCCTTGCCTCACATGTTCAGCTTCCAGGAGAGCAGGCTCCACATGTAAAAGCTCTATTTTCCCCAGTCCAGCTTAAATTGAATTTGCTTAAACGAGGATAACTTCAAAGGAATCGTGCGGTTTTACAGGTCAGCATTAAGCCTGAACTGCGACTCTGTATGCAGGATTAATCAAACCACGTTATGTTACTGATGTAATTTAGCTGTAATTGCCTTATTTTCTAAAGTTTATCATTATTCCCAAGATTCCAGGGAGATAATCACGAGTGTTGTAGCAACATTTGTTGTTACAACAAGAACCCACCCATCACAGATCCGGTTGTGGACGTTTTCCAAGCAGCTGCTGCAGATGGGTTGTCTCCCTGATTGCCTCGCAAATAAACCAGACTCACTTCTGAGAAAGATGAGGTTCTGTAATCAAGTTGTAAACTAATCCGCAAAACAGTCCACATTTAAATGCAGATTGAGTCCGTCTTGCACACTGTAACTCTACCAGATACAGTTTAAATTATTTATGCAGCCAACTCTGAGATAAATAGTTTCATTTTTTCTTGTTTTCAACCATAAAGAGCATTAACAAGTCATCCATCATCTGTAGCATTAATACGCTGCTTCACAGGTAACTAACTGCAGCATACATACAGTATATCTGATCAGATAAGTGCATACACAGCACGTTTCCTCCATGTTGGTAGAGTGCCATCTGCTGGAAGAGATGGCCATTTGTTGCTGAGATAGCAAAGGCGATAAAAGAAATACAGGTGTTCTCTAAAACAACTATATTCTTTCCCATATCCATATTTTTTTAATCTACGTATTTGATTTGCTTCTAAGGTTCACCCGTGGCTGGTATTCATTATGTTTACTGTGCATGTGTGTCTGTCCTCACACACACACGCACGCGCGCGCGCGCAAACACACACACACACACACACACACACACTACTCACCTTGGTAAGAGAAAAATAAAGAAATCCGTTGGTTGATTATGCACATTCACGTTTTGCAAATCTGTTTTAAGTGTCCCTAATTGCATTGTAGCCATTAAATATGCATCAGATCGATAAGCATGAGACAAGATGAAAGTGCGACTGTGCCGCGCTGATTTTACTCCTGAAATGTACGGAAATATTTGAGTGCACATACTGTATCTCAGGTGAGCAATGACATCATGACTAACATTCATGCAAATCTAGAAATCATTGGAAAATGTGAAAATTGACACTACGTTGTTTTTTATTTGAGAGAATCCAGGAATTATTCATACATGAGGGGTAGGCACGAGCTTTCAGCCAGCACTCGATTTTCGTGATAACTTTCATAAGCATTCATAATACTCCTCTGTATTGGATGATCTATATCAGACAACCGTTCACCTCTCCACCGGCAAGAGCCTTTATCTATTTCTCACACCGCAGTAGTTGGCACCAAAACTAAAATTGCCTGTCTCTCACTATCAGCGGAGAGCAACAATCTGCATCATAAATTCCAACATCATCGCGGTACCACTCCATCTCATAGGACTAGAGAGTACTGGAAACTTCATTATTTTCACACACAATCTGTCTTTGCCATTCAAATGCAATTCACTCTATGGAATTATATTTGCTAAAGTTAAAACCCAGTGTTTAATGGATACATAATTGCTTTTGTTAGCCACTTTTCATTTCATATTTTAGAAATTGTATTAAGTCAAGTCAGTGAGGGAAAGTAACTAGTTATATTTATTCAAGTACTGCACTCAAGCACAGTGTCAAGTTATCTGTTTTATTAGAGTATTTGCATTTTAAGGAACTTTGTATATTTAATCCCACTACATTAATTTGAAAAAATCAGTTACTAAATACTTTGGGGGGAAGAAAAATATGCAGAAAAGCTGGTAAAACCTGATGATGATGGTGCATTTTAACATTTGATGCCTGCAAAAAAATCAAGAAGATGCTATCAGAGTAGCACGACTTTAACACGACCTCTAGAGGTCAGTAGTTTGAGAATTAAACGCTCCCAAACACTTCATATACATTTATCATGGCAAATGTGCACTTTTACTTTTGATACTTAAGTAAACTAAATATCACTTACTCGTCTAATTGTCCTTACGTAGCATTTTGAAGCGGAACCTCTATCTTTATCTCGACCAAGGCACTGTTTTATCAGTGTATTTGTAAATGATTCTAACTAATCAATTCTCCATTTTTTAAACACAGCATGTCACTATTATTATTATTAAAATACATCTTTTTAATTCTCTAAGTGACAGTTAGTAACTCATTACTGCCACTGGCACCCAGACAGTGCAGCCGGTAGAAGAACAAGAACCCTGCAACCCACCCTGTCAAACAACTGGAGAATGAGCTATGTTACCAATAACAGTGCTTTCTGGTCCAATGAAATAACCAGTTTTTATGTTTCCCTCTATGACCTGCTCGTTAAAATATACCTTGATGTAACTGTTACACCAGTAAACTGAGTCATCTGAATCAGGAATCAGGAAGAAGGGCTAACTGCTAACCGCTAACGTTAGCAAACTGGCCAGTCAATTTACTGTATGCCAGCTGATGTACATTCCTATAATTGATCAGTAAAATGGACTATCGCTCTATAGGGCATCTCAGGGCAGCGAGTTAATCATCCTAGCAATGGAGCGGACAGACATTGTGGTGCTGGGATGGGGAGGAAGTTTCTGAACTTTACAAACTAATTTATTTTCCAGTAACTGCAGCTTTATGTTCTTATACTAGCCATGTTTCTCTACTCTCACTTTGTGGATTGAGCTCATAGTGATATCTGAATTGTTCCAGTTCATTTCAAACAGTATAGTATACTATAGTAGAGTGTAGTGGAGTATAGTGGAGTATGGTATAGTCGTAGTACTTTCACTTGCACATTCCCAGATAGAACCAGCAGGTTTCCGTGGTATAATTTGTCACTTCAGTAAAAACATCAAGTGTCTAGTGATGCATGGCTACTACAATACAAACACTGTATGCAGTTAGTTGTATTATTAATCAGTTTCATGATAGATATTCCACTTAAGTGTGGAAAATTGCCTCCAAAACTTAAACCTCTTCAACATTTTTCAATACTTTTAAAAAGCTGACAATCTTGACTCATACTTATCTGTTGATCAAAAATCAAACTATGCTGTTATTTGCAGCGACGTCTTCTGCCATCTAAAACTGTGCTAAATGTGATTGCTGCTTTATAATGTCACGGTAATGAGAAAAGGTGTGATTAAATTGTTTCTAATGTCCAATTCATGAATTTCAAACAAAGCAAAGTAAGACTTTCTTATTCTTATCTTAGTAAAGATGTTTCTGGGCGGAATAACAGCAACACTCAACATGGAGATGAATTATGTGAGTTTTTTTTCATAAGGGAATAGAGCGAGAGGAACACGATTATATCACAGTGCATGTTTTCTATATCATAATACAGTAAATAATCTTAGGAGACACTTACTGAGATTACAGTCTATCCTGATACAATCTGGTGAGAGAGAGAGTGAGATGGTGAGATTAAAAGAAAAAAAAAAGAACAGCACAAAAGAGGAGAATATTTCTCATCCTTCAAGGTACATTCTGCAGACAGTTCATTGCTTTTCAGAGCCCACCATCCGGGGACAGCCTGAAGAGTCTAAACCGCCACTTTCCTCCCTGTTGTGCGCATTACATTAGAAAAGGAACAGTGAGTGAAAGGAAAACCTCAGCATGTGTCTGGCACTGCTGGAAGTAAAATGGACCAGATCAAAGTTGGAATCGATGAGAATTGTTTTCACCAGAAAAGTAGAGGTGTACCAGTATTATTTTCAGAGTTAGAGTCAGCTTTGATTTGACTGCCTAAGTTCAGCATCTGTAAATGAATTCCACTGTTGTAGATACCTTGAATATTTGCTTTGGGGTGTTACAGGGAACATGTATCCCCATGTGGAAAATGCACAAAGCAGATAAAAAAAAACCCACCCTGAAAAGGAAATGTGACGGATTCGAGTATTGCGAATATGTGAGATAATAATGGTCCAAATGAAAAATTTGTGGTGGTTTGCATGTTTTTCATGCGCCTGTTGGTGCTTCCTCCAGGTGCTTGGAATTAGTTGAACATTCAAGAGCTACTTATGTAAATTTCTTTTTGTTGAGCTAACATTATGTTCGCCTTTTCTTTCACGAATAACATTACTGTCAAAAGCCAGCTCAAATGGTGACCTCCTGAGTGGACTTCCATTCCATTACGTGTTTGTTAATCTGGGTGATTATGCTGTTGTCGACTGTATTCTGACAGCAGAAATATCATGTTTTGCTGGGGGCAGCCATGTTGTCCGTTTAATGGGAGGAGGAGACCTTTTCCATTTCTCAGCTGTAGAAAGCACCATTACTCTAAAAGACATGTACGTGAGCTCGATTGGCAACCCTGTGAGTGTGAATGTGCCTGTGTGTGTGTGTGTGTGTGTGTGATTGACTGATGGCTTGACTAGGATGTTTCCAATCTAAGATCCGTCTGGGTGCAATAAATGTCTGAACAAATTTTCAGTGTTTCCAGTCACGTCCAATGTTTTCAGTTATTTGATACATATTCTTGCATATCATATTCATTGAGTGTGCCCAAGATGAAGTCATGCAGAAAATGCAATGAGCTTTGCAGGAGCAGCATAGCTGGTACTCTTTGGTAATGAAAATGTGATATTGTACTGATGCACCTCTACTCAAAGGCCAAACCAAGGTCTGTCTTCACTCTTAAACTCAAGCTGCTGATATGATTCAGTCTCTGCTTGTTTTGTAGGCCTGTCGGCGATGTATAATACAGAGGAAAAGGGCGATTTGCACAACCTACAGCCACAATGAACTTCACAACGTGATAAAATGAACACAATTCATAGTAGGATGACAGTTCTCCAAGTGTGGAAGAGCGAATGCCTTTTAAAACCTACGACAGAAGGTTTTTCTTTCATATTTCTTGGCTCCGCATTGCCCCCCCCCCCCCGCCGTCATTTGCATGTTTCAAGTAATGAAACCAATTTACCCAAGAGTGCATAAATATACGAGTGTAAGTCTTGTGGCTGAGGAGTGCTCTCAAGCTGTCAACCATCACAGAGCAGTGGATACAGACAGCCAGAGACCAGATTGACTTTGTGCTGCGTTTGTGAGTGTGTGAGTGTGTGTGTGTGAGTGTGTGTCTGTCTGTCACTGGCACCTTGTGTTCACTCAAGTGATTCTAAACTGAACAGGCCAGTAAATGTGAGGGGATGGGGACTACAATCGTCACATCTATGGCGTGAGCAGTTTAAATGGTAATATTTCAGCGTAATGTTAAATCTGGTCTCTGACTGCCTTCTCCTTGAACTGCAGACAAGCCATTGAAGGGCTGAAAGAGCTGAGACGGTCAGACGGGACCTGACCAATGGATGAACTGAGAGAGAGAGAAAGAGAGGGAAGAAAAGAGAGAAAGAAGAATACATACAGTTGCTTAAAAAGGTATCGAACCCCTTAGGTGTATTTCAAAAGTTACCTCCTCCAAAATACCTTTTAAATATCTATTTTAGATAAAGTATTCTTGAAACATTTCAATCAGGTTTGTAATTCAACTACGTTTTATCCAAGGGAACAGCTGATCGTCTCTTACTGATGTCTGAAAATAAATATTTCATTCATTTTTCCTCAAGTGTTCCCTTTCCAGCCCCACGAAAAGTAGAAAAAGTAGAAAAAAATAAGGTAAAGGTCCAATATATACACATATATATATATATATATATATATATATGTGTGTGTATATATATGTATATATATGTATATATATGTGTATATATATATATATACACACACACATATATATATATGTGTGTGTGTATATATATATATATACACATATATATACACACACACACTATACACTTACAAACATACATAAATGTATACATATATAAAGCTATATCTATACATATACGTATGTATAGATATATCTATGTATATGTGTACATATGTATGTATAATATGTGTATGTATATGCATATATTTCTTTCTTTCTTTCTTTCTTAACTGCTACTGTGTAATACTTGACATGGAAAGTAAAATCCGTTCCAGGGAACTGTGCTTTCAAGAGCACATTTTTGTTTTCACTGAAACCCTAGTAGACTGGGGTGTCCTCCATTAGGCCCTTTCACACTGAAACATCCCCTGAATGATCTCTCTAACGTCCAACTGATACGATAAATGAAACAATTTCTCCAAACAAAAGTTCAGGTTTAACTGACACATTCTTTCCAAGTAGACATTTTGTGATACAGGTGGATATGCTTTTCCATACTCTGATACAAGCATGAGCTGCTACCTTCACTTTTAAAGGACCCATGAGTAGGATTGCGCATTGTCGAGCATGAGCTGAAGTTTCAAGTCTCTCTCTCTCTCTCTCTCTCTCTCTCTCTCTCTCTCTCTTTCTCTCTCTGTGGATTTAATAACTTGATCAGTATTCCTTCTTGGCATTAAATATTACTAGAATCAACTTGAAAAGATTTACATTGTTGAATCGTGTCGTATTTGATTGTCGCGCATCACATCGACTCTCTTCTATATCCAATAATTTAACTGCATCTCAAAACCAAGGAGGCAGGGGGTTGATCATATACCAGTGAAAACATGATGGATATCATGACCACATCTTCCAGTGCTCCCCTGAGGTGATCTGTCTACGATACGTAACGTGAGCATAGAGACGGTTGTTGCAGCTAATAAATATTGTAATCAACTGGAGCAGCTTCACTGACCACATTGCATGGCTGTGACGGATTTCTATTTTTTTCACAGCGGGTACATTTATCCTCCCTCGTCCCACAGCAACGCAGACGCTAGGCATTTGAAATGACAGCAACACAGGAAAGAAAAATCCTACACACTGGTCCTTAAGAAGTCTGGAAAAAATGAGCCAAAAGAAATTTGAGCAATATTCAACAGAAACGAGAGAGGTGCTTATCTTTTTAAGCAACTGTAGTTATTATGTATGAAGATGGAGATGGGAGAATCTTGGCAACTCTGGCTGAGTGACGCTTCCTAAAAAGGTCAGTCGATAAATTATCTGATCTCGTTTGCCGCAGCAGCATTACCCAGGTTGACAGTGAGTTTCACTCGGCCTCCGTCCAGCTCCAGACGCAGGGTGTCTGCTGACTCTTGGGAGGTGGTGGCCATCAGCAGCCCAAAGGCCCTCTGGGACATGAATCGCAGGGACACATCCTCGGCTTCTGTGTGGAGCGTCCTTGGCATCAACACCTTCAGGTACATGCTGCCATCATAGCTCACCATGGTGGCGTCTGCAGATGTCAAAGAGCAGAAGTGGAACCACCCGAGGAAATCATAACATTCATCAAAACACAAAAAAGGAAGGAAATCTGATCTTTTTTTTTTAATATATCCGGTGCTGCATGGTATCATTTCTGATTGCAGTTTTCATCAGTCACAGCAGATGGCAGAAAAAGCCTACAGCATATGAAGGCTGCAGATATATTGCAGCAGCAATCACATCTCTGAAGGATTTAAACCCATCACAGTGCAATACAAGGGGGATTTTCAAATATCCCTCATACTATTAGCTGCCAATGTATTTGCATAATTTTCTAGGAGAAAACCGTCTGTATGGAAATTGCAGAGTGATTCAGGCCAGTGAAGGTGCGCTGCTTTTCTAATAAAACACTCACGATACGGGCAATTCATTAACAGGGTAGGAAATACTGCATGACTCAAATGAAAAAAAAAACGACATAAATATATATATATATACACTGCCCTCATTTTCATGTCGACTGTGATCGTGGAGGGTTTTTTTTATACATAGCGTAGCTCTCGTCTGAATAGATGTATCACTGTACGTTATGGATGATGACGCTGTAAATGCAAATTAAATTATCACTGTTCCGACAGCTTGAGAATTAAGGTATGATAATGCAGTTTCTTTGTATCTAGACTGCATGTATGCACTTTCAAGCCACTTCATAGCGAAGATTATGAATAAAATACTGGCCAAAGTGTGTTAAAAGCTTTGCAGCAGCATTTTTAGTCACTTGCTCCTCCACCGGCAACCCCTCTCAGAGACTCACCCTTCTCACAGTTCGGACCTATGTAGCCAGTACTGTTGCAGTCACAAATGTGGCGGTTCCAGCCCTCTCTGCAGTGTCCACCATTGGCACATGTGTCTCTGGCACACCTCACATGAGTCTCTCTGGTGCAGAAGCTGCTAACACCTGTGGCGCCTTGGACCTCTGCCAGCCTCCACAGATTACGGCTCTGTCCGTCAATGAAGAGGTCTCGCACGCAGCCCACGTAGCCAAGGCCGAGGGAGGCCGTCCATACCTCGGGAGGGAGCATGAGGGCTTGGCGATCCTCAGGTAAACCTCCGAGATACATGTCCCCGTCAAGGTCAAGGATCTCACTGCCTTCATTAGCAGAAAACGGGATGCTCTGGCTGTTCACTGAAATGAAGCCTGCAGGGGAAGGCATTATTGGTGAGTGAACTTACACTTGTACAATGATTTTATTGCAGAAAATGAAGACAGGTGTGTGTGGGTTGTGATAAGTGAGAACAAACTGTGAGACTGAGGAAGTGGGCACCATTAAAAAGCAAATAAAGGAACTGTAATGCGAGCCACTAGGAGCTGATTTTTGTAAACAAAGATGAAATTAAATATCTGATCGGCAAAAATGAATTAACAATGACAAAGCCAAGCTTTCTAATATTACCCAGTTTGAGAGGGAAGAAAGTAGATGGAAATGAAATGTGAAGCCAAAAATACAGGCATCTAATTTTTTTGGGGATTCTACTAATAAGGCAGACATTTGGGTTGAGCTAATAGTGCAGACATTCCCCCATTTGATTTGAGTAACTGTTTAATTGGCCACTTGTGAAATATGTTAACACAGATTTTAAAATGTCATACATAGATTACAGCCGCTAAAAATATCATCGCAATTAAAAGCCTCCTGCATATGCATACATGTTTCACTGAGCATGCCAGTGTGACTAGATCTATACTGGCATATGGCAATTTCACAGCCAGGAAGTCTTTGTTCTCTCCTGCTAATACCGGAGAAACACAGAAACAGAGGCACACGCCAGGCTTCCCCTTCCCTCTCCAGCACGTTCTCTTACCGTTGCGCCCTTTCCTCTGGAAGTCAACATGACACCACTCGCCATCATCCAGCCTCTTGTTACTAGCTTTCATCTTAATGCTGCCAGAGCCCATATCCATGACCAGGTAGAGAATTCCATCCAGTAGTTCTATGGCGAAGAAGTCGGCCCTGGGCTTCTTGTCGGGCTGCGTGCCCAGCAGACTGCCGTGGCTGAAAAGCAGCAGACCGCTGGGTTCTGTGGTGCGGAAGTCAAATGATATGGCCCCTGTCTTCTTTGTGTTCCACCTGGGTAATGTCAAGTAGGCAGACGGTGTGTCAAAGGTAACGGGCTCCAGGGCTTCCACGTTCTCACAGCTGAACACCAAGTCACCATGGATACTTATTTTAGGGTCTCGCTGCTCAGCCAGCCGTGACAGTTCCAGTCTAAACTCATTATTCTTGTAGACCACCTAGTAAATGAGAGAGATATGGTGGTGAGGTGACAGCTGGAGGGAACGTTACATTCAGTGGAAAGGTTAAACATTACTCATCAATAAACGCTATTCACAAGTACATGCTGCAGAAAACACCCTACACTCAGAGCTGAGACAGAAAATGTCCTCACAGTTTATATATATATATATATATATATGAATATATACGCCTTCAGTCCTACAGAGGTGGAAGTGTTTGAGTCAGTCTCTGTGAAACATAGTCAGCATCCATGCAGAGACAGCATGAAAAACTGAACACAGTTTGTTTGTTTTTTTTACTGTAAAATCAATTGCTGATTATTTCAAATAACCTTTCAGAGCAGGTAGTCTGATTTTTTTAACCTGATGTTCTCGGGTTTACAATAAAGTTTCTTCAACCCCAATAAAACATTTTTAAAAAAAGAAACAAGGATGAGCTGACTTGAGAATGCAGCGCGTTTGACACTTAGATGAGCTGAAAAAAAAGCCGCCGTCGTCGCACTCACATAATGACAAGCATTTAAGTGTGTTTACACAAAGCACAAAGACACCAAACCAGAGAATGTGGGTGTAACCAGTTGATCCTTAACAAGAATAACACATAAATTATTATTAAAAGAAATACATTTACTAAACCTACAGTCTGAGAGAATAAACATGAATGTTCACTCTCAGCCTAACAGCGGGAAATAAATCTGCAATCTTTTACACTCTGCTAACAGACCAGTGGAGATGAATCACAGGAAACCCAATTGAAAACATCAAACTTTACTCGACTAAATACAAAATATACACATTCGCATTGAATGCACATTGCAGTGGAATGCCTATGGTTGCTTCTTTATGATTTGATACTGCTATAGTCTAAGTTCATCAACATGCACAGCAGGAGACAAAAATCCTTGTCTCATTTTGTATCAGTTGTAAGTCAACCAGAGCCCGCTGTTATCTGCCACATCCCTCTGCAACCCGTCACTGCCTGAGGTGACACACCACACTGCACAGAGGACTCACAGCGGAGCCGAGAGGCAATTTGAGCCAATATCACACTTCACACTGCCTCAGTGTGACTAATTAAGCAGTGAAATCAGATGGTGAAACTGACCATTGAGAAATGAGTGTAACAGGCAATTTTAAAATGGGAAGACAGTCAATCAAGACAAAGCGGGAACAGTGCATTAGCATTGTTTAGTCCACTGCAGCTAACAAAATGTAGACCTCCACTGGGCTATGACAAGTAATAGAGGAAGAAGAATCTCATTTAAATGTATAGTGTATAATTTCTGTCACTAGGGGTCTCTCAACCAAAACGGTACAAAGTAGAAACACTCAGAGACCTCTGCCAAGGCCAGCAGCCCACCCTTCTGTCGTATGCAAATCCACTTTAGAACTATTTACATAAGTATTAGAAATATGCCTGAAATTAAATGAAATATTTCCTTAAGAATTAAACAATATGATGTTCACGCGCGTGTCTCCTCTCTATTCTCATGTATATTCAGCTGGATTCCTATCAAAGCTCTTCAAAAGTACATAATTTGGTGTTTCTGTTTTAAGACAACAGGATGAGTACAACAGGGACTCTAAGCAGCATGTTAACGCCACATATCAACCAGCAGTCACTCGCACGCTGCCGCTTTTATTGCCGAAATTCAGATTCCATCACTGCAACATTGTCTGACATTAATTATCAAACACAGAAGTGAAAGACAACAGCTGTGCTGTGATATCAACTAAATTTAAATGTAAAATGATTATCCAGAGAGAAATTTAACAGCAGCAGAATAGAATCACGTTTGCAGCTCAATCAGAATCCTTATGCTGTAAAATAAACAGTAGATTAAAAAAAAAAAACTTTGTGATAGACGGCTCCCAAGGTGACGTCACCTCCCAACACAAGCAGATAGATGGAGACTGGCCTTTTACCGATGTCACGAGTGCCTCAAGATTTGAGAAATAAATGCTGATGTCTCAAATGTGTTTACGCACAACAAAAAAGTAAAATCTGCTTGTAACCTTGAAATCAAAAAATGAGACGAGGACTGATGTTATAGAACAAGAAAATAAGAAAACGCTAATATGGCAAATTATTAGCTTGCCATTTCTGTGTTTTCAAATGTGTTTATCTTTGTACCTTTGCCCTCTTCACACTCAGTCGGAGGGGTATTGCTCCAGCATGAGGAGTAGTTCCACTCAATTACAGTCCAAACAGTTGGGAAAGAGTCTTGTCTATACAGTAGCTGCTGGAGGACCTGACTTGAAGCCATCCCTTCAACCTTACAACTAGAGAGTTTTCCACCCTCAATTTAGTCTTACAGACACAAACTTAAGCCTGATGGCTGGTTGCAACCTTTTGGCCCTGACATGCAGTCCATTGTGTGCCTCTTGTAACACTGAAGTGTTCACCAGCCAGGGTGATTGCCAAGAACAAGAGGTACACATTAGATGTAAGCAGTAAGGAGATACAAAGCCATCAGTGTTTGCTTCCTGTCTGTAAGACTAAAGTGAAGGTGAAAACAAATCACATGCCGTGTTTTACCCAAATATTTGAGTATAAAATGATGGATTTTTTTCTTTTTTTTTTTAAAGCCTTCATGTCACGCTACTTAACAGTTATATAGTATATATACATGCATATATATATACATGCATATATATATATACATGCATATATATATATATACATGCATATATATATATATACATGCATATATATATATACATGCATATATATATATATATATATATATATATATATATATATATATATATAAAAGCTAGTGTGTAACACTTATTGCATTACAGTATCTTGACTAAAATTACTGTTGTGAATTTGAACAACGTTGAAAACATTTGGGATAAAAATGCACACAAAATAAGCTGTTAAACTTTTACCCATTTCAGGAGCAAAAGGCTTCAGAGTATCTCAAACACTCGAAAAAAAAAGCTCTTGAAGTTCCTTCCTGACAAAGCCTTCACCGTCTTTCAAGATCAGAAAGTGAAGTATAATAGTAGACTGAGAATGAGGACCTTCAGCTGTAGGAACACAGTCTATAAACCAAATTTGTAACAATCTTTGAAGTATTAAAGGAACTTAATGATGCAGTGTGGGATATCCTGTGGACAAATATATAGTAGACCAATAAGCTGCTGACTTCAAAGCCTAATTCCTCTCTCCCAGCTACTTGCTACAGTCGAGCTATTCGTCTGAATGTGGCCATTATTTTCCCTGTACCTGATGAACCTGATGGCCTCTATCCAGCTTCACTCACATCTATTATCATGTAATGTCTAGAGAGATTAGTCATGGCCCAAACTCTCTCTACCTTCAATAAAATAACACTGACTCAAGACAAATTTCTCCCCTAAATAGAGCTACTGCTTCTACAATAAATATTTCAGTCTTTAGTCAGAGACGTGTTCTTCTCGTTCCTCTCTGGCTCCAACTCAGCCATCTCTGGATCAGGCCCATTTGTTTCCTGGAAGGCTGAGATCCCTCATTACAGGAACTTTTTGGGGTTGTTATCTCATCCTCATGACTTCAGCACGTCACATCCTCCCTGCATGCCTAAAATTTGTGTGACTACGCACATCAGTAGTAGGTCTAAACACCACCACCAGGCACACCGCCCACAGAGCGGAGGTTGCAGCATTGGCAGCAATGCTAGGACAATAACCTGTCCATAAATAACATCTCATTTTCATTTCAGTCTATTCACAGAGCAGAGCATTATGTAGACACTCCACTTAAAAATAATTCAGTATCGTTAAGTGCTTCAATGTGCGGATGTACTTTATAGAAAAATAGTGTACAACGCGGTGCTACATTATATGATGAGAAATAGGTTACTCTTTCATTTCCTCCACCTGAGCACTTTACTGGCCAAGGAGGACATGTTTGGAGGATTTGGCACAATATGTAAGGCTGAATTTCACCAAACTTGGTGGAGAAGTGTGAAATGGGCAAAGGAAGAATCAATTTTTGGATAAATCCATTCAAAAAAGCGAAAAAGGCCTATTTTGCTACCTTAGCGGAGGTCTGCTTAGTTGAGTGTCCTCAAGTTTAAAAATACGGTGAGCTGGAGAATTAAAGCCACAACATATTCAACGGAGAGTTACATCGTTTATTAAAATGTGCTTCCAGCAAACTGTTAACATTAGCATACGAGCATGCTCCAAGTGAAAATACCTGTCTTTAAGGTTTGTTAACAGGGATGTAGCATTTTGTGATTTTGGAGCCAGACACATTCTGCCAAAGATACAAGAGACCAAACGGGTTTTTTTATGAGAAACTTGGAGTAGAACTGCTGCTCTTTTGCACATAGCAGCCAGTTGTTGTGCTGAGAGAAAGGAAGTGTGGTGCTCTCTGCTAGAGCTGAGCACCTCTGTGACCTGTCTTTACATAAGCAGCTAAAGATGGATGGATGGAGTATTGATCAATCACATTTGATCAATGATTTGGCTCCATGCATGTAAACAGTCCATATGAGTGTAAAATTGGTTGCAAAACAATCTAGCATCTGCTATGATCTGATTTAGTAATTCAGCTTTTCTAGTTTCTCTGTATTCATCTGCACTATTTTCTGACCTTCACACACACTGGTTACTGAGTTAAGAATCCAGTTAAGTAAGGGATAGTCAGCTCGCAGGTATGCGCATATACGGTTTAGGATGCATGACGCAAAGGCAAATAACCACCGGCACACAACAAAGTGCATCCGAAACCGTACACAGGCACACTGACGAGTTGATTATCCCGCTTATACCATGGTCATGAAACAGTTTGAAGACGTACATGACTTATTTTAACAGCTGTATGATGACGGTTGCCAAAATAGTCGTAGTTCCAGCTGTTTGCTGTCTTGAAATGCTGTTATTTTGCATTGAGAGATTGTGGTGAAATTTCTACAATTTCCTACTTTCAAAATAAGCAAATTTAACTGCGTTGAAATGATCAAATTGGCCTTCAAGGCAATAAAACATTGGGTACGGAATAGATTTGAGCTTGTTAAATTATGGAAAAAAGGTGCAACCCCTCCATTGCGGTGGTGAAAACTGAACAGAAGAAAAGGACGACACGCTGGTGAGAAGACATCCAACGCTGCCCGGGGTGATTACTTATTTTCTTAAATGTTTCTGATGTTAATACTTTATATTTTGCAGTGTAATGTAACTATTGTGATGTATGCTCACAGTTTTGACCACTCACCGTGATTTGTTGGTCCATAAAGCTATGTTTAGAGACTTGCTAATGATGCTAAACTTGCTTAAATGTTGACCCTCGTTTCACGTGTTCAGATGTGTCCTGAGACTGGTGCTACTTTCCCACACCATTGCGGTGCTATTATGCTGTGTTGCAGGTACGTTTCTGAAATCGTCTTTAGTTCTATGAGTTGTTTATCGGCCATTAGTAGGGAAGCCTTGACAGTTTACAGTTACTATAGTGACATCTTGGCTGGCGGAGTAATTTTGAACGAGTGATTAAGTTTGAGCCGAACTACGTGTGCGTATGTACAGTTTTAGTAAACTCCCTGACAGCCAATCAGAAAAGAGCATTCAGCCTGACCATGGTATAAATGGCCATAATAACTATACATATTTTATAGCTTAGGGAGGAAAAAAAAACACTGCAGATACAAAAAGAAAAAAAAAAGAAAGAAAAATGCCACATCTCTTCATGCATACAGTTTTGTACTTCAGGACCTTGAATAATGAGATTTGTATTACAGACCAACATTCTGCCTACCAGCAAGGACATAAGACTCAGCTACAAGGGCTGGCCTATTAGACACAAGTCAAACAACTACACTGTTGCCAAAAAGCACTTGCATGACTGGTTTAATGTCTTTCTTTTTTTTGTATGTAAATCAAAATAACAACTTCAGGACTTTCTAAGTGTATTTAAAAGATGTGTAGTTACAGACCTTCAATATTTAGGTCATGCATTGACAGCGGGTCTAACATATTTGTCCACTGTCAGATATGGAAAATGGAAATGTAACTTAGCGCCACAGCTTTGGTCAAATTCCTGCTCTAAACTAGGCTGATCATCTTGGGTGACGGTCCTTCATCCATGCACTTTCAGTGCGTTTAAAGGTTGTGCTGCATTTTAGAAAACCAGCATGGTTTGCAAGAATAAACATGGACATCTTCCCTATAAAAATGATATTTCACCCTCCTTCTGAAATGTAACAGCATTGATTTCATCTATTGGCCTGCTTCTCTCTCTCTCTTCTTTCCTGCCAGCATAAAGTGCACGCAAAAGCAGTAATGGATTTGTCACATTTACTTCAAATATATCTGTTAACCTGCTGTTGTTTTACAGGTTCTCCATCTTTGTTTAGCATATGAGCATGCTAACATCTGCCAACACCAGAGTTTGTTGTGTACATGAAGCCTCATCTTGCATAAACCAGACAGGATCAAAGCTGGTCGCAGTGACGCTGACGTCCCGCGTCTGCGGGTCACAGCGTGATGATGGACTTGTGCTTCTAATGACTGCAGTCAAGCTTCAAAAATAATAAAAAAGACATTTATTTGTGAAGATCATCATCCAAAACATTAAAAAAAAAACAACAACTGTTAGCCGCAGATGTTATTTTTGGCAATAACACAAAGCCAAATGCAAAAATCCTATGTTTGTTTGGGGAAACCCATGTTGATGCTAACTTCTTAGCTGGCATGATGGGTTAATGGGTTTTCCATGAAAGGCAATAAGGTGGACAAAGTAAAAATTTTGCCTTGATGGTGACACTCGAAGAAAAGCCAATGCAGTCATTCCTCCACTGAATGTATGTCAAAATAGCAAAGGTTATCCAAAATTGTTGAGATAGCTCAGCATTTCTATGTGTATGAACTGAAATCTGAAAGGTAATTACTTGTTTTGGATGCAGACCCAAGTCGTTAGCACGCTGTGACAGCACCAACTGGATGCTCTGACTCGGCAAGTGACACAACTACTGCTTTCAATGGAGCTTGAATAAGTAAACTTGCAGAGTAAGAAAGCGTGTATGAAGTATTGCATTAGTTCTGGTACAGCACAGAAGTGGAGCGCAAAGTTGTTTTTTTTGACAATGTTCAAATAAATCCTCACTCTTCTTTCTGACGAGACAATGTGATAGCCTTTATAATCTGCCAAGTGTTCGCGCTCACTCGCTCATTATGCAGCTGCTGCTTGTTATGCTCCTCATTTGCCTTGTGCATTTTGTGTGTCCCATTATGACGTAGTGTGTTCATTCCGTCCATTGTACTCCTGGTAACAATGGACAACAAGCGCAGAGATAAGTACATTTATGAAAAATATATCCTGTCCTTTAACACACGTATCTGACGCAAGTAAACTCATTTGTTTGAGAGACACTGAGAAAATATAGATTCATCCATCAAAGAGAATATGAACCCAAGCTCCTCGTTCACTCTGAACCCCTTCCTGCATCACTCACGTCTCCTCTTAGTCATAATTTTAATTCACATAATTTACTTTTTATGAGATTGCTCTCTTCATTAAAAATTTGTAAGATCAGGCTGAAATTGGGCATTAACAGATAATTCAGTGCTTTGTATCTGAAATAATTCTAATGCTGAGCACATGGTTTTAACTTGCTTGCTCCAGATAATCAATGTGACAGGTACAGGCCACAGTTACAGAGCCGAAAAAAATGTGGAAATGGTGAATAAAACTCTGCTCGGGAAGGGATGTGAGGAGAAGACGTGTGTGTGTGTGTGTGTGTGTGTGTGTGTTGTTACTTTCTCTAAGGGATTCCTGCAGGAATCTATAAATGCAGTGCAGCTGCTCAGCTAAATGTTTCTCCTTCAAATACCCTACAAGAGGAGAATCAATATCAATGTGAGGGGTGATTTTCTATATGCAGAACAATGCTCTGCTTATAGGAAGAGCTACCACTATCTAAAGAGGGGAGGATAGTATTTCTAGGCTGAAGATGGAGGTCAAGCTGTACTCACATCTTTCAGACAGCCCATGAAGTTGTTGCTGACCGGGGAGCCGGGCAGGTCAGCTGTGTTCATGCTGCCCCCGATGTAGAAGAGATCATCAGAGCCCAGCATGGTGTAGTCCTCCTGAGTGTAGCCAGTGGTGGTGAGTATCCCGTCCACCAGGATTGTCACCTAGCGCACCATTGAGGAAGGGAGAAGGAAGGGGGAGAGGAAAGAATGAAAACTCAGGAAGAATTTCATGCTTAATTTCTTTATTCTACTTGAGCTGAGAGGTAATTAGCTTTGATGGGTTCACTAATCGCATCTGATCCCTGATTTTGATATATTAGCAGAATTGCAGTGAAGTCAATATACCCTAAATATTACTTCCAATCACATTTGGCCACTCCAGCACGCTACAGTTAATTTGGAATTAATGCTATTAAGATGGCAGGCTAAATTATTTGTATACTGGCAGCAACAAAACAAGATTACTGCCATATCAGTCCCATCAGTACACAAGAGACAAAGGAAATGGATTGCTGAACAGTGCTATAGCAGATAAAAAAGGATATGCTTGTTGCCATGACAATAAGCCTTCAGTTAACATGTTTTCCAGCAGAAATGTAACAACACCCACTTTGGGGCAATAAATGAAAACAATTACAATTATGTTGTGGGAGGGGGAACAGAAATCAATTTTCAGGAAAATTTACAGTGAAAAGCACATACGTCCTTTGAAAATTGTATTCTTTATAATAAACTGCAAAGGCCACAGATGAAAAATGACAGCTTTACAAGGCTGGGGTCAATCTTGTTCAAAATTTCTATTGTTTTGGAATAATCCAAAACATTTCACGAATGCAGAAATTGTGGGTGCGTAGATGTCACTTTTTTTTTCTCTTGTCCTCACAGTTTTTAAAGTATCACAGTTTCATGCAAAAAAACAACCAAACAACCCATGCATCTTCCATGAATAAAGTGTTTCTGTCTTAAACACATTTCAGAATGAATTTGGTTTGATTTGCTTAACATAATGTGATTATGCTAAATAAATTCCACCGTGGTAATGATCTGAATGTGCACTTGCTTCTTTGGGGGTAAAAATAAACATTTTTCGATTCATACAGCTACATGACCACCACCAGGCTCAACATGTAGACCCCAACTGAAAGGAAAGAAGAATAGCTAAGTTAAAAAAATGATGTCAGCCAGTTAGCAGACAAAAAGACCCCCCAAAAAACTAAATTATATACCGAAATTACTAAAGCTTTGTAATCTGTGGCATCCATTTGCAAAACGACTGCAAGGTTGAAAGCAAGATAAAAGACCATGTAATGATCTGACTTGGTGAGTTCAGGTTTGTAAAAGGGTCTTGGTCCTAACTGTCCGCCTGAACTGACAGGTATTGATTTCAGTCTATCTTGTGGTAAAGCCCTGTGTATCTTTGGCTCTTGGACACAGGACACGGAGATGGCTTTCATGCTTCCACGTCTAGAAATTGATTAATGTTGCTTTCTTTTTCACTCTAGGACATCTAGAAAAACATGAGCCATGTCTAATAGTGAGTGTTACACGTATCTGAACAACCTCGCTTCAATATAGTTTCAGAAGCTGAGATAACAGATTCATGTGTGCAGAAGTAATTGTTGAAACAGGATAATATTCAGGCGAGGGAAGGATATGTTTACTATAATGTTTCCATATGATAAAGGAATGAATGAATTGAGCATAAAAATAAGGGTATGTAGACTTTGGAGGTGAGTGTGAGTGTGTGTGTGTGTGTTCCAGGGGCCCATAAATATGTGGATGGGTTATTAATAAGAGCTAGAAAAGGAGTGAGAGTGAACGCCAATCTGTGTGTGCAGGATGGTGCAAGGAAAGACAGGAGGGGAGAGAGATAGTTATAGGAGAAATCAGAGCCTGAAAAACACCACAGATCTAATAAAATGTTTCCACCAGCACTCTCTTGGGAGGTAAAGTTCCCCATATCTACATGTCAGTGAGGTAACTTATCTGAGGTGAAAGCAATTTACACAGGGATCAAATGCATGGCTGAAAGCATAAGTGACGTTGGAGGCATCGAATTGCCGCTCCTCTGAAAGTCAGGGCGAGGAAATGGATGTGGAGAAGGATGCAGGTTTATACGCTGGTTAAAGTGACAGGCTGGGAATATGCAACTGATGAGATGCTTAGATACACTCCAAGTCCAACTTTGGTACATAAACTGAATCTTTAAATGCAGACTGTTTGTTGTTGAAAAAAAAAAATGGTTTCATTTGCCTAAATTTTCAAAATGATCTTTTTATTAGGCACAAAGTGGCTGAACTTTCTGAAAAGATTACAGGTCACACTCAGTAGTGAAATTTTGCTCTTGCAGACATTTAAGGCAAGAATATAATGTGGCACCTCAGGCCCAGAGGGGTTCTGCTTTACTTGATGCTATGCTTCACTATATTGGACACACTTCTCACTTATGTGCCAAGTGCATTGGCAGACTTAAGCACAGAAGACAAAAGCAATTCTAGAAAAACATGCCGACACAGCAAGTTTATGGTCCAAATATATTTGCTAACCACAGCTATGACATTTTAAAATTGCCAAGTCAAGTGTATAAGAAGATGTCCAATATGCCTACACACATTAGCTGCGTTAAAAAATGTTGTTGGAGCGCTGACTTGTTTTGTAGACACATTTATCCGGACTTGAATTATGATAAGAAGAAGAATGTAAGGGGGCTAAATTTTTATACATATATATATATATATATATATATATATATATATATATATTAAAAAAATCATCCTTTTACATTCAAGATGACACACCGATGACTGATCAACACTGATGAACACTGATCAACCCAAATTAATGAATACGTTGACAGACAACTGTGAGTAAAAACACACGCTCAAACATTAGCATTCAGAGTTGT
Source organism: Aulostomus chinensis (assembly GCF_037954235.1). Taxonomy (NCBI): domain Eukaryota; kingdom Metazoa; phylum Chordata; class Actinopteri; order Syngnathiformes; family Aulostomidae; genus Aulostomus; species Aulostomus chinensis. Next base: position 15,296,375 of record NC_141334.1, on the reverse strand, counting down.
GTTATCGTTCGTCAGTTTGCATCTGACAATACACAATAAGTTCTAAATATGACAGTCACTTAATTTGTGCTACAATTAATCAAATGCTTCAATCAATGTACCTTAATTATTGGATCAAAACAGGGAAAGTTGTTGCTTCTTCTGAAATTCTTACTAAGTGCTGGATGACCTCTTGTTCAACCAATCCAAGGGACATAATTAGCAGATTGCTATCTATCTTGAAAGCTACCTAACGCAAAGCCAATTGGATATAGGGAGCTAAAGTTAGACAATTAAACACTGGTTGCGTGCAGCAGGTGGGCAAAGTCTGGTAGATAAAGAACAGAACATGTTCCCTATATGCAGCACATCAGCTTCATGCTTTGTTAAACCGTGTATAGACAAAACATGAGAGACTGACATGGAGAGATTACACACAAAGTCAATACAGAGATGGAATTTGATGGCAGGTGGTGTATTTTATACAATGTGATGGAGTTTTTGGGCAACGTGCAAATTAAGAATAACCGTAAAAGCTAATATAAATCACCGGTACGATTTATCTAGATAAATCAACAACAAATGTGAGGTTCAAACAGCTACATTATGGTCTCCAGATACTGTAAGAACACTTAAGGGGCGGATAAACACAAATAATCTCACTGTCAGATTAGTGCATAACTATTCGCGTAAAAATTTCTTCAACGTGTTTGGAATGAACACACCTTTAGATCGGATTCTCCCTCAACAACTCTATCCTGAAGTGACCACACTCTGCTGATAAATAGTATTTTTAGGTTGAATGACAAACATCTCTACTTGGGTACATGTGATCAGGGTTAAAAGGGATATCTTGGGCTAGCTTGGCTACTTAGCCATGTAGCCATGAGTTCCAACACTAAGGTGGAGGAAACAGAGTGAGCGTGGCCAAACCAGGTGAATACTAATGTTGTAAATGTAATCTAGAACCTTGAACTGATGTAGTCTTTTAAAGCCATGTATGATGGGAGTCTTAGAAATTCTGCGGTCAAAGCAGAGTGCCAGCGGGGTAACATTTAATGTAAGAGACATATCCTGGCAGTCTGCATTTAGTCTGGCAATTAGTTTGGGATTTCAGCCTTGTGCCTCGTCCAGTGTACAGCATTAATGAATATGAAACCTTAGGGCTGAGTTGTACTTGGCATGCAATGCCTGTATTCATTGTATAAGCCCCGCTGCTTCTTGTATGACCTCTCTGATAGTGCTGCAATGTTGCATCAGAAGCTACAGATACAAAAATGATTTTTGAATAATGGTGGAGTGAGGATTTTGTCAGAACTGGGAAATCTGTATGACTATAATTGTTCTGTGAAGGTATAGAGAGGAACGGGCTACAGTGATTATATCACTGCTCTGGGATATGTGGATATGATGGATACTGCAGAGAGTTGAGCCTTTCTTTCAGTAGGGTAAAAAAGACCTTTACAGCAAACCTGTGGTGCAGGAAAAAACAAGTTACTGATTATAAAGGCACTCAGTCATTTCCACCAAAGCAATCTATTTCATGAGAAAGAGGGCAGTGACCTAATATGAGCTTGCAATATCCACCAGAACATAGTAAGTGGTCCAGCTAGCACATTCAGAATTCAACACAGTGTACTATTACATGGGACTGGCTTTACCAGAACCTGAGAATCAGAAATGTTCAGGGTAATGGTACATCTACATGAAAGTCACCTACTTTCAATAAATATTTGGCAGATTTACTGTATACAGCTTTGATATACATGGACATAATGGCCAACTAACTTTGGAAGCCGAGGCAAGTGAATGTATACGCACCTGGCGGAGGTTGCGTGTTACTCTGACATCATGCCAGACGTTGTCATTGAACTTCCCACTGACTGGTTCCACCAAGGCTTCGAAAGCCCCGGAGCCCAGGTTGATGACCAGCCACAGAGCTCCGTTCCTCAGGGACAGGTTGACGTAGTCCGCTGACTTCCCCGTATGAAGCAGCAGGCCGTTCCTTTGCAGCGTACGGAAGGACAGGGTTATCTCATCCAAACTGCTCTGAATGGGCGTCTGGGACAGATTGTAGCTGAAGTACTCATTGCCTTTGAAGGTGGCCAGAGACTCTTCCTGCCCTGAGACAGCAGAAGAAACAAGTTAAATCTTTCAGTCATCAAGCGCATGTTTGCTTGAGGTCTACTTCTTCACAGTGTGTTACTCTAGCAACATGTAGGAATGTGGGAGAACACATAGTTCTGTTTCCACATAAAATGAATGGTCGGATAATAGTCCTACATGCTTTGAAATCCCACAAATGTGACTATTCCTACAAACAAGTGTTGACTTAGCAGCCAAAAATGTTCCTTAGTCTTCCATTCTAGACTCTCAATGTAATAAAGCAATTCAAAATAGGTACAAAATAGTTCCAACAAATGTTCTATTTACAATCGCTGAAAAGAAAGCAAACCTGTTAATAAAAGGATTCGGCATCTTTGAAAAGTGAACTTATATTTTTGTGATTTATTTCAAAATTTGTCTTGGGGCTGAGAGCCACAAGACAAGGAAGTGGTGACATTGTGAGAGATGGACTTGTTTATTTTGGTCTTTTCATGCAATTTTTGGACAACAAAAAGAAATTTTGCCATTACTCAACAGTGACTTTTAACAAAAAATAAAAAAAGAAATGTGTCAGTCTTAGATTCACATTTGATTTCCAACCTAATAGCAGAATGTCCATTGACTATGTGAAATATAGTAAAATGAGCAATTTCTCCAACCTTTTTTAAGAGCTGCAGCTGGAAGATATAAATCTTTCTCTTGGAACTCCACGTTAGCAATATGCTGCACTAAAAACACTAATTTAATGCACCTTTGTTGTCAAACATGTCTTTGATATTAAACTTCCAACAATGACGCAAAGTAATCAGCTTCAATAGTGAGAGATCACTTTCAAAAAAACGCTTTAAAAAATGAATAAATCGGTAAAACACATATTTTGACTTTTATAGACGAGTCATTTAGGATTTGTCTCTGTCAAACTGAATAAAGTAAAACACTTTCCTCTCTAAAACCACAGTTCACAAAGGATCTGCATACTAACTCAAGGGTGTACCGTCAGGAGGGGCAAGTAAGGCAAATGTTTGGAGAAATCTGGCTCATATTGGCACATTTTGCAATGATGACTATAAACCCTCATTAAACCTCCCATAATGACACTATAAAGTGCACTATACCACTACCCTAAAAATCCCCTGAGTGGGGCCCCTTCTAGCTACCATATGACAGCTGGATGGGCTACCATTAGCTTGGAGAGTCAGCTTCTTGGCCTCAGGCCGCCCACAGGCTAAGATCGTCACTGCACACACATACACTACACTAACACATCCTGACACCCACTCTTAATGTTTACAATATTAAAAACCCACAGTAAAAGCACATCTCCAGGGTTGCAACATCTGATTTTAAAGCATCTTGAATACATGAGTAGGCTGTTTGAAACTAGTATAGACACCCCTTCCTTTGCTTATTCGCAAAATGCAGCATGGAAGCTACTGAGCAAGCTGTTTCACGCTACAGAGATAAGCCGTCCCTTAAGCCTATGTCTGTTTGCACAGTAAATGCTGGCTTCTGAACTCCCGGGCCAGTTTAAGCCAACAGGATCAGTAGTCCCATTAGTCTCTATTGTTTGAGCAGTGTCATAACTCTGCTAGTGAGACGGCAACAACTTGTTATGCTAATGTTGCTAAGTGTGAAGGTGTCTGACTGAGCAGTGCGGGTGCTGAGTCATTATGGTGAACTCATTGATTTGATGACAAATTATGAGCCAACAGAGATATACTGGCTTATTGATGTCTATGTGTCCTTTAATTATCAAATAGTTGAGGAGGTTTTCTTACAAAAACCATGTGCAATGTCCCTGATCATCTTCCTATCACTCCTAAACTTTTTCCAATGCAGAGATTACTTGCAAATGTCCATGTAGCCTTTCTTTAATAAGGTCACTGAGGGATCAATGGAAGTGTGTGGGTGGATGGAAAGGCAACAGGCCATATCTCTGCTTTCTTGCTTACTTTGGATGTTGTCCATTGTCTGCAGCAACAATATTGACCAGCTCGTGAAGAGGGCATTGCAGGCCCTGACACCTGGCAGACTTAAGCACTAACTCAGACGAAATGTTGTTCAAGGCTGCAGTCGAACGTGTGATGCTGATGTAGCAATTATGCAAGCTGCAACTTCTACCTGGGCTGCAGCCTTAAGCCCACTGTGGTGAGCTACTACAACTTGGAAAACTGACAACGGCACTGGAAAAAGAAGGATCAGCAGAAAGTTGTCACCCGCAATCTCTATGTCTCCTCTCTGTCACTATCTTGCCATACATCATCCAATCTCCTGTGTCCTACTCCAGTGATTTAAAACCATGCAGTGTCCCCTCTAAATACTCACAACCAGACTATCAAAGTCCCCCAGAGATACAAAACAGCAGCAGTTGTCCCTGTGCATGAGGCGTATGAACCACAGGCCAGAAAGAGGGTCGTACCATCAGGTGGGGAGGCCTCACCTGCTATTACTTCCTATTAGCCAACCTGTTTCTGTCGCTGTTCGTTAGCCTGTGCAGCTGTGGTGGCACCACATGAAAAATGTCAACATGTGGATTGCTCATTAATATTTGGCTTTACACCTGATTAATTTCAAAGTGGTCCATGAGCTTGGGGCACAGATGGCGGTTGCTGACTTTGTTTCTGCTGCTCCGGGGTGGGGGGAGTCAGCCGTCGGCTGGATGCACCCCAACCTAAGTCAGGTGGTGTTGGCATATGGATGGCGGGGCAGCAATTGACCAGTAGGTCTGCAGGCATGAAGATACATAAGCACTCTAGGTGGCCACACCTGTGCCTGAATAATTTCCCTATTTACAGTATAGCTGTGTATCAGAGTACAGACAAGAAAATAATTTGTGAATCCGCTCACATACACAATTTCCTGAAGCATGCAAAAAGCTGTTAATTCATTTATGGAATGTGGGACTCTTCCCAGAGAGGGACAACTGTGGTTTATATTTGATTTGAAACAATTTGCGGACAAATAAATACAGATCAAATCAGAGGACTCTTGAGTATATCCTCAAGCTACAAGCTGGAACACTGTCAGTGCCAATAAGCAATGTTTGTTATCAAATTAAATGGCATAATGACACTTTAACATCTCGTGTATATCTCGTGCAGTTAGACATACAGGGCTTTGTTTCTAATTGAATTGCTAGAATTGCTCGGAGGGTTGTTGCTGTAAATCTCCATTCCACAATCAATTACGAATGTCAAAATTGAGCAATTTAGGCCTCGGTCCAAGACAAATCACATTGCGGTTAGCCTTTAGGAACACTTATTGTATAATTTACAAAATATTTGATAAAGCTGTATTTGTCTAATTCAGGAGTCAATGTTAATCTTTGTACGGATGAGGCAGTAGTGGCATCCAGTAGGCCCATTGTTCTGTCAGCAATACCCATTGAAGTGGAGCTTAAATTGAACATTATCTTTCAGCCTTTTAAAGACTGATAACTACTTCAGAGGAAGTTTGTCCTAAAGCAAGCAAGCACAGAATCCATGATGTCATTGTCACGTACAGCCTTAAGCTGCACAAATTATAGAGGGTGAAAAACTTGGGTAGTCATTCTGTGAAGTATTCACTTGAGCCCTTTCATCTACTGTAAATGACTTTGACATTAGTGTAATCAGTTTTACGCCAGAAAATGTACATGAGAACACCCAGTGCGATAATTCCACACTCTTTTTTTCCCACCCATTCTCACCGATTTGTATTCCACAAAAGAGCGAATATCATGATTCACAAAGGACATCCAGAGTTGTTTTTACATTTGAAAGATCGTTTTGTCTTACAGCAATAACAACCATGTACATTTCAGCATTCACAGGTTTAAAAACGTAATGAAAATTTGCTAATGAGGCCATGATCACAGTAACTGTAACAAAGCATGAAAAACAAACAAACAAACAACCCTTTTCTGGTTAGATCAGTGAAATCTAGGGAACGTTTCAGGATCTCTGTCTTGTTAAAATACAACAGAGTTTATTTCATCCAAGAAATAGCATTTGGCTGATGAGAAAATTGAGGAGAGAAACAGTGTAGTTTATTGCGGGAGTAGGTCGTCAAAGCCAGGTCTCTGTGTTTAGAGACAAAACTGATTGCCATGGAGACAGGATGGTGACTTTTATCTGGAGCTCACAACACGTGGCAGAGAACACAAAGCATAAAAACAGCATTAAATAAATGTGGCATAAACATGTTAAATAGGTCAGTGCTACTATTCAGTGTGAACGCACCCTTAATGTCATTTCTGTCACTAATATTGCACGTGCGGACTGTCATTACAATAATTTCACTGTTTGAAGTTGGTGATCTGATCATATATTTATGTATTCCTCTGATGATTTTAACGGGAAAACACTGATGAACTGCTTCCAGTGGGGACCTAAGACACATCCTTTGGCATGAAGATACCTTTAATCTTTTTCAAAATATCTTGAAACCAAACCGAAGAGATACTATGAGCATAGGTGCATTACCTTGGCGAAAAACTGCAGAGGTCAAAGGTGAAGTTCCAGTAGCTCAGTCAGTGGTCAGGACAAAGGTTTGATGGACAAGAATTGAGTGAGTAGTGAGCATAACATGATAGGAAGCAAAAATGAATAGGCAAGTATATGAAAAAACAGGAGAGGAAATATTAGTGCAGCACAGTCAACTAAAATGATATCACGGGAAGGGAAATGCTGTGAATAGGTGGCTGGGAAGGAAAAGCAAACCAATAGACCCCATACCTTGGCGGTTTAACATCAGGTGCGCCAGACCTTGAGGGAAAGGACAGAAAAAAGGATACGAAAACAGGAAGTTCATAAAGAGGATCGGGAAAACAAAAGCATTGTCACAATGTTGGACTGCAGTTTGTGACAGACATCCTGGGGATAGGAACGGATGTCAAAGTTCAAACTAAAATATAAAAGGGAAATCAAACCAAAAACAGACAGACATCTCAAGGGAGGAGAGGGAAGGCAAGGAAAGAAAAAAAACATCTTGATTGGTGCAACCCTTATTTGCAGTTGCTCACAAAGATGCTTTTTTCCAAATGGAACACATACTGTATGTTTACTTGATGCAGACAACGCGACGTTTAATGTATTAGATATTCATAAAATCTGTTCTCCATTACAAACTCCTACTGTAAGTTTTACATGGTTTGTCTACGATGTCTGCTTGGACATCCACTTCTCTATGCACTAATATTTCCACGTAAGTGCTCAGCCAATCCACTCGATTCCAATTAACCTTTTATGTGACTGTATTTAATGAAAGGGCGGCAGGGACAACCCTCCTTATCCACTAAATCTTTAGAGACGATCACAGAATTTCCCACTGGATATAAAGCTCAATGGGTTAAGAGGATGGGGACTGACAACACCCCCCCCCCCCCCCCCCATCCACCCACCCCTCCCGCCACTGTATCACTGATACCGGGACATCACAGCAATGTCTTGGTGTAACAGGTCAGCCAGCGATGATGTGCCACTTTCTAACTCTGAGAAGAAAACGGACGAGAGCAGCAAACTGATGCTGCGCTGCATTAAAGCTTCATTCGCCTTCGTGATGGTGAAGGCAAAGCAGGTCACAGCCCACGTCCATTTTCTTTCACGGCGAGGGCAGAAGGGTTTGCACGACACCAGACAGGACTTAAACTGTGAGACAGATAGTATGCACCCAGGTAAATGTAATATGGCACATTCCCTGAAAATGACAGTACTTGAATACTTACTGCCAGGTCTGAAATGGGATTCAAAACACCTTAAAAAAGCTTAAGGCGATACTTCAACCAAGAGGTGTTTTTTGTCATTTGAGTACTCACAAATTGATGTCTTGAGCTCACGGAAATGGTTTTTTTCCTCTTGCTTCACGTCATTGTGTCTCCAGAATGAAGAAAGTGCCAGTCAAATCTATTTAGCTTAAAGCTAATTGGTGACAAACAGCGAACGACAGCAAAACCGTCCAAAAAATGTTTACAAACTCTCAAGTGCATCATCTGGTATAATCCATTCGTCTGCTCAGTAATCCACAGACCTTTAACACTTAATGTTGACTAACTAGTTAACCCAAGTACTAGTGTGTAAAAGCTCTGGTGAATTGGTTCCACTGAATGTGCTAGCTAGTCCAAGTCGGCGCTTGAACCAAAAGGGTTGTAGTTAGTAAGTGTTTGTGGATTACTGAACACACAGCTGGATACAGGAGTTGTGTATTGTACAAGAATGTGCCCTTGAGAGTTTGTACACAGACATACAGTATTTGGGCAGTTTTGCTGTTATTTCGTTGCTTTTGTTAGCCATAAATCAACATTAGCTTCAAGCTGAATATATGCTGGCTCTTTGCATTTTATTTCTGTATTCTGCGGTCCTAAAGACATAAAAATAACATCTTTGCGAGCTCAACACGCTCATTTCTGAATACCTGAAACGCAAATCACAATGATCAAGTATCACTTTTGGAGTAATTAAAAACGTGATAAGCAAGTTCTTAAAAGAATTAAAGAAAGCTTCAAGTTGTGCAGGTGACAGTGCGTAAAATTCCAGCTGGTCAGCTTGTGTGTACTGCGGTTCATTTTTTTTTTGTACACCGCCAGCCGACTGTAAGTCACACACTCGTATCTCTATGTCCTGTGGTAAGCACATATACTCACAAATACCTCAATAGCTCAGCCTGCCAGGAAGTGTATTGTATATGGTGTATATCATCTGCTTCTCTTGCCAAAAAAGAGGTGGGGATGACACAATGCAACACTTCTGCTGAGCACATGAGCCCCGCTGAGCCAGCCAACACAAACAGCTCTCATCAGTGCATCCGACTCATAAAGCAAGCGTCTCTCTCTGTCTCTCTCTCAGTTCCAGTCCAAGTTCAGTCATTAGGTAAAGCCTTATGAAGATGCAGGTTACACTAATCTTTTCCACACTGAAACAAGGCTGCTCACGCTGAGTATCCCGCTACATGATTACCTTTGGGAGTGTCGCCAGCACATAGACTTCTGATGTATTGTTCATCCTAAGACAGAATTCACCCACGACCCTGTCCACATAGCAGACAAAGAGCAGCTATGCACTCCCACTGTGGCGGTGCATTCCACACGTCAAAACAATACAGGCCCGCTGTATGTGCCAGGCATAAGAAACGCCATCTCTTCTTCCTCTCTTCACCCCTGAGGTTATCTCATTCTCACCAGAGGTACTAAGATTCGACTGGACAGGAACTCAAGCATCACCTCCTTCTGGTGTCTGTAGCCTTTACTCATTTTAGCTATGAAGGCTAAAGAACATCATTCATCAAAACTGTGACAAGGCAGTGACAAGAGGGGCTGTGAGGAAGGTTTGTTTGTCATTAACACAGACAAAGACACACCCGGCAGTGCCTGGTGGTAAACCAACACCGAATGAGATAGGAGACAGGACATCTGGTCAAACAACCTATGTACCACTGAAAATTTCTTTTGGTAACATAATAATAGAAACAGTCGCAACTCTGAAACTGAGACGTCAACAAGAGGGAGTTGTAGCGATAAGCCATCGGAGAGCTCTACCTTCCAGTCTGAGGATTTCTGAATGCGAGGTAGTCGCTTGAGTGGAGGCGAGAAGAGCCGCTAATAAACCCACAGCCCTTATAATTTGTCCTTAAAGTCCTCCATAGTGAAACAAATCAGAGGAAAACTCTTTGCAACACTGAGAGCAGTAGTCTGGCCGGCTGGATAAAAGATAACCGATAAATATATTATGTAGCAAGTATCCACAAACATTGAAGGAGTTTACCTCTGTGGCTGCGACTGGGCCATCCTACAATGCTGGTACGACAGTACAGGTACATGACTTCTTCAGACCATCTTTAGTCCATTTTTCGCTGAAGTTTGTTGAGCTAAAAGCGGCCCTGCATTCCTGACTGGTGCATCCCTTTGTGATTAAGACCAGACCACCCCAAGTGTCCTGGACAACAAAGTAATCTGTGACAACTATGTAGTCATCCGAGAAGTTGAGGAGAAGTGGATGAGGAGTGCTGTTCCTGCCCCAGTTTAATATCATATTGAAGCAGCCACCCATTGAATATTTTTATCCTACTTGGCTGAGCCTTACACACAAATCTCAGTGTGTGGAAATGCAGAGATAAATGGCTCGACCTGTAGAGGCCCATTACTCTCTATGAAAATAAACCGCCTTTCCTACCAGCTAGTTTGCTATTTTTAAATAAAATGCAACCAAAGCAGCCAGCGATGGAGGCTTCATTTGTTAGAATGCTGGCATGTTGCTTTTAGGAGCCTTTTGATTTAGCGTCCACTCTCATTATAGTACTGTATCAGTGCATTTTGGAAATAAATGCAAGTAATAGACTACAGAGGGAGCTTTTCAAAATATGAACTTTTGTCAGTTATTATCATTTCAGCCAGAACTGCGCAGCAATCAGGTATCGGGGTTTACGGTGTGCGGACGTCTTCATTCATCTACATCTGTGCGGTGACCTGGCGGCGCTGCACTGAATCGCCCGTCTCTATGAACTGCTGCCGAACCACTCTTTGTGCTTTTAAACCTCCAAACATGTTTCATGTCTGGCTTTATTTCAGTTAATGATGCTGCAGATGGGAGTTGGTCTCTTTTGCACCTGCTGTGCTGTCACAGACTGAAGCCTGAACAGTGATGCGTTTCATCCTACAATGCTGTTTTTGACTAAAATGAGTGTAGAGTTTAAAGGTAGACACATAATAACTACGATGACTGTGTACTCTGTTTTATTGTGTAAACATGCATGCTACAGTATGTAATAATGCACACCAAACCACTGTGAACATTGTGTTAGTATCATGACAGGATAGTGATTCTCCTCTGCTCGTCTTTTTCTGTTCCTCTTGAGTTGATTTCTTTCTTCTTCTTTTTTTTTTTTTGAAGTGCTCGTGACATCCTAACTTTTTACAGTACAAACATTTCTAAGATTAATTAAAACAAAAATAGGGGAAAAAATAAAACTAAAAACAGATGCTGAAGGACCTTCCAGCCATTATGCGACATTAATTAGCGAGCATCTAAGAAGAAAGAACCATTGCATGAGGATTAGGATTTTCCAATTTTGTTCTTTTTTTTCATGAAAAGTATCGTATTATGAAGCCTGTTGTAATGAAGGATTAGACCAAGGTCACTGCTGCTGAAAGATGCAAACCCACTAGGACCAGCTGTGTCCTTTTTTTTTTTTTTTTTTCCCCCCTCAAAGGTTTCTATGCTTGCTTTGTCATCCATGTAGTGTGTCATTAAAGTGTGCTTACACATGAAAATCTACAAGAAAATAAAACAAACAAAAGACAAAGCAATGACAATGTGTTTGCAGCTGGAGTTGTTTGCGTATGGCTCTCCCATACATTAGAGAGATTTCTCTTTGGTCTGCTTCTGCCTTGTGAGGTGGCTGTCCTTATCTCTCCTTCACAGACCTGTTTTTTTTTTTTTTTTTTGCTTTCAAAACATCAGCGGCTCACAGGACTCTTTTGGCATTAGAGCGTAGCCCCACCGTGGCCTTTGTCCACACACATCAACGGGAGCCCACGTGCCGTATCGTGAAGATGAACAACTCCGAAGGCCCACCTGCTGTGCCAGAGGTTTTCGTTCCCTTAAAACAGTTAAGATTTTTCTTTTCTTTTTTTTTTTTCTTTTTTTTTTATACATCGCTTAAAACCCACATCCAAGGCTGAATGCAGTGCGCAGGTTAGAATCTTTACCATCTCTGGGAGTGGGGCGTGTGTGTGTGTGTGTGTGTGTGTGTGTGTTATTTAGTGAAACATATATTTGTCCGTTTCCATCGAAGCAAGGGCAACAAAGACTTGCTGCCGATTAGCTCATGGAGTTGTATGAAAGATGAAAAAAAAAAAAGGCGTCTGCTGAGTGTTATTTTTCTGATGTCATTGTTGTTTTCATGCATTCAGCATTGGAGATTGTCTCCATGTCAAGCTTTAATCCAATAAAAACATTCTGATGTGCTCTCTTTGCAGCATGTCATTTGCTAATGCCTGTCTCGTTGCTGTGAGCAGAAGCATGCCATCTTTGCTTATTGCTTTGCAGTCATTAGCAGTGATGAATGTTTTTGGAGGGAGTGCTGAGATACCTATTACTGACGCACACAATCATATACTGTACTACAGGGACTGTGTCTGCTCGTTTAATTATAGCACATGAAGCTTCACCCACCAAAAAACATGGAGCGTCTTCAAAATGCTATCAGTATAAGCTGATGGTGAAGCGTCAGATGCTGGGAGATCAGGTGGCATAGGTTGATACATTATTAGCTAGTAACAGTGATTTATCATGTGCAGTGGTCCAGTGCACCTTGTGCTGGTCCCCTGAGCCTGTTGGCTGCCCTTTCATCAGATCCACCAGTCTTTACTGGGGTGATGGATATCTCGCTCTGAAGGCGACTAAACAAATCTCCTTCCTCTGTTTCCGTCTTCATCCCACGTTCAGTATGTGCCCCTCATTAGAAACCAATCCTGTTTAATTGTGCTCGGTTAAAATGTTGCCAATAAATGTCCCCTTTCATGCCAAAGAAGATTTGTTCCTCTTAAGAAAATAATCTTAAATGCACTTGTGAAAAACAACACTGGGAAGTCACATTATGAAAATAATAGTGCAAGCTGATGAATGTCAAGGCCTCGGTAATCAGCCCCGAGGATTTATGCCATCGTGTTTGAATCTCATCTCCATATTAAAGACACAGAAAGACTTAGAACAGTAAATAGTAATTTAGGTGAGGAAAATATGGCACTTAGAAAGAGGAAGAATACAGACGTTACAAAAGAATAAAACAAAGCATCTCTGTGCGGCCGGTTTCAGTGATGCAATATATGAATGCTCTCCATATTGTGCGACACCCACGTACTCCACAGACCTCTCCAGTCACCTTGAGCACACTGATTATATATACAATCAGTATTCGGCACATTAAGCGCTTTTCCTTAGTGACCTTGTGACCAGTGGTAGTATATCTCCTTTCAGCTTAATTTGTTGGATGTCAGAACTGCAGTCCAAACTGACAATAACAACCTGATAATAGCCAGCACACTCCCTCTCTCTCTCTTTCTCTCTCTCTCTCACACACACACAACACACACGCACACTGATGCTGCTTTAATAGCCTTCGCAAATAACAGCATCAGAAATTATGCTCAGTGTTAAGCTCATTATATAATGCATTGTCTTACCTTCTACTTCTTTCTGGACACCTGCTGGAATATAAAGAAAAACAGAAATGCATAGTTAACTGCATGAAGTGGAATGACAGTCGGCTATCTTCATCAAGCCCAACATGGATGCTGGTAATGACATATTTTGTAGAAACTTTCATCCTCCTTATGCATGCTGACCGCCACATTTACATGAGCCGGAACCTGTGATGTCTAAGCATCAATGATGAAGCACGGAGTCGCTTTGTTGTTACCAAACCAGACAACGTATTCTCTTACAACATTCTTTTGATGTTATGAGCAATTCTTTTTATGTATAATCCTATGAGTGTCCATCAACACCATCTGTCAGTCGGCCTGCAGGCGGGCAAAATGCCATATATTCCCTTTATTCACTTTGGAAAATGTAATAGTTTAATATAGTTGTGACAGTGCTGTGGTGAGGGTCTGGTTTGGTATCGAAAGAACGTGCTTTGGGTTGAAATACAAATAAATGCCAACAGTACACTTAAAAAAGGTCTTGAAATGTCTTGAAGTCCTGCTAAAAACAGTTTGTCAGCAAAACTGTGGCTGCTAGTGCTTGAACACCTCACTAAAATGACTCGCTTTTGGAGGCAGTAACATGGCTGCTAATGACCCATCATCTTACTAAAAATACCATTTTGGTTGCGGAAGCGCAACTACAAATGTCCCAATGATTACTAAAAAAAATTAAATAAATAAAATCTGTCAGGAGAGCGGTGCGGTGGTGCACTGTCGCCCCACAGCAAGAAGGTTCCGAGTTCGAGTCCCGGCTCGGGCACAGGGTCTTCCTGTGTGAGTCTCCATGTTCTCCCTGTTCCTGTGTGGGTTCTTTCTGGTACTCCAGCTTCCTCCCACAGTCCAAAGACATCAAGAGGGGATGAGGCTGATTGATACTCTAAATTGACTGTAGGTGTGGCTGTGAGTGTGAATGGTTGTCTGTCTCTATGTGTTGGTCCTGTGATGGACTGGTGACCTGTCCAGGGTGAACCCCACCTCTCGACCGAAAGCCGCTGGGATAGGCTCCAGCCCCCCGCGACCCTTCACAGGATAAGCGGAAGAAAATGGATGGATGGATGGATGGAAATCTGTCAGATCTAACACTGCTGCAAATGTTCCAAAGTCTCATTAAAAAAACCCGGTTTTGTCAGCAGGCACAAAAAAAACAAAACAAAACAAACCAAAAAAACAATTTGTAAGAGACGTATCAAGGTTCGGTTTTTACATTTTTTTACAAAATAAATAAAAAGCAGGAAATGAAAAAAAACTTTGTTTTTTTTAAAAATAAATTGTATTCAAGTATATTCTGCAGTGTTGCTGTAAGTGTTAAAATATTAATAACACCTGGAACTTTAGTCATATAGTTCACGACATCCTCGCGAGGAACTCCCCTTTTAGCCTTTCATGACTCATAACAGAACATTGTAACGTGCAAAATGAAAACTTGAGGCCTTTTGGCAAAGTTTTTGGTGGCTAAAAGTAATTCAATGCACTACTTCCACTTTCTAGTCGATAAGTTACAAGTAGTTTCCAACTCGCTTGAAAATGTCACATTCTATCCTTGGTGTTTTGTAATCTTTCCGGAGTAAGAAAATGACATCAAACAGCTGTCATATTAGAAGCTGTTATCCTCTTTGACTTGTGAAGATAACTGTCAGTGCTGCTGAGAGAGATGGACTCCGTCTCACACAGCAGCAGCCGAGTCATAGCTTTATTGATTATTCTCCAGAGCCCGATGAGGGTACGAACCGTGTACATAGATGGGATGTTTATGAGATGGTTTAACCATTTATGAGCCATACATTAAGCCCACTGACAAAAAAAAAAACCTGCATTTGATGGTCATGTTTAAAATATTGGACAATCATGCATTTGAGTCAGCTCAGCGACTTCATGACATTCTTGTTTGTGCTGTTGTTTATTGTCCTATAACTATTATTTATGACTAAAGCAGCTGTTGTTCAGGAACACATACAACCATGTCTCCATCGACGCTGTCAAAAACACTTGAAATCTGGAGAGCAAAACATCTAACATAGCGAGAACAATACTGACACAAAACTAGTGGTATTTTTCTCCAAACAGAAAGGTGACAGTTGTCTTACCTTCGTGGCAGTACCTTCCCATGTAGCTGGTATTGATGCAGTCACAGAGGATCTCTCCTTGGCTGACGGAGCACAGCCCCTTGTTGTTACAGGGCGGGTGTATGGCACATATGTACTCCAAATCACTGTGAACAGCTTGGCCATCCAACAACAAAGGTAGCGCTTCCCCCACTTTCAGATTGGCTATAAGACCCTGGAATGGTGGCTCGTATTTAACAGTGCTAGACGTCAGAGCGGAGAGACGCACGTCCGGTGAGATGCCCCCTACGTAGAGGTCACTGACCACCACCATCTCTTTCCTCTTGGATTTCACCTCTGCCACTTTCTCTTCGTTATCCACCATCAGCTTGGTCTCTCTGTAATTACGAGAGAGAAGAACTCTGTGCCAGCGCTGGTCGTTGACACGTGTCTCAGTGTGCAGGGAGGCTGGTTCAGCACAATGAATGGTGAAGCGCATCTGGAGTCTCCCATCTGCGACTAGAAGCTCCAGGAAGTCGCAGTTCCCTCCGTCATCCAAATAGAGCACCAACGCTTTGCTGATGTTGGTTTTCAGAATGAAGCTGAGCTCCCCTGTTGCCTTGGCGTCCCATTGGCCGTAGCGTGTCCACTGACCGGGAACCCCCTCATATTCCAAAGCCATTCCTGTTAGCACCAACCAAGCTAAGAAGAGTAACCAGGAAGCTTTGCTTTTGTACCTGCCCATGATGGTGTCTATCTACAGCTACTGGCTCCTTTGTGCTTTCTGATGTATCCAACCAAGCAGTGAGGGGAAATATCGTCTCTGCTGAAGCTATCAACCTACAATTCTTCAGAAGTAAAGCGGCACTTCCCACATGCAATAACCGAGTTTCTTCAGCCTTGACTGTTCAGCCTGATTCCTTTCGTTCCATGGGTGACACATGAAAGCGCGAGGCACACGGCAAGAATACTTTGCATCTACTTTGGATTGTCTGAGAAAGAGAACAAACAACACAAGTGATCCACAATACTGCGCGCTTCCTCGTCTTCGCCATCCAGTGTCTTGGCCTCCATCCAGCAATGTTTCTTTCAGTTCTCCATGGGTCAACTAGGCACGGAGCCTAGGAACAGCCTCCATTCTTCTCAGCCTCGCAACATCCTAAGAAATAAAAGGAGAACATGTAATGAATAGCGGGGACTATTACTAGAAATCTTCTACTAAAGAGATCATTATGAAAAACATGACGAATTACAAAATAAAATGCAAGTGAGGGAATACGTAGTTGACGGAGAAGTTTATCTGAAAGCTTGAAGGATTCATTTCAGCAGTGGTTCATTGCTAATTTTATAGGAGATTTCTATAATCTATGGCGGAGAGATTCCAGCATCTGGACCTTCACTGTGATGCTATCAATCCTGGTGCCCCACCTTCTGTCCTTGCATTCAAGCAGAAACAAACACCTCACCAGTTTTATGAGACCTGTGCTGATTTCTAAGAAGCTAGTGGGAAAAACTGTGTTTCATAAGCACCCCCACAGATGTTTTGGTGCAATCCATGGCCAACTTCAGCGATGTTGAGCCCCTTAAGCCCTCTGCACTCCCAAGGCTCAAGCTAAGACGTTACAGCTAAACAACACATACAGGCCAGCGGCTGGAAGTGATGAAAAAGAGGTGGTTTGAGTTGGGAAAATAAACAAGAGAGAGAGAGAGAAATAGAAAAAGAAAAAAAAAACAAGACTTTGTGATAAACAAAAGAGGGTGTGCCTCCTAGATGTGTTTGTCTCACTGTCTGCTCTTAACATTCAAAAAAGGCACCAAAGTCATCCTGTCAGAAAGCGGAAGGAATACTGGGAGGCAGTGCAGATCACTTTGAGTAATTTGTCAAGTTCAAGGTTGAGAGGGATTTGTGTGATGTTAAATGTTACGCATGTATGTGTTAAACTGAGCTGCTTTATCATTTAAAGGTGTCTCTCAACAGGGAGCAGAATTATTTCATGCAAGTTTGGCCCAATTTCATCTCTGTCAGACGGAAAATATAATGTATGTTTGAGTCTGCAGGGAATTACAGCCTCTATTGGGGCTCCTGTTGATGAAGGACTGCCACCGTTGGGTTTATTCGCTGAAGGTAGACTTGCATGGGGGGGGGGGGGGGGGGGGGTACCACAGCAGACAAATCAAAGTTTCTCCCAAAAGTGTCTAAAAGCTCCAGGCTGGGAGAAAACCTCTCTGATAGACGGGTTTATCATAGGAATAGTTGCATCCCGGAAGGTCATAAAACTGACGCCCTCCTCCTAGGATGAATTGCAATTTGCCAGGGTGGTGTGTGAAATGCTTCTCTGGAGTCTGCCCCAGCTGCACACACACTCCCGCTTCAGTACTTCTGATCTAAGTACACATCAGTATTCTCCCATCTCACGTGATAACAGCACTTTAACAGTAGCCTACACTCAAAGAGCAACGGGGTTCTGATGATTAATAATACACACCCTCCGCTAACAGTGAGGTATCTGTTTCACCACTGCAAAGACGACCTTGTTCTGAAATGTACATGTTTGAAATTGACGCAACACGAGGAGAAAAAAAAATAACAAAAGCTGTGGGTTCAAAAGACAGAAAACCCACAATAACCGGAACGCACCGGTTTCCAAATCTGCTCGGTACCGCTAGAAACCGCTATTCCATGTACGCAGGGTAAAGTTCATGTCATTTTCTCTCCATGAAACATGATCTAGTTGGAGCTAGCGGCAACACCAGGGTTAAAAGAAGTGATTGTCTTTATAAATTAATGGCAGTTGGACTTGTTTGGTTGTTCTCCTGATAATAAACTGAGCTCCTTTGACTTGGACCTGGTAAGGTAAGGCACAACACGACACCAGTTCATATGCGCGAGCGGTGCCCCTAACACTGTACTTTAGCCAAACACTCAAAGAATCAAAACAATCAGCTACAACACAAATAAACTAAATACACCGCAGAAGAAGTGGAGGGTCTTATAATTGGCTGAAAGATTTTTACTGTTGTGACAGCAATTCATCCATTTGATTTTAATAATATCTGTCATCCGACTGCACTTCTTGGTGAACAGTTTCAAACCATTCCACAGTTGTTGTTGTTTTTGTTTTTGAATATAGCGCCTTTCTAGAAACCCAAGGACACTTTTAAAAATAAACAGATACTGAGAAAGATAAAATGAACCAGTGGCGATAACCGCAGGTGAACATGTGGGCTTTTAACTTGGACTTTCAAGATTTGAGTAAAGTAGAGTAGATGTGGGGGGGTGGGGTGGGGGATTACCTGAGGGTGGGGGCTGTTTGTCTCCATGTACTATTCAGTAGGTAGTTTGAATGAGCACACAGATGACGTGAAATGTAAGTTAAACTGTTCATTTACTACCCACGCTGTAACGATACAAAGCTGGCTGACAATCAGCGTATCGTATTGTGCTTGCATAACATGGCTGACTGACGACATGGAGAACATTTCACGGGAATCGCACCGTTGGTGAAGCTTGAAGTCGAGCTGATTTCAAGACACGGGAGTTGCATTCCAATACTAAGATAAAAATCTATCCAGTTTCAAATTATATTATATATTTTTACCCACGTTCATTCCACCATCGTCCAAAAATCCCATTTATACTGTGAAGGTAAAGACGAGGAGCAGAGGGAACACACACAAGTTCACCTGTGTTAGTCTGATAATGTCATCTCTCTGCAATTATGTGAAAAAGGGGGGGGTGGGGGGGCAGATTCGGGACACATCTTCAGCTTAAGCACCACATGTCATGAGATTTTAGATGTAAATCTTGGTGGGAATAAATATTTACTTCCAACACCCTCTCACATTCTGGTTTTTTTTTATTTAAATTTTTTTTTCAAGTTTGGGTTTAACGTTCCCTCAAATACATTCGCTCCTACAGTTGGGCTTCATGTTCTTTCTTCACTTAAAAAAAACATGCCAGTCACCCATCGTGTTCTGAATCTGGTGACACACACACACACACACACACACACACACACACACACACACACACACACTGGGCAAGCCCTGCCTGAGAAAAAGAAAACTCTAAAATGTCCATTTTGCAGGATACAGAGGCTGATTTTCACTTCTCCTTTATTTCCTGAGTATTTTGAGATTTAATATTCCTATTTTGCTTGTACAGTACACCTACAGTCCAGGAGAGTTGTGTGGTTATTGTACTGTTTTATCATGACAGTGCAAACAGCCATTCATACCGATATGCAGTATTGTACAACATGATTTGTCAACCACGGGATTCAGTGACCACCACAATAGAAAGGTTGTAGTTGACGTTGTTCTCATGCTACTGTTGACAGAGGAGACGCCACCATCTCCTCTCCTCATTCATCACTCCAGATTATCCACACTTATCTTTCATTCCATATGTTTACCTGCTGGATACAAGATGTCTCCTACTTCTCTATATTCTCACTGCTTGTCAACTGGAGGCTTCAAGGTTCCAAATTATACGAGCGTATGTGGAACTTTGCACCAGGATCGTCTTCTGGAAATTTTTTGTGATTTCACACTTCCTGTTTGTAAATCAGATTTTCAGTGAGGCACAGAGGAAAAAAAAGGACACTTTTCATCAACAAATGTGAAATCAGCCCTCTAGCGTCAAACTCTGCACATGCGTCCTTCTACACAATGAAGCCCAAAACATTACACTGAAAATAAGAGAGAAGAAACACGTTTGACTTTAAAAATGCAAATTAGACTTCGAACTCAAAGTGTAGAAAAGTGACAGTCCAGAAACCTCCACACGCCCGCCTGCGTGACTTATCCTTTCTATACAGCAGGTATAGCATTGGAAATCTCACAGCTTCTTTTGAAATTTTAACCACTAACCATGAAACTCTCCCAATTCAGTCAGTTTATTATCATAATTGCACACTCTCTGAAGCTATCTGTTCATTAAGCTGCTGCAGATTCTGTGAGTCAATCTGCTACACTCGGGAGAGACTGCAGGGCCAAGGAACGTTCTTCATTGTTCAGTGTTTCAGCGAACACAGGTAAGATTTTCGAAACTAAATTAAATATCAGGTCATTTAGCAGCTCCAGTGTTTTGTGCGTTTAAACACCTGAATGTTTATCTAAGTAGAAGCAGGAGCTATTTCTTGCTAAAGAGGCATTTAAAGGATGTTTTCTTATATCTCATCGACACTTAACCCAAGAAGCTTCTGGTGTTATATTGCAAAAAAATACTCCCAGCTCCTACTTTTCTCCCAACAGTGTTCCTATTAGAGGACCGGTGGAGGCTGAAAACATCGTCTTTCTTTTAACGAAGCCTGCAAAACTATGAATTTTTTTTCCCATTTGGCCCGTAGGAGCAAATGCATGGGGGGGGGGGGGGGGGGGTCAGTAATCACTTCCAACACCAGGGGAATACATCTGTCATGGGTCTATGCATTGAGTGAGCTGAGCTTGCATGTAATGACCTCTCAACATGCATCTGCAATCTTTTCCCCTCCTCTACCTTGGAGCTTAAACTCTGAGTGAGGATCAAATCAAAACAGGCCATGGTTTGGTGTATTCAATTCCTTGGTGAGGTGCAAATATCTGATGAAGTGTAGATAGTTTTGGGGCAAAGGATTTGTGTTTGCGGTAGATTCCTTTTGACTGAGGCAGTTGCAGGGAAGGCAAATATTCCCTGACAGGTGAGACACAGCTCGTGAATAAATCTAGCGCTACCCTGAACGACATTCGCTGTTGCCTTAATGGCTGATGAGTTTTTTTTTTTACAGTTGGCTTTTTATAGACACAGAGGCATCCCCACCCTCATCTCCTCATGAACCGCTATCTTTTTTTTTATTCCCATAAAAACAGGGTGAGCAACAATTATTTTTGAAAATAATTATTTCATTAAGGCTGAACAATTTGTACTAATTTTGATGATTTTTGGCAAATATTGCAGTGATTGAGATGTGATTCACAATATGGGAAGGAATGATCATTTTTGTACTATTCACATTTTAACAGGGATCAGTACCAAGCACATGTTCTCTTTAGCCGGTAGAAGATCATCTGCATGCTGCGATATCCCTGCAGCACCGCAATACTTCATTCAGAATATTTTTACACACATTTAGCCTTGAGCAAATACTGCATCCCCCCCTGTGATTTGGATATTGCACTCGGGCGTATTGCAATTTCAGCCCTAAAGTATGAATTATATTATTACTAGAGAAAATAGCTTCACCTCAAACTTTAGGTCAAGAAGGCTTTGCTTGTTGAAGTTTTCTGTGCGGGAACAGGAGGGAGCATCGATGACGACGGCGGCTCACGTGATCAAAATCAAGAGCACGTCGGGCTACATGAAGGATCAGTTGGTGAGAATGTTTCAGGGCCATTTAAACAAGAGAAAGGACCACGACCTCCTAACACAGCACCGCATGGTGGTGGCATGTCATGTGTTTGAATCAGGTGGCGGCACCGCGGGAGGAATGTCAATGAAAATAAATAAGGATGATATTCACGTGGGAGGCAAACAGATGTTGTGTGACCACCACATGATGCAGTGTTCACTCTTTCCGTGTGAGTATTTTACTTTTTACAAAAGGTGTGATCTTTCCTCACCCTTCAAATGCTTTATTCAATGATTGTGAAAAAAGAATATCAAAAGAAAGGACAGAGCCTTTACTTACATTTAAAAAAACCCAAAAACATTTCCTGTTAAGTTCATCTAGACTTTATTTTTTTAAATAAATGATGGTCATTATCATTTTCATTTTCAGTGATTTTTCAAGCAGATGTATTATATTTTTATTTTTATCTAATGTGTTTTTTTTTCTCCCTCCCATATGTTTACTTCAACTGTGTACTATAAAAATGAAATGATAGTAATTGGCTTCTTGGAGCTGCAAGGCCCTCCCACACAACCGGCTATCCATCCACTTCCTCTGTCCTACTCCAGTTCTCCTAGGTCGGCCTGGTGCAGCGCCACATACTCTTGGGGCCTCTTCTCTTGTTTTTGGATGTGGAAGAACTCTTCCCTGAGGTTAATAACGCCCTCGTATCACATGTCAGTGAAAACACAGATTGACAGAAAATCTTATCGCTGGCAGGGAATGAGTTAACCAGTCGTGGTCAGTTTCCTGTTGATGTCATGTATTCCTACGAGACAGAGTGGGTTTGAGACCATGACAGGACAGCTACCGTCTCTCTTAGCTAACGGTGGAGGGATCATCAGAAGTGTGTGGTGTGACAGCTGTGCAGGGAAGCCCTAACTTAGGCTGAGTGAAGGACCCCTGAGACAGGTGGAGCACTAGAGACTGAGGAACCCTGCAGTGGTAGTCCGGTGGGTGGATTGGAGAAGCAAACCTGTGCGTGTTAAGCACACGGGCGTACTTCCAGAACAGGAAGGTAGCGAGACGCCATACCATCACCACAGCTGAATACCTGCTGACTGTCACAGCAGACATTTGCATGTTAAGGTTCCAGCCCTGGGTAGGAGGACCACCCCCTCCCTTCACTACACAGCTAAAACCAAAGGTGCATTGAGCTGCAGTATTGTATATCATTTCTATTGCATTTGGCAATACAAGCATTACTTTCACAGCTCAATTAATTCCATGTTGCTGTCACAGTAAAATAAAATACCTGACTGCTTCAACTATGAGATCACGTTGAATTACACACATAAATGTGACACACCTGGCTCATTAGTAAATGTTTCTGTTGTAACACCATGTGCTTGAATGCCTGAATTTGCAGCTTGCACAAAAGGAAGTGTCAAATATTGAATAGTAGTATAAGTACTAATGCTTAGAGAAACATCTATTGTGTCTGTTCTGCCTCTCACGTTCACAGCTGCGAGAGCAATTAGAATTCAGTTAGAGGGAACAGGCATCGCAGGCAAAAGTAAAACGTTTCATGTCTAACAAGAAAAGAGATGTAAAAAATTAACACAGTTACCAACACACAGAAACAATGGACGCAATAGTGATACACACTTTTAATTACCCATTTTAAATATTAAATCTGATGTAGACTGATATGGAAGAAAGTCTGACTTGACCTACATACACGGTCAGATTTTCTTTGATGGAGACTTTGGATTAAAAATATCATATGTAAAAATTACGCTCTCCAAGATCAAATATTTTTATAATTAAATTTTCTTTTCCATTATTTTCAATGTGCCTCTGTATCTTTTCTCTTTACATTCGAGTTTGTGAATGGTGAAGCTGATGAAAGAAAAAACTTTGACTAAACTTTACTTTGTTTGCTGCCTGATAACGAATTACTTAATTGTCTAGTGGCATGTTCGTGTAATTACAGAGTGAAAGTGGGAATTGATTACTTCATATGACTGGAATGCACATTTACAAAGTTTCATTTGAAAGCCTCCGTCCACTCAATTGTTTTGAGCACCGTGCCAAAATGAGTTTATATCTACAGCAGCACACCTGAAGAAACACATCTCATGACCTTTCGCATAAACTGGGCATGTCTACTCTGGTCAGTTGGAGAAAGACTTCAGAGGAAAAGGGAGACCTGAACTTTCTTTGATTGGGCTGACAATGACGTAGAACTACTATGAAAACTACAAAGAGGTTGCAACAAAAATACACGGACATAACTGACTTGTACTGAGGAGCGTTATCCACGCTAGAAGTAGTCCAAGGAATGACAAAGGTGGAAACACAAGAGAGGGACGAGATCCCAAACGACGTACATTGTGGCGTACTGTCTGTTTGGTAAAAAAAAAATGACGACAACAACATGATGCTTAACTTTAAGCTCTGTACTCACTGTCTGGATGTCACCTGGATAAAGGAAGATGGTGACAGCTCCACGGAGTTGTCAGCAGTTTTCCTGAGTCTTCCCTCATTGCTCCACTAAGGTCAGAACTGTTAAATCGCTAGACGGCCTCACATTCGTTGATCCATGGCTTTACCTTTTCTCGCCATTCCTGCGGAGCAACATCTCCACTAGCAATGACAGCAAGCTCCGAAACAACTTAAATTTGCCATCCCTGCTAAATTAACCTCTTACTATCCATGCGGGTGATTCTGGGAAAGAGTCGGGTGATATGCTAACTATGATGACCGCATCATTGTGTTCAGGTCAACACACAACAAAGTAAACCGTGGAGTTTTGTAAACTCACACGAGGTCGGGCAACTTTGACAATGCCGGGGTTGTGCGAGTGTGAGGCAAACTTGGGGGGAAAAAAGGTGCACATTTGTAGCCACAATGCACAGAAACCAACTCTGAGAGGAGTTCTCCATTCAACTGGTCGTTAAAAAATCACCCGGGCTTCAAATCTACCGTGCAGAATCCTCATCCCATCAGGCGTCCCCAGGAGAGGATATGGGTACACAAAACCCCAGAAAGGAGACATCGTTGGTTAACCAACATCCTTAATGGACTGTGGACTAGAAAGATGTGAAGAAGACCAAATATTAGTTTTTCTTGAATGTGGATAGTCTGCAATCTGCTCCAGAGGAACAGCAGAAGTCTTTTGAGAAGTGATACAAAGCAGGCAAAGAGTGACCAGGGGGGATTTCAACGCTCCACCAGACCACAACTTGTCAGCATGTTGGATTGTGATCACAGCTAGAGCACTAATATTCTCTGAAACCACTTCTCACAGGGACGGAGGAGTGTTCTCATCATGCAGTCGTGCACGTTTATCGCAGTCAATTTAATAAACAAGAACGGGGAGCTCTGGATATTAAGTCAACAGATAAATCCAATATATCTTCCTTGGATGCTGCACTATGGTCAGTCTCACCATGGTAGAAGCTTGAATCTGACACAACGGTAACGTGTTTATTACATACAGCAGTCTGGAATATATATTTTATGTGGTGACAGACTGATGTTAACAGTGTTTGCACTAAATATACACAGATTACCTCATGATTTCAATGCATCGTTGCAATGCGAAATCATTTCTGAAATTGTTGTATTTATGCTCTCGCCAGTTGAAAAAGATTTAAGTCGTGCAGCAATGAAAGCGGAGTGTATATAAATAGGATATGCATGCAAATATACGCAGGGGAAAGGCAGCAGGGGGTTGTCACTCAGGCCCTGATAGTGCCTGGGGACCTACAGCACCGCTACAAGGACAGCACCCGCCCTCCACCCTGCAGCACACAGGACGCAGTCACAGAAGGCTGCTCAGCTGTGTGGGATCACTCTCACAAGCTGCTACCTCAGTCTGGCCCAGCTGAAGCTTCCAACGCTGCTGACTAAAAGTGAACTGTTGTTGCTGGGGTTTGGATGGGAATAAATTATGTCTTTGTTCTCCGACCCAGAGACTCCTTGATGAAGACGACTTCTTTTAACGTGATTCAATTTGAAGAGTCGAGACATCCTCTAATCCATTTAAATGACCCAATTAATTACCCAAATTACAGTTAATATTTTAGTAACTACTGTGCTGGAAATAGGGATAAAATCTTTACAGCAATGTGGTTTTCCCCCCCCCCTGCTTTAAACTCATGCAAGATGCAAAGAATGCACTGCACTTCATGATTTCAATGAAAGTCATTGGACTGTCTATTTGTTGCAGTATTACAAGATGTATCCCATCCCCGGATTACAAGCCTGCATTTCAAAAAGGAATATGCCACTATATATCAAATAGGCTGTCTCATTCAATTTCTCTGAATGTTTGACACCAATTGTTACTCACATTTACTCTGAAGATAGTCAAAATGTAATTTCCATGAGAGGTCCTAAAAATCCAACAAAAGTGGGTCAAGAGCAGCCGTTGTGAGGCTGTGAAGAACTGCCTGAAAGCTGAGATACTGCGTTTACAAGTTCAGGTGTTAACAAGATGGGTGAAGTACATCTGGGTTTTAACTTTTGATTTACTTCAGAAAAGCACAAGGTATGCTGACAAAGTCCCAAAAATTATTGATTGATTCTTGGGGTGTTGATTGATAGGGGCGGCGCGGCTCAGAGGTAGAGTGGCCGTCAAGCAACCGAAGGATCACTGGTTCGATCCTTACTTCCCATGTCCAAGTATCCTTGAGCAAGATACTGAGCCCCTAATTGCTCCTGATGACCCTGTGACGGACTGGCGACCCGTCCAGGGTGAACCACGCCTCTCACCCAATGTCAGCGGGGATAGTGTCCTCCTGAGGTCGAGTTTTTATATTTGATACTGACAAACTGTTTATAATAAATCATGAACTGTACGCTCATAAAGGCAAACCTAAACAGTATTACTGCTAAGCTAGTCCACTAAAACACTATATTAACATTACCAGCATTAACTAATAAATTCACATGTCTAAATTACAATGCAACTGGCCTGTGTGTGTGTATGAGAATCTTAGGGGATCCACTGTGTTTCCATGATGCTTAAGTAGAGAGAAGCTTTAGTTTTCCAAGAGGCTGAACAGGCACATACAGAGCTTCAACCTATTTCATCACCTCAGAGTTGTTTAAGTGAGTCCTCTGCTGTGTGTTGGTCAGCTGGTCTCTGGTGGTTTGTTACTGTTGGACTTAGCAGTTCTGCTCCACAAACATTATTCTTGTAGTTCTTTAGTCTCTCAAAAGTAACTATTGCATCACTGCATTAAAACATGCTTTGCAGCTGCTGAATTTTCACAGCAGGGTGTCACATTTTGATGCTTTGTCACGCAGCCTCAGCATGTGAGACTCATCAACACCCTCACTCCCCCTTTTCTCCACCAGTTCAACTGCATATCCGGACTGCCGGGTGTTGCTCCACCCCTTCGGCCAATCTTGGGACTACCACATGCTTCCTCCATTACACGTTGGAGCTGTTGGCAACATTTTTTTATGTGACAGTGAGGAGTTTCACCAGGAGCTTGAAGTGCATGGGAGGATCATGCTATTCCGCCCACTTCCCCTCCCCGGTCCAACCAGAAGAGGCGCACGTATAGGGAGCAGGAACACAAACCCTTCCCACGCACAGACAAAATCTAATGTGCCTACAACCACAAATACACTGGTATGGAAATTACAGGCCAATACTGGTATTCAAAATAACAACAATTTGGCCAATTATATAGACTGAACTGATATTCAATATTTTATAACTCGAAATGTCACAGACACCTTGCAAACATTGCTGAACTTCCTCCAAAAGAGTGCAATACTCCCACACAGCTAACATTTTCTTTATTTTCACAAACAAACCGCACAGGCACACTACTGCTGTCACTTTTTATTCAAAGTTTGAGAAGTTCACCTTCGTACTGTATCACCCTGTTGGTTGACGTGCCATCTTCATCGGGTCTTCAGATATTTTGAAGTAGTTTCCATTTTATCCAGCAGATGGTAACTAAAACTTCCATCAGCTTTACATGTTGCATACCCTTTGACCTATCAGTTAACTAAGCTAATGTTGTTTTGTTACAGAAATGACTGATCGTAAGCAGAAGCGGCGAGTTGAGGTATTTCTGGTTCTTCCCCCCATGTTTGTTATCAGCAGTTGTAACTGTACTCCCCAACGACAAGAAGTTTGCAGGCTCACCTGCTAACGTTAGCTTATCTCCTGTTGGCGGGAGCAGAGGCTCCACAGGCATGCTGAGCTTATCCAATGTACACCCATCTTTGACAGCATATAAGCGGGAACACTTGGTCTCAGGTGGCCCCTCACTAGAAGCTTGTAAAAATCATCACTGTTCAGACAGCAAGAATCCGCAGCAGAGCCCCAGATGATGATCTGCACCAATGACCACGGCAAAAACAACCACGCTGAGAACTCGGTAAGTCTCCCTCACATAGATGACATTCCTCTGTTACTCACATTCGTATCTGTTACCTGTTGTTGATTTTCATGCGCAGGATAGGACGGCCTATTGTGCACAGCACCTGTGCTGATCACTCACACGGCACGGTGCCAGTCATGGAGAAAGCTGCAGCTGCAGGCACCTGGTGCAGGGAAGTGTGTGTACCAAGCACACAACTGGGGCAACTGTGTGTATACCCACAGACACCAATATTGAGCCGATAAATCGATGTATCCCTAGTCTCTACGGAACGGAACAGCGACCCTGGTGTTGGTAGGCAATGCCAGAAACAGCTAAACTACCTAGGCGCCCCTGTGTGTGATACTTAAACAGGTTTTAAAAATGAACACACATGTTTGATGGTCATTTGCTTTTGGGGAAGCACATTCTCACATATTATGTGTAACAAAAGTGTCAAAAGGTTTGACTTTTAATCGCGTGCCATCTAATTATCAGCCATGGGATTCCATCGGGAAGGTAATGCTCCTCCCGTGTCACCTTGCCTTTTGTCTCCCAGGCTCTGTTTACTGTATGTTGTGACTCAGCCAGTAAACACTAACCCCCCCTTGCACCTGACACGCTGGACAGCAAGATTATTTGGTTGGAGTCGTAATTGGAAAATACTGATGTTGTTTCTTGCTTCATCCTGTGGGTTTCTACCTCGTAGCTCTCAGTGCTAGGAGGGAGATTCATATTTTCCAGAGTGCCTGACAGGATCCCCACTCCAAATGTATGTCATGTTCCAAACAACACTCTCTTCCTCTCCCGGCTTTATGAATCTTACATTTATTCCTTCTACTTTTTCGGCAGTCCTCATTCTTTTTTTGGAGGCAACTTCATTGGAATAACTCAATCTTTTATGATCAAACATGCACTCATCTATAGTGGCTGTGGTGAGACTTGAAACTTTAATTACATGTGGATGTCATTTATTTATTTATTTCGCTGAGAGTGTTTTATTTGGGAGGGGTGAGCGTGTTCCTTGTCACTGATGATGGATTGGTCAATTTGTTTTTGTTTTTTTTAGTGCACAATATTATCAAAATTGCAATGTGGCTTAGCGCAAATATCCAAATAGCAGCAGTTGCAGGTTTTGTTTTTTTTAACAAGTCAAAATGTGTCAAAACACCATTATAAATGAAACATTGTGGTGTTGCAGATCTGTCAAAATAATTACCGTCAAGTACTGAGAGTTCATTAGATTCTTGTACATCCTGATTGGATACTGTTTTATCTGATGTACAGTAAAATAATTCATTATGCAGGATCATTACTGGCACTCGTAATAAAAGCATCCTCCACTCTAAACATTTGCTTTTAAGTTGTGATTTTTATCTGCAGACCCCCCCACCACCGCCGCCACCCTTCAGATGCTAAGTGTTTACGGATATGATTTTTCATTCAGCTGGAAGATTAAAGAGATATAATCACCTCATCAACATCTGCATGATCACTGCAGCCATCAGGCTTATGGTCTTCATCATCAACGCGGCCGTCATTATCCTCAACTTCATCATCCACATGATCTTCTTCCTGATGGTTAACTCATATCTGTGTCAGCTGCTATCCTGGTGATTTGTATGTTGCATAATTTAGATAAATATGTAACCCTTGCCATACCTTGAGTGTTGAAAATGAGACACTAGGAGCACCCCGGTCCTTTAATGTGTTCATGCATCGGAGTTGGATTCTAATTGGAAGAACAATGACATTGTGTAAAATGTGTCGAGTAGTCATGGTGCTGTCATTCGAGCCTAACACAAATACAAATGATGTCTTGCTGGAAGAGCTGTGGATAAGGCTGGGGGTGTTTTTACGACACGTGTGGATGAATAAGGTCTGTGGCATCGTGGCGCTGAACACAGCCAGGTAGAACCATCGGATTTACAGTCTCCATTTTCTTGCTAGAACAGTATGTAGGCCATACATAGAGTGTGTGTAAACACAACAGCACCTTCCACTTTCTAAGTGGCACAGGGCACTGTAACAGCTGACATTTTCACAAACCACTAAGCCAGGTAATTAGGTATCTAACTACACAACAGTAGCTACAAGCATAAACATGGCACTGTGCACAGTACCTCATTAAGTACAAGTAAATGTATTATAGGTATACAAAAGGATTTAAAGCATTCACATCTGCTTGCTACATACCTGCAACTGTAAGACAAACTGGAATAATTATTTTAGAGATGCAGTTGGTTTGGTTTAACACGGCAAAATGTGCATGCCTGTGTGAGCGTCTCTTAGCTCATGGATGCTGCGAAGAAAACCCACTGTAATCACCGTCTCTGTCCAATCCAGCAGTATCACAGCATCCCTCTTATCACCTTCAGAGGTAGAGGTCGGGTGTGGGTATCAGGGGCTCCCAGACATCATTAGAAAGAGCTTGGCCCCGGCATATCCACAGTGTGTGATCACATATAGAACACGATAGTCAGGGAATGAACATTCTCTCCCCATCTACTCATTTTGAGCATATTAAACTAAATGCGTGCGTGGATGACCGCAGGTTGGCGGGGATCCACTCTTAGTCGGACGCTGCCAGTTTCCCAAATTGAAGAATGAGTGGGAAAATCTTTTAGCTTGAACAATTCATTAAATATTCTGATGATACAGTGTAATCTCGGACTGCATCAGGACTTAAGGCTTCCTGTCTGACGCTAATGGTCATAGCCTGCCCTCTTTATGAAATTGCAGACAAACAAAAAACCTTTGCTGCTCGGATGCCTTGACAGACAAGTGGACATGCTCATCCCTTATATGCACTGAATACCCACTAACCAGCTGCTCTAGCATCCACAACAAGACACAAAAGTGTTAACAGTCTCAGTGCTGGTCAGAGGGTTGCTTATTGAACTCTGTACTTTAAGGTTGTAGACCAAAACTACACATGAAATCACACTGATACCATCAAGTAGCAATTTATGTTAAGTCCATAGCTTTTTTCCCTTAAAATATCAAAGAAGTCTGAAGCCAATTTTAGTAATGCCCCAAAAGAGGCATCCTAAGATAAAGCCGTTTACATTAAGGGGTTTGAATAAGCCAGGTTTGGAGTGAGTCATTCCGTAAGAAGATGGTGATAACGACAATGCCACACAACTGCAAATAGGCAGTGTAGAAGAAGAGGAAGTGGTCAGCACCACTAAAACAGAACAGGCTGGCCCATTGTGCTGGCCATCCACAAGCCTCCACCAGAAAAAGGACAGCAATGAGAAATGACCTTTGTTTGGACTCTTCATTGATCTTTGTTGTCAGCTATTATTGGACGTGTTGCTGATTTTGCAGAGACGAAGACAGCAAAGCATCATCAGTTACTAGTAGTGAAATCCGGGTACGGCTGCTAGTAGTTATGTTTTAAATGTGAGCGCTACCACACCCTAAATAGCCGAAAACTACAAGTTTGCATGAGGAAGATGGTACCAGACAAGAGGATGTCAGGTTTGCATGGTCCAAAGGGGTCCACGAGACATTCTTTTCTTGAAATATTTCTGTCTGGACTACAGTGTCTGGGATTGAGATATACAGACTGAAGCCAGAGTACTAGCATGGCTGAAAAAAAGGAGAGCAAGGAGAGTTTCAGTCGATAAAGATGATCAAAAATCAATCACATTCTCGCTTACTTCTAGCATGCTCACACTCTCGGCTGACAGAAATCGACGTACGTTGCCAAAAAATAAATAAAAATGAAAGTCTACATCAGTAAATAAAATACAAATATCACGTTTACTGAGTCGGTATACACAAGTGTTCCATAACACACAGACAGTTAACTTGGGAGACCATCTCTTTGGGACATCCCTGAACCTTAAAGAAGATGAATAACCACACACACACACGTACACAAAAATGTATGATGGAGATGTTTTCTGGATAATATATTTCATTCTAACTGTAAACCTACACCGACCCCAAAGATAGAAGAAGAAAATACACTGTCGGGGAGTTACCATTTGCAGCATGGATATCAGAGATCAATGAGGCCCTTGTAGCACTGTGAAGCACCGGGTATTTTCACATCTTTGACGCTGCCTCTTCAGGATTCTTAATATGCAAATAGTGTAAAACATTTCCATCATGAAAGTAACCCTGGTGATTTTTACTATATATGACACTTCCTTCCCACTCAGCTCTCAAGGAAGACTATAATTACCGCTGAGATCTCATCCTCTAGAAGAATACAATGTATCAATGCATGTTCTATAAATTAAGATCCTCATCAAGACGCTTCCTAAAATGGACGCACAAAAAAATGAAAGGAGACAAGTCGTCCCTCTTGTGCCTCGGTGACATTAGCTGGATCCATCATTCAGTGCTGCGCTTGCTCATGAAGCTCTCTCCCATTACACAGTACACAACTAATGATGGAAATGTTTGCCCTTGAAATCTCCGTTAATAAGCAGCTACGTTGTGACATCCATGATTAGATCATCCAGCGCTGTCACATCTCATCCTGAGGAGGATGCCACCAGACAAAACTGAGAGTGGGAGCAAGCAAGCACCCTACTTTCTGATTCTCATCCCTTTAAACATGCACTCACACACACACACACACACACACACACACACACAGGGGTGTTTCCATCACTTCAGAGGACACTACATTGACTTACATTCATTTCGTGGAGACAAGTGCAAAACTTACCTTACCTTAGTGATTTACATGACAAGGACTTGGTTTATGTCCCCCAAAGGGAGGTGAGTCCCCATCATGTGACTGATTTATGTCCTCACAACATGAGGAACCCCTGGCGCGCACACACACACACACACACACACACGTCCTCAGCTGCTATGCAACAAAACAGCCTGGGTTAATCTTGGGCAACAGCTTCTTGGCCGGGATCAGAGCGCTCCACTCAGACCCAATGAATGCTGACACTGATACAGCACAGGGCCTCCTCACACAGGTAGGACGCACGAGACAAACGCCTTTATAGATGAAGCAGCCTCGGGCAAGGATAGGATTGATTTTGCAATGCAGCATTAGACGAGATTTCCTATGCATACTATAACGAATTAGCATGAATCTGTTCCCCATGAGAGACGCCTGCAGACACACAGTGAATTGAAATAAATGACTGTCCCAGTATTTACCACACCATCCCCCATGCTAGTGTTGGTTGGCCATCTCTGTGTGACAGGCCTGGATCAGGCACACCAGAGATCATTGTGATGGATGGACGGCCAGGCAGCTGCTAAAAATCTTGATTCAGGCCCAGACTGATGTGCCACTCACGGATCAATTGCATCCACGTAAATCTGCCATCCGTCGTAATGTTTCTGATAAGAAAGGAAAAAAGAAAGCGCGCAGAACACGGCTCCTTTAACCTCAACTTTACAAGATTTTCTGCCCTTATGTGTCTCCCCCCCCCCCCCCCCCAGCACGAGCTACCTTTCACAGCCGACCCTCCCATGTGATAGTTCCATGGATATTACCTCAGAAAGATGAACGCTGCTGCCAGTGTAGAGTAGCGTCCAGAATGAAAGAGAAAGATTCATTGAGTGATCCACAACTAAGACAGGGTGAGACCTCAGCGGCACCGTCAGAAGTTTCTGGCACCAGATCTGATGCAATTTCAATCAAAACATTTCAACTGGCCAAACTGCAGTCAGGATTTTTTAAATTTTAAAGTAGGGAGCCACTTAGTGTGAGATGTTGTGTCAGGTGATGTAGATAAAGTGTGTTATCAGGCCGACAGTCGGCCCAGGTGAATTACTGACCTTGCTAGTGTTGCTGACTGGCTTGTGCACACATTCTTTTAAAGATGATACGGATGGACCGGAAATAATGACTAATGCAACACTGATCAAATTCCTGAGTTGTTGTTTTTTTTTATTGTAGTTAAGAATTATCGATGTTAAAAGATGGCAAAATCAAATATAAAACTTCACAAACCGAATTATCAAGGATGCTCTGGTATCGTTGTGCAGGAACATTAAAGAAATAGAACGATACTGTAGCATCATAAGAGGTTCTTTCACAGACAATTAAGCGCTTCAATTTCGGCCACTTAATCATAATTTAGCTTTAAGGATCAGCCAACATAAAAGCAAAATCCCACACACAAACACTTGCAAAGAGAACTTAACCGCCCAGGTGAGTCAGATCAGTGAGGTCATCAGGGTACACAACGCTGTGACGGCTGCTTATGCTTTTTGTGAATAAAGTCAGTTCTATCTTCAAATGTCAAGGACTTTTCTCTTTTTCAATGGTTGATCTCGGTCTAATTCACCACATTAAAAAGTAAATCATGTATACTCATCAAGCTACGAAACTGTAACATGATGTGAATCCTGTATCACATTCCCTAGCAGTTCTTGTCTTTAATAAATCTAAAGTGCATAACGACACATTAATTAACGCCCCTTGCATTCATGCTTTCACCAAGCGAGTCACAAAATGCTCATTAAGCTCATCGCCTCCAGGTAAATCTCTCTCCATTTCATATAATACAGACTTTATGAATTTTGCGTCCAAGGTAACACTGACTCATTAGACCACCTGCAATTATGTGTTTTAAGTTACTTAGAAAACATTTTGCCAGAGCTGAAGTGGGACAAAATCGGGGTGCAGCTGGAGGTAGTAAAAGCTAAGAAGAAGTGCCAAACAAATGCTTTTAGAGATGATGCCCTAGACAAAAGAAAAGCTCAGTTTTCAGAGGAAGGACTAAGTTAGGGGGGAAAAAAAGAAGGAGAAAGTTTCTAACACCAGGACAAACACGCACAACTATTGGTGAAGCTTCTCCTGATTTGAGAGCGCTAAATAAAAGAAGGGACTTGACAACATGGATGTCACTGCTTTATGAAATGGGCTTGTGTCTTGTAAAGGTGGAAATGTTCTGTTGTTTTTGCGATTTCAGAACAAAAGCCAGGGGACCTTCCAGGGCTGTGAGGTTGTTATGTTAACATGCTTGTTCGCGGGCTGGTTAGCAGGCTAGTTAGCAGGCTAGTTAGCAAGCAAATTAGCAAGATTGTGGTTTTGTCTACCTGACATGGCTAAAAAAATGTAGGTGAAACCGCCTGAAACCAGAACCTTTCCAGAGATTTTCCATGGGAAGTTAAGCTTGGGAATTAGGGGAATTCATCTTCTTAAGTGCAACAGATTTGGACACTGGGAATCAACATGAATATATGGGGATACATAGGAATTAACAGAAATATATTACAATTTAATATAAACATATGTAATTTAATGGGAATTAACAGGAATAAACAATACATTTTGAGGTTTATACCACTGTGTATTGTCCATTCTTCCATCACACGCACACACTATTAGCATCTTGCGCACATCTGCAGGGCTTGAGAGGTCACAGAACCGTATTTGACGCGGAGGATTACTTCCAGTCAACAAAGTTTTGCAAAGTTCTATGTTAAGAATACCACAAAGTTACAGCAGCTATACTTTACAGTCGAGATCTCAAAGTTTCCTCAGGGTTAAAACAAGACATTTGCATGCATATCTGTTCATTAGAATAAAAAAATGTTTATATTTGTGTCTGTTCCTGACAAGATAAGTAATCATACATTTCTATTTTATTCATGTTACTTGAATATTCTACACATTTCACGACCTCTCAGGAATTCCAAACAGTCTTAAACACTAGAGCTTCAAGTAAAAATGCAGATTTTGAATGATACAGTAAGAGAAGCACAGGGGGTAGCAGTTAGTCTTTGCCACCTATACATTTCCTGCTGTCAGGGCTGTGTAGGAGCAGTCTTCTGTGCACTGTAACTGCATTATGTATATCCTGGCCAGGTGATATTGTGTTTTATATCTCTAAGGGCACCGATAATGCTGCCTGGGCACATTTTGGTTAACAGTGCAGTTTCAGCCTCCTTTCCTCCTGCTGTCACACAGTAACAACGATGGATGAGTTGAAGTACTCACATTTGCAAGGTAATGTAACACTTCTGACACCTGAATGGGACACGGAGCCTAACCTGCCTCCCCCAACTGCTGGGTCACGTATCTAACGCTTCCTAATGAATGCTTATCATCAATATCACCTTGAGGGGCTTCTATTGGCCTGCTGAGAACTCATTATCTTTTATGCTATGTTGGAGCAATTACAACAGAAATGGGCAGTTTATGATTAGTGAGACGTATATGATTTTATTTCTGAGTGTCTTTGTTGTCACGAGTTTATAATATTCGAACATCTAAGATCAGACTGGAGTCTCTTGTGTCACCCTTCTGAGGCCAACAGTTGTAAGAGCTGCACCTGCTCCTGGAGGAAGAAAATGCCTCTTCTTCTTTTTTCCCCCTCTCCTGCTGTACCTGGTGAGCTTTTATCTGTGTAGTAACACTGTCAGCTAAGCAGCAGAAAATGTACCAATATCCCTGAGAGAAAAACCCGGTGAGTGGCTATAATTACAAGTGAGCCAAATCTAGACTTTGTAGCAGATGATATCACAGGTTTGAGTTTTCATTCTACTTCCTGAGCTCTCCCACCCACTGCAATAACATACAGGATACCTGAAGTTGAACAGCACTGTACCGATCCTCAATAATTCATACACAACCAAGAAAAAGAAAAGAAAAAAGAAAAAAAAACACATTTCAAACTCACACAGCCCCAACGAGATTACTGGCAATGAAAAACACGAGAGATGTTTCATTCCATATTGGCTGCATTTTCTCAAGTATATAAAAAAAAAAACCAAACAAACAACAAAAATCAGATCAGGTACATTTTTGTGCCTTTTTTTTTTAAATTTTGGTTTAATGAATCACAGCCGAGCTTTTCGAAAAAACATTCCTGTCCCCACGTCTCTCTGGTTTGACAGGCTACAGTGCACCAACATTTGCTGAATCCTGAGTAGCATTCTGCTTACAGAAAATTATAGGGCACCTTTCACTCCCTTCCACCTACTGTACCACCTGCGGTGAAAATAACCTGCAATTTCACTGACTATTTCACAGATATGTAACAATATCAATCAAGCATTCCAGATCAGCTACCGGTGGAAACGCAGATTTCTTGTTAGATATCTCAGAGTTAATATCTGGATTCTGCTCTTAAGAAAAGCTGGCACATATAACGCTGCTGGCTATATGTCTTGTGTGGATATTATGAATTATTGATGTATTTATTGAAGTTATTTGAGCAAACTCCATTAAAAAAAAAAACCGAAACAAAAAAAAAAACCAACACAAATAACAAACATTGTAAACTTGCCGAAGGTGCAGAGAGACAACGATCTCAACAGTGACCTTTTTTTTTTGTTTTTGTTTTTTTTTTTTGTCTTCACCATCCAGGGACATAATCCCTGTTTGGCTGTGCAGCTGGCATGCAATTGAGTCACGCGTCAGCCCTGATTAGAAGCAGCAGTGGTCCGCGGGCCCCATTCCTCTGCCAGAGCCAGGAGTGGAAAAGGCCAGGGCCACCACTTTCAGTCTGTGGATATGACCTTGATGGGGTATGATAGAGAGGAAGCGACACGATTCGCAATGCCACACAATATCTGTAACCTTCTGCTGCCCCAGTGTGCATGCTGAAGCTATTGAGCTGTGACACACATACCGTCCACTCACCCTGTCAACTCTGCCCTGTCGTTAATTCAAGCAGCGTCCTCCTTCCTTCTCGTCATCCAAAATAATCACCCGTCCCCTCTTTGCATAATGGCTGGTGGATTTCTTCATTTCAAATATTTATTCCAGCAGCTGCTAATACCAAGGACATACCGGCTTTAAAAAAAGTTGAACTATTACGCAAAACGTGGAGTAACCGCGTACCGTGCAGCTATATTCCGTCAACGGCTAAAGGCTATCATTCATAACATTATTTTAATTACAAGTAGTATTGTGTTGCTTGCAGAGGCAGCAGTGACACCATTTTGTTTTTCTGAATCACTATCACAACCCAAATTAGAGCTGATAGGAATAAAAATAAACATGAGAATTGTACTGAGCTGAAAATATACGAGGAGCATGACCAAAGGGAAATAAAATGCAGTATAACAACAACTGGGGGGGGGGGGGGGCTGGAGAAAAACAAAAAAAAAGGCAAAGACAGTGACACACCCATGCTTGCTGAAAATAACACAGTCACAACACTGTATATGCTCATGAGTTCACATTTGCAATCCATAACTGTATTGTTGTCAAAGTGGCCCTCGTTTACGAGACAAAGTGGCTGCACTAAAGATTGCAATAGCTTTTAAATGAATCTGTCAGCACAGGCAGCAGGGATTTAAGAGTGGCGGCCTAAACAGCGTGTGGTAATGAGAGACGGATGGAAGATGCAACACTTGTCCACCAGGAGTGAGGTGTTGAAAAAAATAGCATGCAACAAGCAGAGGTGGTCACCTAACTCAGGTGGACAGGAAAGCAGATGCTGCTTGTGCCTCGCTGCTGTTCCCTGAACTCGAGACTTCCAGCTCAGACAGAAGGTGTTGTTTTACAGTTGGGGGGAGAATTTGCAAAGCAAATAGGTTTACAGGAAGAGCAGGAGGTGTTGTTGTTGTTTTTTAAATAAATAATAATAATCCAATTATTAGGTTTTTGGGCCAAAAGACCTACGGTTAAAGGGAGAGAAAAAAATAAAGCACATTTTTTTTAAAAAAGAGAGATTTTATCATTTTAAAGCAAGTGAACTGGTGACATTATCATGTGAGGGCAGCAGCAGCATCTTCCAGGGTTGTGGATGCTGGGTAACATGCCACTCAGGTAAGACACCTTTTCTCTACAGCTGGCAACTTTCCCTTTGTTTTTTTAAGGATTGCACAAAGTGTGGTTGCCTTTGTTGCAAATGTTGTGGAGGCTTCTTGACTCACTGCTCTCTCTCTCTCTCTCTCTCTCTCTCTCCTTCCTATCTTTAAACCGGCCAATCCTTTAGCCACAGAACATGAAATCCCTTCTCAATAATAAATAGGCTACCTCAAGCCTTCCACAGACAAGGGCCCTGGGAGCAGCATGATAAAAAGAAAAAGAAAAAAAAAACCACACACCAACTCCACTTTTTTATATCTATATTTAAAATTGATGCGGCGCGTGGATTGTGCAAACAAAAGGTTATCATTTCCATATTCAAAGCAAACGCCACCGCTGCATGTGCTGTAGCCCGACCACGCAGGGCATGTCTTCCGGCACGCAATTAAGCGACCTCATCCGCATCCGTGTTGGATTTGGAACCCATACCTCTCCTCCACCCACCTCAGCTGACTCTGATAACAAAGAGGGGTCGCTCTTAAATCGGGGGGAGGGTTTGCGTTTAAGTGAATTCTCCCTAAGAAGACACCTCCAGGAGAAAGTGTCAATAACCGGCGAGCGGCTCGCATCCATGAGAATGATCAAATAGAAGACAGCTTATCTGGTAGTTTAGTGCTGCAGCGCTGTGAAGCTCATTACCAGCGTCCGTGAGGAGGTCGTTTGTGTGGAGGAGGTGTCATTTACCTGAGCATCATCCGGCGATCCGACACATGGATACGGCGAGATTATTCCTTGCAGCCTGGCAGGAGAACAGCATAAACGAGGGGTGGGGAAAAAAAAAACAAAAAAAAAACAAACAAAAAACAAATAGAGCAGAGATTGATGCGGTAGATGAAAAAGTGACCTCTATCTTCAAACAGATATGGTCTTCTTATCTGGAGATGCTACGGAGGAAGGCAGGCAGGGAAGCCCCGAGCTGCTCCTCTCAGACAAAGATGCTCTCTCTCTCTCTCTCTCTCTCTCTCTCTCTCTCTCTCTCTCTCTCTCTCTCTCTCTCTCCTCCGCCGCACCGAGCAGCAGCAGCAGCAGCAGCAGCAGCAGTGCCGTCATTCCCCCGACACTTGATGGTAATAGTTGGGTAGGTAGCTTGTATGGGTTGAGGGCGCGGTCAGCTGCTTTTGACCAATCCCGCTGCCCATTAAACTATCAGCGGCGTTGCCATGGAGGTCTAAATGGCGTTTGATGTTTAGGGATAAAGCAGGTGCGTGTTAATTCTCCATCCATCCTATCAGAGAGTCAATATAGGAGTGGCATCTCCTCTCTCTCTATTTCTCCATGCTGCCGACGTGTCCTTAAGCAAGGCTGACAGACTACAGATCCGTCTTCCATCTTTTGGGGGGATTCTGCTCTGACTCTCATCCCAATGACAAGTGTCTCTCAAGGTGTGTTCACAAAGCTTCGTCTGCCATATTTAGCTCAACAAAATTACTTTGCCTGCTACTTGTAAACAACATTCTCCAACGATTATATATATATACATATATATATATATATACATATATATACACACACATATATATATACATATATATACACACACATATATATATATATACATATATACACACACACACATATACATACATACATATATACATACACACACACACACATACATATTAGTTGCCTCAATCCCAGCAGCAGGCAGGTTGCACAAGTGAATTTCTACTTGGCAGCACATCACTTAAACTATAATTATTAAGTCTGCAATTTGAAATGGTCCTCGGAGCTACAAACACAAAAGTGCCACATCCATCCCTGGTCCTCCTTTTCACATTAAAGGCATGCAATAGAGAGGATTAAGAGTAATGCTTTATTTCCATTTATGTTGTACTTGCTTGGATAAATCAATCTAAAGTACCTTTATACATGGAAAATTAATTTATACTGACATACGCCATATAGGGTAGAAAAAAACATCTACAGTATGGTATAGAAACAGGCTTTTATTTCAAAAGAAAACAAAGTGTTTTACGTTCTTCTTCCAGCAAAAAACTTGAAATGAGTACAAATGAAAAATAAGGGTACCAGTAAATTGAATGGAGGAGAGCTATGGATGTATGAGCAGAAAGAAAGAAAATGTTTTCAGAATCAAATTGAGCTGATAGATCTGTCTAGCTAAATAACCTAACGGATTATGTTTAATTTAGACTCTGAGAGCTGTTAACAAACTGCTACTACATGTCCTGAAACCACCCTGGGGGGGGGGGGCTGACATTGCACAAGATATAGTTCACCATATTTCTCCCCATTTCCTGTACCAACATGAGGTAATGCTATAAATGGCAGGTACAGGATGTCCATATATGGCTTGTGACAGTTAAATCACCCCAAAAAACCCCAAAGCCCTGAAAGGTGTGAGGGTATAAATCCTCCTTGTGAGGATGAAGTCATTGTTGTATCTTGGATCTGAGGACATCAATAATGAATGTACTGACATGTTTTTGCCTAAAAGACAACTCAGCCTGAATGAATAAATGGGAGTTGAGTAGCAGCAACTTTTCCATCTACTTGAAATCAACGTTCTACCAGTCATAATAGTTTACAGGACCGCATGACTTGGAGGTAGAGTGGCAGTCTGGAAACCAAAGGGTCGCTGGTTCGATCCTCACTTCCCCCGGTGACTCTGTCGAAGTATCCTTGAGCAAGATACCGAGGCCCTAATTACACCTAATGGCCCGGGGACGGACTGGCGACCTGTCCAGAGTGAACCACGCCTCTCACCCAGCTGAGATAGCTCTCCCCACCCCCCGAGACCCTTAACAGACAAGCAGTATAGAAAATGGATGGATGGATAATAGTTTACAGCTTCTGGGATTTCAATTATTTATTTACGTGATTCATACTGGTACAGCTGTAAAAATACCTAAAAGTAGTATTACTGCTAATATACAGCCATAGTCCCCGGCAGGCATCGATTTAAAAAAAAAAATCCATATTTAACGCCATATTACAACTGACAGCAACCATAACGAGCAGTAGCAAGTTCACACTCATTTTACTGGGGCTCGAGCTCACCTTCACTACATCTCACCTAAAAAAATTATTATCAGGTGTGCAATAATTGCGAGCTGAAATACTGGACAAATATTGATAATGAGATTTTTGCATTTACAAAAGTGTGTAACCAACCCAACTGAGAGTGAAATCAATCTCCAAATCAATTTGACATGTATTTCAAGAATACTTTGTAAAACAATAAGAGTCGATGAGAGAGACTGAGAGCAAATGCATGCAAACAGCCTATTTAACACAAAAAAATATCATAGATATCATAGACCGAACCTGGGGGTTGGTTCTGAAATGACTGCTCGCAAAAATGTGTTTTCCGTTTACACTCTACTGCCTGTAACAGTGATATAATTTGTCTTGGCTTACGTTTATTGCCTTTTTGAGAGTCAAACTCTCACAACAGCTTCTAAAGTGCAAGACAATATTACAATATCAATGTGTATCTACACTGTAAGTAAAAAGCACAGGATAATGTATCTGTATTTGTAATCTCTGCACGTATGCATCAAGAGCCATGACAATCACTTTATGAAGACTATATATACACATGCCATGCCTTACTTATACGAGCACGTGGACAAGCTCAGGGACGGTCCAGGACACTGGATGCTACATAGCAAGGAGATCTACAGGTAGGAGCCACATACAGTCACACAAGTACAATGGGTACATAGATAAATGTGTATACACAACAGATCTACAAGGTGGAGAGCAGTATTTAGAGCATTCCCTCGTTGATTAACACTCATTAAAATATGAACATTTGTGTATATTTATGTCTCAATGCGCTCAGTATGTTTGCAGGTTATTCATCCGGCTCACTCCCACCCATGCGTTATCTCAGGAGCACCTTTGGAGACCTTTAAATTTGGCACACACATATACTGGGACTCAAGGATGAACTATTTTTGGTGGTTTGTGATAGGCAGACTTTGAAGAGATACACAACTGCAACCGATATGGAATTGTACCACAATGAAATATTATTTTTAAATGTGAATGAGGAAAATAGAAAAATGTGAGGAGCAAAATCGGAGAAAAAGCGCTTCCACAAATCAACACATCTGCCTGCCAGTCACATAGCAGTGATGCTGCACTAAAATCAAAGCGGTGTCCTCGTCAGACGGTTCATTTTAGATGGTTAATGTCCACCGTAGCTTTGCTGCTGCTACTTAGCATAGAGACAGAGTGGTTATACATTTCCTGACTTATCATCAGTTTTTCCTCTTCAACATTTTGCATTTCAACATCAGCACCATCACTCAACTGTGACTACTGACTCTTTATCACTATTTCCAAACGCAGTGGATAATATATGTCATACAGTTCCAGAAAGTCAGTTACCTTCTCAAATGTTTTCTGCCTCAAAAATAAAAAAGAAAATTTAACTGGATCCTCAGTTTGCTAAGAAAATAAACAGAGCCACACTAAAGCTAGAGAACTGCTTTAAACTGTCAGAGACTTTTGCAACTAGATTTTAATCATCACACATACAGCATGTAGCCGCCACAAAGGTGTCAAACACACTGAGGAAAATGATGACATCCTGGGTGTGTTTCAGAGGCTCATGTGTGTTTGTGAACATTACACCTACCATCTCGATGAGAGTTACCGTCCTCCAAAAAGGTATGAAAGACTTCACTGCATTTAAAAATCATCACTTCGGTCCATCTGCCTCATAGACACGGTGTGAATGTAGATGGCAAGATCAGTCTGTTGGTCCAGGTGGTCATAAAAACTTTTACTTTTTAAAAAAGTTAAAATTAAAAAAAAAAAAAAAAAAGCCAAACAACTGTCAATCCCATCAGCCTCAGTTGTACATGTAGCGGCAGTTAGACAAAGCGAATACACGGTAAACACTACCCTGTAAGCATTAGCATGTTAGCAACGTCATTATGAGCATGTTAGCTCGGGGATGTTAGCATTAAACTCAAAGCTCTACTATGACTAAGTAGCACTGCCTCCAGAACCAACCAAGCAGAACTATTGTGCACTGAACCATCAGCAAAAGTAAAGATAAGAGAAAACTGTTTTACTCCAATGCACAAGATCACGAGTGTGTTCATTCAAGCAGCTGTTATCATTTTTGTCCCTCCCTTTGGGACACAATCATACTCAAAATGTACCAAACTTAGTTTTGTATCGTATTGTGTTCAGCAACCAGTTGAAGGCAATTATTGTTTTTTGTTCTAAGGCAGACTAAAGCTCTGTGGCCTTGATGAGGAAAAAGAGGTGTTCATTTGTTGTGCACAGAGGAAAAAAAAAGCCGAAAATATTGAGCTAAATCTGAAAATGTGAAAGCTCTCAGGACTTAAACCATGCAAACTGCTTTCAGGCAAATAGCGGTTACTTGCAGCTTATTACCAACGCCAAGGAGGGCATGTTCTCCCCCGTATCTGTTGGTTGGTTTGTCTTGGCGTCTGTCAGTAGGATTACACAAAAGCTCTCAGAGTGAAGAATGCATCTTAGCTAAAGGAGTAACCCATTAAAATCTTCAAGATCCAGAAAGGGTGGATTTTC
Source organism: Aulostomus chinensis (assembly GCF_037954235.1). Classification (NCBI taxonomy): domain Eukaryota; kingdom Metazoa; phylum Chordata; class Actinopteri; order Syngnathiformes; family Aulostomidae; genus Aulostomus; species Aulostomus chinensis. The sequence goes on along the minus strand of NC_141334.1, from coordinate 15,252,078 downwards.
CATCCATCCATTTTCTTCCGCTTATCCTGTTAAGGGTCGCTGGGGGCTGGAGCCTATCCTAGCGGCTTTCGGGCGAGAGGCAGGGTCGGGACCTGGACAGGTCACCAGTCCATCACAGGACCAACACATATAGACAGACAACCATTCACACTCACAGTCACACCTACAGTCAATTTAGAGTATCAATCAGCCTCGTCCCCTCTTGATGTCTTTGGACTGTGGGAGGAAGCTGGAGTACCAGAGAGAACCCACACAGGAACAGGGAGAACATGGAGACTCCACACAGAAAGATCCCATGCCTGAGCTGGGACTCGAACCAGGAACCTTCTTGCTGTGAGGCCACAGTGCTAACCACCGCACCACCATGTGGCGATTTTCCATTTCACCTTTTCATTAATTTCTCCCTCTCTCAGCTGAGACAGAAAAAAAAAAACCTGACATATTTATAGTGATGACATCTATTATTAATGTGTAGGAATTTTGCAGATCCTGAATAAAAACTACCAGGCTGATTTAAACATGGTGGAGGAACTCAACGCAGGCTGAGGAACCCATTAAATTTGGGGGCAGATTTGTCAAACATAAACTTTATTTTGTCATTGACCTTTGCAGAGGTCTTTGCTCTCGAAGTTGCCCTCTCGTTCTGCTTGTATTGTCCAACAGCCAACAACATTCCTGCGGTTTGTGCTGGCTGTGTTGTGCAGCTCAGTACCACGAAGCTGTTGATATTTCTAAACAAACCGAATAACACACAGTCAGCAGAACTGTGCCGCATGTAAACAAGTAGCCCGCTAAAGTGTGTTTATCTAAATTGGTTTGCAATAGTGTGTATGGTAAATTATTGATGAGTTTTCAGTTATGTTTATGTTGGATCGGTGTGTCAGAGAATGTTTGAATAAAAAGTAATGTACTGTCAAAAAAGTTTACGCAGTAGCTGCAGACATACATATATATATAAAAGCATATACATATATTTAGATATATACACTCACATATGTAGACTTATGCATATATAAACACATACACGTGCATAAATATATATACACACAGATATATATATATATATATATATATATATATATATATATATATATATATATATACACAATTTCGTCACATATTTTTTCAGAATAGACAACACCAAACAATACTGGTGATCTAAAGTCAGAAGATCTTTTCCACAGGTGGCTGTGACATGTTACTGTGAGAAAAGGATTGTGTTCAACAATACAATAAAGGATTTCCAAATTCTGCTCCACTAATTTAGTGCAGCAATATGATTTAAAGTTAGGCTCCATCTACATTGAACCAAACCATGATTACTGAGCATGCTTTATGTTGGCTATCAATAATGTAATTACAAACTATGTTTGAGTTATTTATCAAATAGTAGTCTGGGTGTAACGGCTGGTTGCATTTGGACCCAAAACTCTGGCAAAGCAGTTCCATATTTATTGTTCAGTTTGAGAGTGAAACGACTTTGGCTGCAGGCTGGCAGACGGCGAGTTGGCAGAAGGAAGCTGTGGAAGAGTAAACAGCTGAGCAGGGGAAGCAGGCAGGCGACACTGGCTGACGTCACCTTCCTGTCTAAGAAAAGACTTGAAAAAACTACAGAAGAAATTACTCAGAGTTTACTGACTGAACAGCAGAGATCAGAACCAAACAGGTAAGAGAGAATCTGGCAAAGCTCAGGTTCAATTACTGCACGGTTGACTGAAGATGATCAGGTGCGTGCAGGGAGAGAGAGTCACACCCACGTTGCCAGGAAAACTTAGACGCTTGAAGAGGAGACAACAGGGAAAATGGGGAATCCACAAGAGGAAAAACCTGCAGTCGCAGATGTGTTCAGTGGTTTTTATGTATTTCAAATCCAGTATGAAATCCACTTATTTAATCTCAGTCCTTCCCTTCCTTATCAAATCTTATTGGGTTTCACTTGCAAAACACAGCAGCTTTACAGGAGTAGCTTAATTCACCTGCATCCACAAACTCTGGAAGAGAGAAGCGGTATCATAAATGAATGGGTTGGATTTGAACTTCTCAGCAGCTACAAAGCCTCGTGTGACAGCGGCAGCCAGTCCAACATCAGAGACTCTGGATGGCCAAAGCCAGAATTACTTTCATCTTTGCCTTTGCTTTTAAGATCATAAGCAACCACTTTAGGATGAGACAGTGGAGCTGGAAGACCATAAAGGTGTTAGGAAAATGTCTGTTGAGTTTAAAAATTCAGTAAGAAGTTGGGGTATTTTCTCATAGACGTCAATACAATTCACTGCAACTGCCTCCTGCTGGCCATGAGAAAGAATGTGGCTCCCGCATTGGCTTCACTTGTCAGACCCCAAAGGTTTGTTCAGACCTTCAGAAAACATATCAATATTCATAAGGAAAGTGTTACCTGATTTGCCACTCAATGTCTCACCCTGCCTCACTTTTATATTTGCAGAATCGGTGAGCAAAAAAGACTATCATCAAGATTTAAGATCAGTGTCAGAAATTTTAGTCAGGACCATAACAACCAGGTTTTATTCCTCGTCCCTCCCACTGATCCAGTCCAGCAACAGCAGCCATAAAAGTGTACAGAGAGTTTAGATGCTTTAAAAGAGGAAACGCATCAGATTTAAGGACGTATTAGAAAATGCACTTCATACATTTAACTGCAGAGAGTTGCTTAATGTGGATGTAAGGTAATCGTCAATGTTTCCAGCCACTTTGAAGTTGATGATAATTTCACTGTTGTTGAAGTTTTTTCTGAAGTCAACAGCTGTGGGATTATTGAGGGTTAGCTTACTAAGAATATAGGCCCACTGAAGACGTGGAAGTGTGCTCAATGTGTGAGTCACTTCCTGTATTCAGTTTAGACAACAGAGTCTCACAGCCTTTCGTGATGACGTCACGTTCTGATAGATTAATTAACAACTTGATGCCATCAGGAATATGACCTCATGTACGTGAAGTGGTCACGACTCGCTTTACGTGATGTGGTCACGACCTGCTGTGCAGTTGGTCAATATATCATATAACAGTTAAATTCTTAATATAGTCTCTATTTATGTTGGTCGGCTATTGTTGCAACACATTCAGTCGTTTCCATTCGGGCTTGGGGTTAGTCGAGACCACATCACGTAAATCAGGTCAGATTCATGATGCCATCACGTTAATTAATCCATCAGAATGTGATGCCATCACGTTAATTAATCCATCAGAATGTGATGCCATCACGTTGTTAATTAATCCATCAGAATGTGATGCCATCACGTTAATTAATCCATCAGAATGTGATGCCATCACGTTGTTAATTAATCCATCAGAATGTGATGCCATCACATTAATTAATCCATCAGAATGTGATGCCATCACGTTGTTAATTAATCCATCAGAATGTGATGCCATCACGTTGTTAATTAATCCATCACAATGTGATGTCATCACGTTGTTAATTAATCCATCAGAATGTGAAGCCATCACGTTGTTAATTAATCCATCAGAATGTGATGCCATCACGTTGTTAATTAATCTATCAGAATGCGATGCCATCACGTTGTTAATTAATCCATCAGAATGTGATGCCATCACGTTGTTAATTAATCCATCAGAATGTGATGCCATCACGTTAATTAATCCATCAGAATGTGAAGCCATCACGTTGTTAATTAATCCATCAGAATGTGAAGCCATCACGTTGTTAATTAATCCATCAGAATGTGATGCCATCACGTTGTTAATTAATCTATCAGAATGCGATGCCATCACGTTGTTAATTAATCCATTAGAATGTGATGGCATCACGTTGTTAATTAATCCATCACAATGTGATGTCATCACGTTGTTAATTAATCCATCAGAATGTGATGGCATCACGTTGTTAATTAATCCATCAGAATGTGATGGCATCACGTTGTTAATTAATCTATCAGAATGTGATGCCATCATGTTGTTAATTAATCCATCAGAATGTGATGCCATCACGTTGTTAATGGCATCACGTTGTTAATTAATCCATCAGAATGTGATGCCATCACGTTGTTAATTAATCTATCAGAATGTGATGCCATCACGTTGTTAATTAATCCATCAGAATGTGATGCCATCACGTTGTTAATTAATCTATCAGAATGTGATGCCATCACGTTGTTAATTAATCCATTAGAATGTGATGGCATCACGTTGTTAATTAATCTATCAGAATGTGATGCCATCACATTGTTAATTAATCTATCAGAATGTGATGCCATCACGTTGTTAATTAATCCATCAGAATGTGATGCCATCACGTTGTTAATTAATCCATCAGAATGTGATGCCATCACGTTGTTAATTAATCTATCAGAATGTGATGGCATCCCGTTGTTAATTAATCTATCAGAATGTGATGCCATCACGTTGTTAATTAATCTATCAGAATGTGATGCCATCACGTTGTTAATTAATCTATCAGAATGTGATGCCATCACGTTGTTAATTAATCCATCAGAATGTGATGCCATCACGTTGTTAATTAATCCATCAGAATGTGATGCCATCACGTTGTTAATTAATCTATCAGAATGTGATGCCATCACGTTGTTAATTAATCCATCAGAATGTGATGCCATCACGTTGTTAATTAATCCATCAGAATGTGATGCCATCACGTTGTTAATTAATCCATCAGAATGTGATGCCATCACGTTGTTAATAATCCATCAGAATGTGATGCCATCACGTTGTTAATTAATCCATTAGAATGTGATGCCATCACGTTGTTAATTAATCCATCAGAATGTGATGCCATCACGTTGTTAATTAATCCATCAGAATGTGATGCCATCACGTTGTTAATTAATCCATCAGAATGTGATGCCATCACGTTGTTAATAATCCATCAGAATGTGATGCCATCACGTTGTTAATAATCCATCAGAATGTGATGCCATCACGTTGTTAATTAATCCATCAGAATGTGATGCCATCACGTTGTTAATTAATCCATCAGAATGTGATGCCATCACAGAAGGCGGTGAGACTGGGTTTCTTTCTAACACCAGGGGCTCTACAGCCCCGCCCCTTTAGGGGACTAGTGGAAGGTGCTGAATTCAATCTTATGGGAAAAATGAACAGAAAGTCAGATTATGGCCAGTTCCTCCCCACCCATTGTCACCAAAATAAATATTGGACCCATTTTTCACGAGCCACATATCTCCTGAACATTCTGACACTAAAATGACATTTTCAGACCTAAGCTTCAAAGGTAAAATTAGCTTTATTCAAGGCCTGTCTCTGTCCGAGTGCCACACTCTCTCAAGAACTCTTAAAACATCGCCTCTCTCTGTTGGAGCTGAACCATCAGTCTGGATCCACTGCAGTGCTGCCGCTATTCAAGCAGATAAACAGAAACGTAAAGGGACTGGAATTCAAAACTAGAATAAAAATTTCACTCTTTCCAAACTGGGAAAGAATGTCCTTGTTGCAGCCTGTAATGCAGCATCTTGTATCCTCACATTTTCGGCTAAGAAAAAAAAAAATTGGACAAACAATTTGTTTGGTTTTTAAAAAAAGAAAGTTAAGACTGATGAAATGTTTACTTGGAGGTGTATTAGTGCAGGAGGTAAACAAATGTGTGTAGACCTGCATCCTACATGGGCTCTGTGAATGACATGCAGCTGAAGTTAACCATCCTGCTTCCACGCATTTGCAGGTGTCTCCTGCTGCTCCTGTCCTATGAGATGTGACATGATGCCATTAACCACCAGGTGACAGTGTTCCTTCTGTGCTGGTCGCAGGCTGCCAGACCAAAATAAGCCCTGAGTGACCTGAGTCTTAACCGCAACTCTGCCAGGAAGACAATCGGACGATTGGTATTCTGCAATCATGCCGTCATTTTAATCCAACACAACAGAAATACTGAGATGCAATTAAATGCCCTTTGTTGAACATCAGATAACATTCTTTGAATAAAAAAAACAATAATAGCCCACTTATCTCCGCCCTTCTTAGAAACCACAGCAGAGAAGCTGGAGATAAATGATTTTACGCTGCATGGAAATTAATTGAACAAGTTCAGATTTTACTGTTCAGATGAATGTACTTTAACAGGCAGGATTCAACACGTAAGGCTGAGATCCAACTACTGCCTGCTGCAGTTTCGTTGGAAGGAAGCAATTTATGCCAAGTGGTAGTTAGATCTGCTTTAGTCCATAACGTTGATGTAAACAAAGAAGCTCATTCTCCTCAGGCAAAGGAGGCTAAACAGCTTTCCTTCCAACAGACAGTGTGTGTGTGTGTGTGTGTGTGTGTGTGCGCAAAACATAGACAGGGAGTCAACGGCCAGATCAAACTATGTGATGTCATTATTGATAGCCTCTTCTTCAGAATGTTCCAACTAGCAAATGAATACAGACGAATCAAAGAATTAAATCTCATATTGAACTAATGAAACCTTGGGGAAACTCGAGCATCCCCCCCCCCCCCCCCACCCAGGATTCTGATAAAGCTTCTTCTTCTTTTTTTATGCTTTGCTTCCAATCTCGTGACTCCTGATGTTGTAGAAATAAAATTTTAATTCTGCCCTCCTGGAAATAGCTGAACCCACCAGCCAGACAAATACAAGAACATTTCAGCAAGTGAGAGTAAAAGAAAGAAGAAGGAAAAATAGAACCAAATGAAAGATTGAATGCTCACGGAGAGAATGCAGAGCAAAAGAATGTTTATAACATGGAGGTGGGCGATGTAGGGCGCACCTGTAACATGCTATCGTGTGAGACAGCTTTCAGATACGTTTATGGAACACGACTGCAATAATGTTTTGCTGAAATGTCAGCTCCAGGTTTAGGGGGAAAAAAAAGCTCTACAATATACACTCGCCAATTTATAAATGTACAAATAAAGCAAACAAACATTTTTTAGAGGGGAGTTGGTTCATTTGACTTTGGAGGCTGCTGAACTGTACTGTGTGATACTGAGAGGAGCTCTTAATATGTAGTAGTAGTAGTATATGTAGTATTTCTGTTTCTGTATGCTAACACTTCCCCTTCCTCCACCATTTAATGCGCTAAGCTAACTAGCAGTTGGGACAGAGGAGAGGGGTGGATCTCCCTGCTTGCCCGGTTCTGTCTGTTCCAGTAGAGCCTAACACAGAAGTGCATTTTCACATCAGTCCTGCTCCTGCGATCAAACGTAACATACAATCCTCCTGAAGACAACATCGGGGTCGTACAGCTCATTGATGACATCACCAAGCTGGAGGCCACCTGAATGAATGTGAGTGCACCGTACAGCCACTCACCAAAAACCCCACATACACTCAACTTTTTTTTCCTGAAATGGGATTACATTTAATTGGCGTTCACTCCCGGGTCAAAAGCATGGATGGGAACATAACACCTGTTTGAATGCGGTACTTTGCAAATAACAGTTCCCGTCTCAGGAACACAGGGGACAAGCGGTCGGAGCTCCACTCTCTAACAATATACTCAGAGGCAATAAAAGCTGTCCGTGTCCACTGGTAACTTTTCTGACTAGATGCCATCTCGCCCACAAATTCAACCAGTCTGCCGTCAAGCATCAGCGCGCTCATTGTTCCGTTGTCATTGACAGACTGGAACAGAAACACCGTCACCGTCCTCCATGCTGCATACAAGCCCAAGGTACTGCACACATGCAGGGATGTCACCTCGCACACAGACTCCCTCTACTGTGAAATCCACAGAGATCTACCTGAGTTTCATGATCACCAGGAGAGCTCCTTTGACAAGGGCTTGAATGTACAGTGCAGGACACTTAGTTACATGAAAACCTTTGCTGAAACGCTTTATTGCTTTAAAGTTGCACCTAACAGACAAGCACGTTGAGTGTATGTGAAATAACGGCATATTCATTTCGTCATATTTGGAAACTCAATTTGAATTCCACGCCTAATTTTAGATATCAACAAAGAATGATCAACACAGCAGGTCCAAAAACTCGCTGCAATGCCTACACTGATAAATTTGATGCTTCATTTATTTTCCCGTCTATCTTTGGAGATAGAGAAAAAGGAGTCTTACAAATTATGTCATAAGCATGCTACAAAAATAAGCTGAATAATAAAGACAGGAAAGAATTAAGTGCATTTGCGGTAACTGACTTCATGTTTAGAGGACTAAAATTCAAGTTAAAATTAATCGTGAGTCATGCTGATTATAACGATTCGAAATTTTATTCTTGTCAGTGTTTGTTTCCCAATAGACAAGCATAAATTAAAATAAGGAGATAAAATTCCTACTCAATAAAACCGGTCACGTTGCAGACCCGTTTCAGCGGCTACACTGCAACAACTCCACCCGTTCCTCAAAAACAATTCCCCTTCACATTAAGAACAATATGTTGTTATTTTCCTCACAGTGTCCATTCGGCGGTGCGTTCAGTGTGGTCTTGAAACGCTTGATGTTCTATCTGACAGAACAGCCAGTAGACATGTAAGAACATAATTTGCTCATCATAATGGACAAATCAGGGGCACGCCAGCTTCAATCTTTGTCATCTGTTGTGTGATGGTTTCTGTGTTCGCGAGGTCATTTGGCACGCGGGGACATTAAAGAAACCATAACAGGAAATGATGCAGAGAGATATACAGCGTTAAAAATGTTAAAAAATTAAAAAATTCCTCTGGCCATTAAACGCCGCTTACCATTTCAAACACCTCTTGCAATTTAAGTTCTGTTTAGCTTTTGTCCCGCTGTCGTTTCGCTCGACAGCAGCAGCTCTTGTTTGATCCTTTTTTTTGTTTTTCCCCTTGATTGTTTTGCCCCCCGTCCATTCATGCAACTTAAGACATTTTTACTCCCAATACTTTTGCTGTCAACATTTATTCAAAGTGCAGTGAAATCCGGTCTCATCTTGACACTGGAATAACCGCCACCCATTTTATGCAGCTTTTAACCAATTTGAGTCAAACAGCAGAAACCTCCCTTTAACGAGATAATGATAAGCGTGCAGTACTGCATCCCACCAGGAACAGCTCAGCAGACACCGTCCTCCGCCATATGCTGCGGTCCTACTCCTAGTAATGTACTAGTGTTGTCTGCCGGCTCTAGCTGACATTAACAAGATATGCCTTTCAAATATCATGGCCTTTGGGATTGGGTCAGAGTTACTATATATAGAAGGTCAAGACTTCATGATAGTTCGGCTTGCTAGAGCCATAACTGAAAATAGAGTGGGCTTTAGTAGCTCTGCTGCAGATGAGTTGGTGTGTGTGCTTTTGCTTCAGGCTCTTGAACAGATGTGATCTACAGTACTCTGAGATTCTGGATCACTGGTTAATAACTACTTACATTACCACTGCTTAGTAACATACTTGTGAACTGACACAGTGGCAGGAAAATGTTAAACGTGGCAGTGCAGCTGTTTGGGTGTCGGGTAAAGCCATGAACAAGAGAGACCCGTCTCTGCTATGGATCGCTGGAACAGAACACAGCGATCGCCTTCTAATATATAAAGAATACAAAGATCGCGTCACCCCCCAGTGGGATCATAATAAAGGGTACATTACATAACGACGAGTCAGTCATTAGTAATGCTTAGTTAGTTAAAAGTTACTCAGTGTGTCTCCTTTACTCGTGTGTTTATGTCAACTTTCCAGTTACAGCAAAGAGGGATGGAAAAGCCTGAGGGAGGTCTGGGTGAAATGTGATTATGGGATACATGTTCCCCACTTTAAAGGCTCTCACAGAGCATTTTTCAGTACTCGTATATACTGTACACTCATCAGCCATAAAATTAAGTCCTCCTGCTTATTATTATGGACTCACGGACTTCCAAAGACCTTTGAAGGTGTACTGAGGTCCTGGAAGTTGCAGGGTGGATCAGGCTTGTTTGTCCTGCACCTCCCGCCATTAGGGACTTAGGAGGTGAAGTCAACATCTTGAAATTCATTGTTGTGTTCCTCAAAGCATTTCTGAATCATTTTGCAGTCTGCAAGATGCAATTTTTTAGTCTGGCAAACTATATGAGGTGAAACTACTTGTTATCCACAGGAAATGCCAGTCATCATTGTCACCAGCGTGTCTCCCTCTGGTTTCGCCAAGCCAGTGGTGTAATTATTCACACAACCAATATAACCTGAGAAATCAATAAAAATTGTCCTGACACATTTTTATGAAAATTAACAAATCATGAGCCCCTGTTTGACTGACACATCCGTGAATGAGTTCACGATGATTTAAATGAGGACAGCAGCGGTGCGTTCATACACTGGGCTGACTGGTCCCATCACTGAGACGACCGTGAGAGGCAGGACGTTCATTACTCAGAGTGATACATGATGAAACCATTTGTTATCAGGTGCAGACAAAATTAAGTATTAAAAGCGCTGTAATGGCAGCTGTGGCAGGACATAATGTTATTTAGCCTGTGTATTGCACCTGACCACTCAGCTTGTAATTGGTGGAAGTGAATATTTCAAGAGGATTCGTCCGTGTCGGAGAATCACGAGCTACATGAGCTATAATTCCAAGCGCTATTCTCAATCAAATCTTTAAATATTTTGAAAATGACAGTGATTTTGAGCGTTACATTCGTGTCATACATGGGAACGGGAGGAGGAGAAAAGTGTGTACCATGAGAGGGACCAGCCTTTAAAAATGAGAACAAAGCTACAGGCTTTGAGGAACTCAGGTGAGGAAGACTGACGTTTGAGTGACCACAAAGGAAAATATGCGGGAGGCCCATTCACAGCACACTTAGGAGTCAGAATGAATAAACCACAACGTAACATCTTCTCCAATGTCCTCTGTATGTTCACTGTTGACGCAGTCTGGACGACAGAAATACACTCAGAACGACCGTCTTCACAGCAGCCATGTTGACCTGTCACACCAAGGTCAACTCAGGTGTCATTTTTAGAAAGTGATGTCCAGAAAAAGTCACTCTGCCTCACTGTTGTTTCGTTTGGTTCGGTGGGAATAATCAGTTAAAATATACAGTATATGTTGTGTTTGTTTAAAGGTTCTTAAGGTGTGTACAAGTCTGTGTATTCCTCACTGCACTGGATGCCTTGTACTAGATTGCTTTTCCTGTATTCCGGTATTTTCCAAGTAGACCATTTTTTTTGCACTGGGATGTAGTGCTGAGTTTCTCATATGTGTACTCCATTCAGTGATACCCACAAGCTTGAGGTGCATCCTGCAGGTGTTTACGCTCCTTCTCTTGTGCCTGACAGGTTTGTTGGTACATCATCACCTCAGTGGTTCGGAGTTCTCATAGCTCCTAGCGAGTGGGAGTATGTATTTATCTGCGAATGTGGGTTTCCTGTATGCTCCGGTGTAGAGGCTCCTGTTTTCTTCAGCATGTACAGCACAGTCCAGGAAAGCTAACCTGTTGTTCCTGATGTTAGTGTGCTCAGCAGACGCTCCTGGGTTTTAAATTTGACACCATTCACATGAACCAGCAGCACCATTCCTCTGAGAACTCTTCAGGCCACGGTAGGAGACATCGTTGTGAGGTCACAGCATAGCCAGCGTGGCGTTCTTTGAGGAAAACGTGATACACATTTTGGACAGGGAGGACAGATGTTTTGAAAGAGGAGTGAAGGAAGCAACTGACATCAAAGACATCCATCAGCAGAGACAGCACTTATCCCTTCCTACAATGTTGTCCCCCCATCCTCCCCCAGGAGATTCAGCTCACATTTGACCCGATGTGACCGAGGTGACTGTTTTGAACACCAGTCCCTGGGTGACTCCAACAACACCTAACCTTTCAAAATCCAGGAGAACGGAGGTATCAGTGACCATAGCAATAACCCCACAGACTCGAAATAACAGCGTCTCACTTCCAATGTCTCAAAACTGAAGAGGACACTTGGATGAGACAAGAAATGTCATCAGGTTTCGCATCCAAGTCCAGTCATCCTTGATTCAACTTGTCATTGTCGTTGTCCTCAACTTTATCTGGTTGATCCGGGTCACGGGGCAGCAGCCTCAGCAAGGAAGCCCAGACTGTCCTCTTCCCAGCCACGTCCACCAGCTCTTCCGGCAGAATCCCGAGGCGTTCCCAGGCCAGCCAAGAGATATAATCCCTCCAGCGTGTCCTGGGTCAGCCTCGAGGCCTCCTCCCGGTCAGACATGCCTGGAACACCTCCAGAGGGAGGTGTCCAGGAGGCATCTTCACCAGATGCCTGAACCACCTCAACTGGCTCCTCTCGACATGGAGGAGTAGCAGCTCTACTCTGAGTCCCTCCTGAATGACCGAACTTCTCACCGCATCTCTAAGGGAGAGCCCAGCCACCCTGCAGAGGAAACTCATTTCGGCCGCTTGTATTCGCGATCTTGTTCTTTCGGTCATTACCCAAAGCTCATGACCAATGGTGAGGGTTGGAACGTAGATTGACCGGTAAATCGAGAGCCTCGCCTTTTGGCTAAGCTCCCCCTTCACCACAACAGACTGGTTTAGCACCCGCATCACTGTGGATGCCACCCCAAACCACCTGTCAATCTCCCGCTCCATCCTACCCTCACCCGGGAACAAGACCCTGAGATACTTAAACTCCTCCACCTTGATTCAACTCTTCTTGGATAATCATAACGGGATTTTTAAAGATTTTACTGATCCATCAATGATCAACGATACTTCTAAATCAAATCGGGAAACTGTTGAGAGGAGAAAATATCAATAGAATTCAAAACCATTTGATGCAACCTTTTCTTGTCACAATTAAAAGAAATAAACATCATCATAAAAATTCTACCAAGAAAAGCCACCTGGTTTTTCACCGGAAGCATGATTTAGAATTTACAACCCCCGTCAACAACTTTGTGGCCAACCCTCTTCCAAATATATACAAGCTGCTCCGCCTCCTGCGTAATATTAATAGTTGGGCCTTTAAAATGCTGAACCTGATCCTGTGCTGCGGGTGCCTCTCTCGAGTGTGTGTCTGAAACTTTTGGTTTTTGCTTGCCGTCCTACTGTTTACACTGCCCCGGAGTCAGAGCTTAGCTGCCCAAACCGGTGCCACCATGTCCAAACCCTTGTCCGACCATGACAGAAAGAAACAGATTTCGGTGCGAGGGCTCGCCGGCGTTGAAAACGTGGCAGAACTGAAGCAAAACTTCAACAGACATCTCCACTTTACGCTGGTCAAAGACAGAAATGTGGCAACAAGAAGGGATTACTACTTTGCTCTTGCTCACACTGTGCGGGACCACTTGATTGGCAGGTGGATCAGAACCCAGCAGCACTACTATGAGAAAGACCCCAAAGTAAGTCCATAATAAACAGGATTGCATCTTGCATTTGTGACCGAGAACTTTTCCCCAAGTTGAAAAGTTGGCCTTCTGCATTCTGCTAAGTGTTTGCATCTGTTCTGTGTTCAGCACACATTTGAACAGCAACCATGCATCATTCTCACAGGCACAACTGTGTTTTTTTTTTTTTCCTTATTCTTTTAGTCTACCTCAGCAGCTTGATGTCAGTGTAATGCCAGGTCATGACATTTAGACTTCACAAGGGCTTCTTAGCACTCCGCCGGTATGCTGCAAATCTTACAGTGTGTTGAAACATTAAACCTCTCCCTGACCTTCTGTTCCCATCCTGTCGGACCATAAAGCCTTTACTTGTGTCATACGAGCACATGCCTTCGAGGGCACCTGAGTTCATACTGTATCTTCGTATAGCCCAAACAGCCAGAGACAGAAGCACGAGATCACAATAGCACTCTTATTGCTTGAAAATGACATTGAAAACTATATCAAATTACAAAGGCGTTCTTGGAGGCTTGGTGAGGCCAAATTGCAGTCACATAGAAGGGAAAATGTTTCTTGAAAGATCACTTATCACTGCTGAGTAAAGCAGGTACATTTTTCTTTCCTGGCTTCACTTGGAGCCCATATTTTAGCTCATTCCGCACCTTTATTTTTCCTGCAAGCTCTTATGTGTTCACCTCAGCAAAGTGACATTTACTCGACGTATCGAGTAACGTTTTCAGAAACAGTCAAATCAAACGTCAGTGGCCCCAAATTGAGAAGCCACCTGACTCTCCTTACTGTATCACCATGTTGTGGTGCTCCAGACTGAAAAGTCAAAGGTGAATTTCTTAAAGGTCTAAAGGGAATCCTGAAGGAGGGAGGAGGACATCAGAGCAGTCTAGAGTTCTCTTCACATCTACTGAAAAGCTACACTTTCAACAACTGGATGTATTTACGGCTGTCCTGCCTCAGCTAGATGAGATAAGTCAGATAGGACTTTGAGCAGAACACATATCATTCAAGAGATTACTTTTTTTTTTGCTGTAGATGGATGTATTAATGAACAAACTTACGAATAAATGAACTACTTCTCCCATCACTCCTGACTTATACTCCACAAGGAAAGAGTATCAGTCTCTGGCTGACCTTTACAGCGACCTCTATAGGAGCTATTTTTGCCTGACCAAAATGTTGGTGTTATGTAATACCCAGTCTGTCCCGCAGTCCCTTCTCTCCTCTCCTCTGCCCCCCCCCCCCCCCCCATTCCCATGCCATGTTAGAAAAAACAAAACAACATCAACTAAATGGCAAAGGCTAAACACAGGCTAAGGTAGCACATTTCTCCCACTTCCCAAACATGTTGCTGAATAATGACTCTGGTCTTGACACTCATGGGTTCATGATGCTGCGGCATTTGTCATGTGACTTTACGGGTTTTTGATTCGAATGCCACATGTGACAGGTTTACTGTTGAGTTTCAAATCAACCCCTCCTCCTTTGTGAGGTTTACACTGATCCGTTTTTATTGGATCCGTTGGAGGGAGGAGTTGATTTATTGTGATGGTCATTTTGAAGGCTGTAGTTTGAGGTGCTGTTGGAACTGTACTGGGGTTTGACTTGCCTAGATCCCATTTGTATGAATTAAGGTGAACATTGACAACAACTCAGCTCTCAAATTACAGCTTCCAAAATGACTTCACGTGTCTCTGAAACACGTAAGACACAATCAGGTATCACCGCTGTGAGAAAAAAGGGATTATTACAAACATTACAAGGGGTTTTGGCTTGTATTTGTCAAATAGCCCACATGCAAACGCCATTTCTTCACTTTTAAGTGGTTGTGATCAGAAATTTGACAGATATTTGTAATGATTCCACCTTTTTCAGTGCAATATCTCTGTCAGTGGACACCACCCATTCAATTATCTCTTCATTGTAGCGTGTGTACTACATCTCCCTGGAGTTCTACATGGGCCGTGCCCTCCAGAACACCATGGTGAACCTGGCACTGGAGAATGCCTGTGATGAGGCCACATACCAGGTGAGCTGAATGATGATTTTAACCTTTAAATACCAGTGTTTGTTTGTTTTTTTCATTTTGGTTTGTTTTTAACAACATTAATGTGGCTGCTGCTTTATTCCTTTGTGTCCCTCATCAGTTGGGTCTGGACATGGAGGAACTTGAGGACATGGAAGAAGACGCTGGTCTGGGAAATGGTGGCCTTGGCCGTCTTGCTGGTGAATATCTTTCTACCCATTGAAAATTAATTCAAGCCTGTCGAATAACAGATGATTCATTGTCTTATACTGAATGTTTCTGTCTTTGTTTTCAGCCTGTTTCCTGGACTCCATGGCATCACTGGGTCTGGCTGCCTATGGTTACGGTATTCGCTATGAATTCGGTATCTTCAATCAGAAAATTGTCAATGGCTGGCAGGTTAGAAATGTTCTTATCTGCTTGAGAGAAACTTTCTACACTTCTTTTTCACCTTAAAAGGCCAGTGAGCATGATTTCAGAGGATCTATTAGCAGAAATGGAATATGATATTCATAATTAAGCTGCTGGATGAGATGCCTTTATCATTTTCTTGGCGTGATAGTCCTTGTCATTTTCTACATCTGCCTTGGCTGTGATTCGACTCACCTAATGAGTGTTTTTCTCTCCTGACACAAACGTATGTCATTATCTAGGTTGAGGAGGCGGATGATTGGCTGCGCTATGGCAACCCTTGGGAGAAGGCACGTCCTGAGTACATGCGGCCGGTGCACTTCTATGGCAGGACCGAGCACCACACTGATGGTGTCAAATGGGTCGACTCTCAGGTGCAAAACTGCAAGAATAAGAAAGATATCTTCAGAGTCTAAGTAATTGTAAATGTAACTCTTGCTGTGATGGTCCTGGCAGGTAGTGTTGGCTCTGCCATACGACACCCCCATCCCCGGCTACAGAAACAACACTGTCAACACCATGAGGCTGTGGTCTGCCAAGGCCCCCTGCGACTTTAACCTTAAGGATTGTATGTATCTGACTGTTTTCAGCCACGCTGTCAAATGAGCTTGAAAGAAAAAGAGTTTATATTTTGTTTTCCAGTCAATGTTGGTGGCTACATTCAGGCTGTTTTGGACAGGAACCTGGCTGAGAACATCTCCCGCGTGCTGTATCCCAACGACAATGTAAGACAGCACCACTAAATTGCCTTTTAATCCGCCAGAGGTGAGCCCATAGGATGGACTTGTACTCTCGCTCCTCTATAGTGCTTATCTTCATTTAGCTGAGAGATGGATTTCCATAATTTGGGCCTCAAAGGACCAACTGTCCTTTGTCTCCTGCTTGAGCTACCATGTGCTCGCTCAGCTTCCTCCAAAGCTGTCTTTTATATCTGACCTGACCACCATGTGATGCCTCCCTGCAGGCTCATGATGGGAGGAGCTGGGAGATAACCATCGAGCTTTAGCGATAAGCCACGTCAAGGCTGGTAATTTATGTCCGTGCAAGTGAGAGCAGAGACTGTGGGAGCTGATGTTTGAAGTCAGTTCTACAATAGTGCATAATTCCATCAGGATTATGGCCATGAAATAGTTAACTGAGATGAATTCATTCAGATTCTGGCCCACTGAAGATGATAAAGTCCAGCGTGAATCTGACTGCTTCCTGCACTCACTACACTACCATCCTGTCTGCCTTAGCCTCAACAGAGAAATGTGATATTTGCTCAACTATATGTAAAAATCACCTCATGTACATTTTTAAATGTCTGAAATAAACATGGTCTGCCTTCTTATACATACTGGGTAAGAGATGCTGAATGAAAAATACATTTTACCACAAAAATATGGAATATGGGAATTGTATTATATTCAAAAAAACTGTACACCATTTTTCAAACAAGACAATAATTGCATGATATTTATATTCCAGAAATGAAATTACTACTGCTGCTGCTGAGCCACCACTACTCCAGGCTTCAGTAATCATTTAAAAACAAAGCGATTCCACTTGCTTGTGGTTAAATAGCACTCACTAAGGCTATGTTGAATGCATAAATAACATATTCATGTCCTCTTGCAGAACAGAAACATACAAATATGTGTCTTTATCCTCAGTTCTTTGAGGGGAAGGAGCTCCGTCTGAAGCAGGAATACTTTGTGGTGTCTGCCACCCTGCAAGACATCATCCGTCGTTTCAAGGTCTCCAAGTTTGGCTCCAGGGAGATTGTTCGCACAGATTTCAACAAACTGCCTGACAAGGTGAAGCAAAAAAAAAAAAAAAAAACCTCAACAAAATAGTTTCTGTCAAAAATGAAAAGATTTCCCCCCTGATGTTCTCTCTCTGCCTTCGTTAAATTGCCTCCGTCCGTGTGTGTGGAATATACTGAAGCTAGGTTATTAGTGTATCTAATGAGAAGAGTGGAAATCAACAGTAGTGTATCTGCAAAGCACTTCCCAGCGTATTCTGAGTCTGTATCGACTTTGATTATGTTTGGCGTGTTCAGGTTGCCATCCAGCTGAATGACACTCATCCCGCTATGGCTATCCCTGAGCTGATGAGGGTTCTGGTTGATGAGGAGAAGCTTGAATGGGACAAGGTGAGGAGGAGCCACGTAGCAGTCGATTGAAACTTTTCACCGTCACGGTTCCAAATTTTTTGAATCATTATTTATTCGTAGGGGAGAAGGGGCGGGTGGGTTAAACCATTGAGCCAACTCAACTCCCCTGTATCTAGGTAACTATAAGTAGTCATGTGATCACAAGTTAAGGAAGTACACCTCACATCACTCACTCATGGAAAACCAGATCAAAAAGTATGTGATTATGGTTATGCAGAGAAAATATTTCTAAATGTCTCAACCCTGCATCTTAAATCGGTATCCATATTATTATTATTATTATAATTATCATTATTATTATATGAAAGCTACAAAACAAAGTCATGAACTTGTGGAGCCCCTGTGAAAATTTTAAGCCATACACTTTATCACGTTGTTTAGAAGAACACATGATGACATGCATTCTCTCTGCAGTTAAAACAAAGATCACCATTATAAATTTAGTGAAAATGTTACGATCATCATTATAAATGTATCATCATAATCTGATAATGCGTTTTTAATTTTTATGTGCACACTGAGGTACAATAACTATTATTTGAAACAAATCAAATTCTATTTTGGAGTAAAATCCTCAAATGTGGACCATCTTACCCCGTTCTCCCCCACTCAGTGACACCTTTCTTGCTTTGCTGATTTTAACTTCTTTGACTTCCTTCACAGGGAGGAAAATTATGTATAGAGAATATTCAGGGGTTCTCAAGTCTGTTTTGAAAAACTCTTTTGATGGTGATGACGATGATGTCATATTTAGGCCTGGAACATCTGCGTGCGCACCTGTGCCTACACCAACCACACCGTCCTCCCTGAAGCTCTGGAGCGCTGGCCAGTAGACCTGTTTGCACGTCTGCTGCCCCGACACTTGGAAATTGTCTATGAGATCAACCGTCGCCACCTGGAGGTTAGTCCTGTATACTGCAACATGTTCTGATTTCCTTTGTGTGATGCAGAGGAAATGAAGAGCAATCTAGTTGTCCATGTAATGTCACAGCCTGGTGAAGGGGGTCACAGGAAAGTCTGACATTCAGAATAAAATTAAATAAAAAAAACAGTTGAGATTGGAAAAGCAGGGGGAAAAAAAACAGCCGGGATAAATCCATTCTAACGTTTAATTTACTTGCCTGATTATGAATGGATTTTGCTTTTGATTGTCACAGAGGGAAACAGCACATGATGCTATTAAAAGGCAAAGATGTGCTTAAAATATCGGAACAAGCCCCTGAATGCTACTGTGTTGTTCGGTTAGACAGTAAAAGAGCGTTCATTGGCTTTTTATTGCAGCATTTATCAAAATTAAGTCACATCGACTGCCACTGAGGGAAACAAGAAATAGTTTTGTTTAGTTGCAAATCACGCAAATAGCACTGGAGCCCTGCTTTATTATTTACAAGAATAAAAGTTTATAATTCAACAACATCAATTAAAAGAAAATTCATTTTGTTTAACGTTTAATTTTTTCAGAGAGTTGCTGCTAAGTTCCCTGGTGATGTGGATCGTCTGCGCCGTATGTCCCTCATTGAGGAAGGTGGACAGAAGAGGATCAACATGGCCCATTTGTGTATTGTGGGCTCTCATGCTGTCAACGGCGTGGCCCAGATCCACTCAGACATTCTCAAAGCTACTGTGTATGTTTGCCCTCTTATAATGCTGTACACTGGTGCATCTGTGTGTGTGTGTGTGTGTGTGTGTGTAGCGCCTGTGGGAATGAAATCTGTGTGTCCTGATAAATGTGATGCTTCACTCTTGCCTGCAGCTTCAAGGACTTCTATGAAATGGAGCCACATAAGTTCCAGAACAAGACTAACGGCATCACCCCTCGCCGTTGGCTGGTGATGTGCAACCCTGGACTGGCAGAAGTCATCGCAGAGGTTAGCAGTTTTAAACACCTCACATGGTTAACTATTATCTTACATGTACAAGAAAATGACTTTAAACACTCATTGCCCGTTTTCAGAGAATCGGCGAGGACTTCATTCGTGACCTCGACCAGCTGGCGGAGCTGCGCAAGTTTGTGAATGATGAGGCTTTCATCCGAGATGTTGCCAAAGTGAAGCAGGTGAAGTCATAAATTGATTATCTTATCTTAACTGTGCCGTTAATGTGTCAGTTTATGTGGATGCTTGAGATTAAATGATAGTGCTTTATTAGCTGCATGCTGCTCAGCCCTGGAGAAAAGCTGCACATATTTCACAAGAGGCAATCTGTGCCTGTCGCAGTTCTCATATACACAGGCGGCCCGCAGAGCTGTTAGATCCTCTGTGATCAATGTCGAAACCTCCATTAAGAATTTTTACTGTCAGCTCTGCGTCAGCATGGCCGTCAATAAGTCTGGGAGAGTGTTTTTCCTTCCCGCTGTATGTCTTATTACACTACAAGAGAACTCTTTGGAAAGAATTCTGATTATGCACTGATACTGTGCAAATGTTTGAATGCTGCAGGAAAACAAGCTGAAGTTTTCAGTGCACTTGGAGGAGCATTATAAAGTGAAGATCAACCCAAACTCCATGTTTGATATTCAAGTCAAGAGAATCCATGAATATAAGAGGCAGCTCCTCAACTGTCTGCACATCATCACCTACTATAACCGTAAGTACACTGTCAAAATCCCTGTGACTTCCCCCTAAGTCCATATATTGCAGCTATTAAAATGACTTTGGGGGATTATGTCAAAACTGTAGCTGAACACTTAAACCTCAGTCCTGTCATCACCTCATATCCCTGTCAGGCATCAAGAAGGAGCCCAACAAGCAGTGGACACCAAGAACTGTCATGATCGGAGGAAAGGTCTGTGGTTTCACAGCTTAGAACTGAGCTTGGTTTGTTGTAAAGTGCATCTGACTTGAGCTGTTGTTGCTGGGTTGCAGGCTGCTCCTGGATACCACACCGCCAAGATGATTATCCGTCTGATCACAGCTATCGGTGAAGTGGTCAACAACGACCCGGTGGTTGGCGACCGGCTCAAAGTCATCTTCCTGGAGAACTACAGAGTCACATTGGCAGAGAGAGGTAATAAACTGCCAACGTGCGAGCCTTTTCCCTCACTATGTTCTCATGCTGTTCGTGTCTTCTTCAGCAGATGTCGCCAGTCTGTGTTATTTGAGCATAGAACACAAGATGCTTACCAGAGTCACCCAGCTTCTACCTCTGTCATCCTTCAGCCATCCCTGCAGCTGACCTGTCAGAGCAGATCTCCACAGCGGGAACAGAGGCCTCCGGCACCGGCAACATGAAGTTCATGTTGAACGGCGCTCTGACCATCGGCACCATGGACGGTGCTAATGTTGAGATGGCCGAGGAGGCTGGCGAGCAGAACCTTTTCATCTTCGGCATGAGGGTAGATGACGTTGATGCCCTTGACCAGAAAGGGTAAGGGATGAGCCCCCATGTCATCTGCCTTTCTCATATTCTATCCCAGGCATGTTTGTATCCAGCATCTTCAACCTGTAGATCCTCTGTTGTGTACTATGGTTCAGGTTAAGGATCTCGGATCTCTGCCATGATTACTTGTAGAGTTTGGGCATCTAGTCTTCCAAAACTTTTTGGGGGGGGGGGGGGTTAAATTTACAGAATTCGGTCAATGAAGTTATAGTCAAATCACTGCGCCCAAGAAAGTAGTTCCGGTTAGGGCCTCATTATTTAACAATGGATCTCGGAGCTATAACTTTTTCAAGGCCTCCTGCCTCACACACACACACCACTGTCAGCACACCTGCTGCCTCTACAAGCACCAGACATGCCTAGTCTGCAAATAATATTGTATTAACACTTACCTATGAATTCTGAGTAATTTTGTGACGACTGCTGGGACAAATATACAAGCTATAAGCCCTATGAGGTATCCTGCAATACAGAAACCAAGGCTGACTCACACATTGTAGACGAGCTAAGCTCCCTTTGAAACACACACACACAAAGTTGTTACATTGATACTTAACATAAAAAGGTGTAAAGATGTTCACCCAACAAGTACTCATACTACTAATAAACACAAACACGAAAACACACAATGCACAATGAGAAAATACAGTGATATGACAGAATAGTGACTCCAATAATAATCCAGTCAAACAGAGCAATTTCACAGAGAAAATTCTGGTCCATGGTTGTACAGTATGTGCACTTTGACCTTACTTAGGTATAACTGTAAAACTAAATTTTATACAACATATGACTGTAAGTATAAATATGTATATATGTTTTATGCTTGTTATTGTGACTACTCCTACATTATGAGAAGACATTAAATTTGCAATATCTGCAAACAGGGAGAGGGGCAATATCCGGGCACCTGATTGGTCACTTTGGGTGATTGACACCTCTAGAGAGCCGACAGAGCCAATAGAATACAGCTGCCGGTCATAAAGCCGGAAATAAGCACGGAGACGATCCACGTAAATGACCAAGCCTCGCTTTTCAAATAATAATGATTAACACATAAGAGTCAACGTAACAGTGTATTAGCGATTGTTTTTAGCTTGACATAACACTTAGTAATTCCCCACTGTAGCGCATTTTGCTAACAAAAATCCTCAAGGTAACGGGGCCTTAATGAGACATCGCCCGCTACAAACAGTTTTCATTCAGTCTGACGTCAGGTTTGTATTCGCATTTAGCATGTTCCCTGACCCGGGAGAAGCTAAGCTAACATAGCCAATAGCCAGCATGAATATTTACGATAAACAAAATTCCAGCAAAAAGCAACTAAGTAAGTATGTAGCAGAACACACACCAGAAGAAACACACCTGTAGGGGACGTGACTGGACACCTAATTCCGTTTCCGCCGGTGTCTTGCAAGCGTCTCTGAGCGGCGGCCGCTGGCTCGGCTTCGGGACATTTCGTAGACCTCTGGGTTTGTTCCAATTTTTAAAAGTCCTGTCAGCCTGGGAGTTTTCTCTGGAAGATGAGACTCGTTTTGTTGCTTTCTGATTCAGAAATACAAAATCCACTTAAACTTGGAAGGCTCATAAATAACAGAATAACAGCAAATCATTGTACAATTATTTACAGGCATTTGCTCAGGCAGTGGCCTCATGGATTATTTAATGACTAACACCTGCAGAAAGTAGCAGTGCAGGCCCCCTATGCAGCACTTTTTTTTGGCCTCCAAACCTTATTTAATAATTCACGTTTAACAGAAGCACAACATACATGCACAAACAACAGTAATAATCAACATGACAAGACAG
Organism: Aulostomus chinensis; assembly: GCF_037954235.1. Lineage (NCBI taxonomy): Eukaryota > Metazoa > Chordata > Actinopteri > Syngnathiformes > Aulostomidae > Aulostomus > Aulostomus chinensis. Next base: position 15,229,085 of record NC_141334.1, on the reverse strand, counting down.
TTGCTGTCCCTCTGTGCATATTTTCCCCTGGTCCTCCCGCCCTCTCTATCAAAAGGTATGGTTCCTGCAATGTATCGGTTCTAAAGTGACCATTGCTCACAATTTTTAAATTCTTATTCATTTTGAATTTTATCAAGAACTGTAGGTACATTAGGAATCACGAGGGATTTTGATGAGTTTTGACAGAGGTATGCAAAAACTTACCATCCGCTACCATTCATTGTACTAAGCTAACTAGCGGTCACCACGGGGGAGAGAAGGGCATCTATCTTCTTTTCTGGCCCTGGGGAGGATGGACAATTGGCAATGGGTAATGAGTGTATTAAAATCTTGGTGGGTCCAATTATCAGTCTTCCACATCTGATCAGTTGGACATGCCAAGGAAAAATTCTGTCTTCACGTCAGGATTCTGATCCAACTTTAAACATTAGGAATTATCATTATCTAGTCACTCATGGAAGATATAGAATCCTCCCACAAGCCAGTTTGTTTTCCACACCAAAGTAAGGTGACGTACAGCTGCGGGTCCCAAAATAATTTTATACAGAATCCAAAATAATTTGACCTTGACAGCATCCCATAGGGAGCAGAGGCTGCAAACAGGTTCATCCTGCAGTCTTTTTATTTGTGTCACTAAGGAATGTGATGCCGTTGCATCGGGGACGGCAGCATTGTGACCTGCATTCGGATGCAAAGAGAGTCTACCTGTTGAGGTTTTTACAGCAGTGCAGGGACAATCCAGCAGCTTTGGTTTGTTTGGGTAATGATTACCAATAATGTGTCCTCAGTTCACCTTCTCTCAATTATTTGTCCTGTTTTGTCCACACAAGCTGATGTTTTCCACCTTTGCAGGCGAGGCCTTGAAGAGGCGGTTGATACCTCTGACAAATCCTCTGTGAAAAGCCTACTTACCAACCTTCTGTTTTTCTGACTGTGAGCTTTATTAGCTACTTGTGCTTCTGCTTAGATACTGTGCTGAAGAGTACTACAACCGCCTGCCGGAGCTGAAACAGGCCATGGACCAGATTTCTGGAGGTTTCTTTAGCCCAAAGCAGCCTGACCTGTTTAAAGAAATTGTCAACATGCTGATGCACCATGACAGGTAAAGACACATCTAACATTAGCAGCCTGAGGCACACACTCACGCACACATACAAATAAGAATAACGTGTGGAAACTTGCATACTGGTGCAAAGAGGAAAAAGAGAAGGAACACACACGCACAAACGTATCAGCATTCTTGCGTTCACATCCACTTTCATTAAATTTATGATTTTTTTTTTGCACAGATTTAAGGTCTTTGCTGACTACGAAGACTACATTAAATGTCAGGAGAAAGTCAATGCTCTTTACAAGGTATGTTAATTACAGAGGAACGTTTCATAAAGGTCTGGGATGAGTTGATTCGTATGTATCCTCATCCATCGTTTTCATTCTCACATCAGAACCCCAAGGAATGGACCAAGAAGGTGATCTACAACATTGCAGGATGTGGCAAGTTCTCCAGTGACCGCACCATCGCCCAGTACGCTCGTGAGATCTGGGGCATGGAACCCACGCTGGAGAAACTCCCCGCTCCTGATGAAAAACATTAAACAATCAATATCTAAAAATGGCCCTGCTTGTATTAAAACACGAACTCCATCAGAGCAGCCATGCTAGATTGTTAGATGTTGTCTTGTAAGTGGCCCTCCCTCAAACCTGCATCCACGCAGTTCTAAATGTTTCCCTGTAACTGTACAACATCCAGGTGCAGCCATGTTTAATAAAACTGTGCAGAACATGCAGTTTAGCTCCTGCGAAGTGGATGAAAGAGCTTTGTGATGGGCTTAGTGGTGATAATTTTTTTATTATTCAAAAGTATAAACTCTTGTACTTCCCCTCAGATCCATTCTGAATAAAATTGGTCTTAAATACCACAACAGCCAAGGCTATTTTCAGATTTTTCCTGTACATTTTAGGGAAATTCAAGATATTTCCAGGTAAGCAAATTAAGGATGTTTATTGTGTAGTAAATTTATTTCAAAAGATATATACTCTGAATTTATTTGAACAAAGCTAACAGCAAAGGGACATTTTGTGGGAGTGATATCTGCCCTCGGCTGGCGGTAACGTCCTGAGGACATTGTCCTTCAGATTTCAACTCTGTGACTCGGCAGTCGCTGAGCTGTAACACACAGATGACAAAGGTTTCCAACGTCAGTCATTAAAAACCTCCAAAAAATTGCAACAACCACACAAACCTTCTCTCTTTGTCTCTGCGTGCACTCTTGTGATTGTGCACCGTGAACTTTTTTCTACTAAAAGTCAAATCAGTCATTTGAAGAATCAGCCATTTCAACATCCTGAGTCAAGATAATTTATTGCATGTTTATTTGTAATTACCTTCCAAGCAAGTGCACAAATATGCCATTAACACCTTGTGTGGATAATTTAGCCATGAGAACATAAATTGGCTCACAGGAATTGAAATCTGGTTCTAGTACCGATCCGTGTGAATCATATGCCTCCAGGCTTATCGCTTCCTTTGATTGATGTTGGAATATTTTTCTGTCAGATGCGCCTTACAAAATGCCAAAGTGTTGCATCTTCGCTGCTGGAAACTTGCAACAATGAGTCACGATGGAGAGAAAGAAATGTTCCAAAGTGTTCCTGAGACAGATGTCAACAAAAGGTAGTTGTAATATCTGTAACATGATCAAATAAGGGCGGAAACAACAGCAACTTGGGCTTAAATTCCAAGAATGGCATGTTTTTGGCAATGAACCAACTGAGCAGTGGTGAATGAAACCGTAACTGAAGACGAATGCTGGAGAAGTATTCCCTGAATAAATAACACAGTTGAGCTGACAGTGAAAACCTGTTAAGACCTACTTTCTGGAATCAATAAAAATCAGTAACGGCATTAGTATCAATAAAACCCTGTGAATCTCCATCTTTAAAACCTTGAGGATGTGAGTACATCTGAATAAATGTAGGATTTGAGAAACGTCTTTAGATTTACTCCCCCTTGCAAAGTATGAAGGATAGCTGAAGTCAGCTATGCCTCCTCCAATCAATACACCTCAGGTACGGATCAACCCGGGGGTGTACATTAGCCTGAGTAAGACTCTCACCTCGGATTGATTCAGGAAGCCACTGTAGGACTGGAAGGAAGTTTAAAGTGAGAAATACAAAGGTACAAGGAGAGGGGCGACACTAACAAAAGACCTGAGATCTAAAGCCCCCCCCCCCCCCAGCAGCATCAGATCGGACTTTGTCTCCCGTCAGGGAAAACGACAGCCTTATCCATTTTATTGATGACAGGATGCAGCAGAGGCACAAATGTTAATGTTATCAGGGGGTTTTCTGATTGGTGTCCTGCTGCGGCTCTGTAGATACACGGGGGAACTTTATTTCAACATGAGGGTGTTGAAGGATTGCTTAAACAAGAGGATTCTCTTACAGTCTGTTTGGCAGGTTTGGCAGGTACACGCCTTGTCTGTATCTGGTGAAATAACTGGTATTAAGTTACGCACACAATGTTTTGCTGGCACTTTTTTTTTCGACAATAATAACATATTTGGCTCACAAATAAAGTAAATCATGATAGCAGGATGAGGAGACTCTGGATTTCTGACATGCACGAGTCTGATTGTAGCCACTCCAGGAGTGTCCCTGTCAGGCCATAGGGTCATGGAATAATCAGTCAGTCTGTTACATTCATAATTACTATTAATATTATTATTATTACTATTATTCAGGGACCTCCGCAAGGATTTTCTCCAAATTTACAACAAACGTCCAGTGGCACTCAGGGATGAACTGACAAGATTTTTGTGGTTAATGGTCGCTCTTACCTCAAGTAAACCTGATGTCTCTGGAAAGTCTAGAGGGAATTTGCCATAAATGTCCAAATACATGAACATGTCTAGCAAAATGGTGAGCAACATGGCTATTGATATAGAAAGTAACATGGCTATTAATATGGATTGCAACATAGCTAGCAACATGACCAGCAATACGGAAAGCAATATGGCTTGCAACTTGGCTAGCCAACATGGCTAGTAACGTGGCTAGCATGATTTATTAGAATCGACTGAGGCATGCGTCATCAAACCACAGGAGCCACACTGACTGCGTGCAAAGCTAGCATGATGAAGGTAATGAACCTCATTGCATCAAAGGCACAGCAAGGGAGCAGCGTAACATTCAGGGGGTCTTCTTTTAGTGTCTGCCATTACTGACATGAAAAACTCTGACGATCCTGCTTCAAATATCTGACAACTCCTCAGAAAAAAACAGCTGACAGAGCAGGTGTGGCAGGTAAAAAGCCGCCGCAAGGTTAGCAACAGCAGAGATGCTGGGCGTGGATACCTGCCTTCTCTGGGCGACCTTTGACCTGGACACGACTACTCTTGCTTTCACTTCTACCAGGTACAACAGGACTACTCTGGTGCATCAAAGATCATGCGGAGGTGAAGTTCCAGATCTGCAGGAGCAGGTGGAAGGAGCTGGTGCTGAGCTCAGCGTTCCAAGATCCAGGGACAGGCTGGGATCTTCCCTGCCCCTCCCAAGTTTGTGTTGGTCCTCTCATCACTTGAACTGACTTAATGAACCATTCAACCAACAAGTAGTGAGGGAGGCTCCTATTAAGATTCTGAGCAGACCGCCTCCTCAGACTGGGTTTTACATCCTGGCTAAGATTGTCAAAGGATCTTTCTTGAACTTTTTCTCTGTGCTTGTTGTGCAACTCTCAGTTACAGCCTGCAGTGACGTTTTTGCATCTCCTTTATCAAGGAGGTTTAAATGTGTCACAAAACACGCATCGGCGTCCAGAAGCTTCAGGGAAACCGCATCACAGCTGTTTTAGAGCATTTTGCAGACTAACAGGACAACAGATATCAAAAAGCTTTCTCAATATATAAATAGAGGACTTATAGTTTTGGCGAGCTTATCATCCACAACGTCAGTTGCGTGTAGTGCTGCTGTGGTTGACCATCACCACTGCTCACACCCCACACGAGATCTACAAGACACCAAACTAAAGTATCCATCTGAAGAGAGAACACATCTCTCCCACTTTAGCTTCTCTCCACTGGCTTCCTGTAGGATCGAGAATCGACTTCAAAGTCCTTCTGCTGACTTATAAGGCTCTCAATGATGAAGCTCCATCCTATTTGAAAGAGCTCATTAGTCCCTACTGTCCCACCAGAGCACTCCGCTCCCAGAATGCAGGTCTGTTAGTGACTTCCAGTATCTCTAAAAACAGACTGGGAGGTAGAGCCTTCAGTTACCGGGCTCCTCTACTGTGGAACCAGCTCTCTCCATGGGTCAGAGAGGCAGACACTCTGACTACCTTTAAGTCCAGGCTTAAGACCTTTCTCTATGACAGAGCCTTCAGTTAAGACTGGTTCAGGTAGCTCTGAACCATTGATAGCTATGCTGCTATAGGCTTAGACTGCTGGGGGACACATCAGGTTACATGGAGCCCTCCCCTCCTCTCCTCTCCTCTCCCCTCCTCTCCTCTCCTCCCCGCACATTTTTGGAACTGTCATTACCATTACTTGTTGCACTTTGTAGTTTGGCCTTGGAGTCTCGCAGTCTCTCTGTGTTTCCACAGATCCACCAGAGCTCCAACCGCCGCCTGCATCGTCCCCCCCCCCCCCCTTTTATCCCCCACTATTACACCACGCTCCCCTTCCATGAACCAGTCTGCCAACCAGTCCCCCATCAAGCTGGCTTGCTCTCCCTGCCTCCCCTTCCAGAAGCTTCCCTCATCAACTGTTAACATTTCCATGTTTCCCACATTTTTTATTGTAAACGTCTGTCCGTCCTGGGTGAGGGATCCTCCTCTGTTGCTCACCCAGAGGTTTCTCTGATTTTTCCCTGTTAAAAGGGTTTTCTATGGAGTTTTTCCTCAGTCGATGTGAGGGTCTAAGGGCAGAGGATGTTGCTATGATGCCATGTGAAGCCCTTTGAGACAAACTGTTTGTGAAAACGGGCTCTACAAATAAAATTGCCTTGCCTTGCCTTGCCTATAACCCCCCCCCAAGAAACAGCTCAAGAGCTTAATCCTCCACAATAAAAGCAAATATATATCTGATATAACCTGCCCAGTCTTGTGATTACTCGACAGCACTAAATGAAATTAAAGTTTTATCATGGATTACCAGAATCCTCGTCACTGCTCTTCAAACCAGTCTGGAATCTCTGACACAAGGATTTGAGGTTTTGCAATTCTGACTTTTCAGACTTTTTCTTGGCTCTGCACAAACATGGAAGGTCAAAGTGTTAGGTGTTCTCTAGTGTTCATTTCTAACTATTAACAGAACGAGAGCACATAAGTAATGTGTCACTGTTGTCAGTGTTATTGCAGTATTTAAACTGAAGGTTGACTGGTGTAATGAATGGTAAAGATAACGTCTTTTTCTTCAGTGTGTTGAAAAGTTGAAAGTCCACACTCAAATCAAACGTGCAACAGCTGTAGATAACCGCTGACGGAAAAACGACCCTTTAATTGCTTGAATCGCATCAGGAGAACAATGTACCTCATCATCCGGGTGCATTGATGTATTCTAGGGGGAATAAACGGCAACCTCCTAAAAAAAACCATGAAACAAAACGCAACTTTACGCGCGAATCTTACCTGCGCTGTGTTAACGCCGTGCTCCCATATCAACACAATATTATGCACCAGCGTCTTGTTACTGCATCCTGTAGCAGCAAGGGTCGCCGCTGCTGACAGAAGTTACAGATGTTACTGTTAAGACCGGTTGGATCCTCCAGCTGCCCTCTTTTCTGACAGCCATGTTTGTTCCAGTGTTGTCTGATTGCCACTCGAACATATGAATGCCATGTTATTGGATTTGCTCTCTGAACCTTACATGAACGTGATGAGGACGACCAATGAGCAGACTTGTTAAGCCTCCACACCACTGACTGGGTTTCCATCGCCTTATTTCGACACGCATTTTGAAGCATCAGATTGGAAAACAGAGGCCGAATATCATAAAAACAAAATCGCTGGAGTACCTTGAGGTATTTCTTCATTTGTGATCAATTTGCCACAAATTGAATTTACAGCTGTCCTTTCGGAGTCAAGGGTGAGGTAAAAAAAAAAAAATTATGATAAAGGTCAAAGGTCACTGTCATGTGATATGAAGGTATTATAGCTCAGCAAACAAAATCAAAATTGGTGGTCGAAGGTCAGAGGTCACTGTGACAGGCACGCACATTTCTTTAATTAAAATTTTGTCTTCCTGTGGTTTAGACAAGAATTTTGACTTGTAATAAATCATCTAACTTTTAATTCCTTATTTATCTCACCGGGGAGTTGAGTTCATTTACGCTAGACTGACACACACACACACACACACACACACACACACAAGTACAACTAACACACCTAACCATCCAGCTCCCTCCACTGAGTAACGCCGGAGAACTGCAGGACTGCAGAGGGCCACATTTCATTGACATAAGCTCAGAACTGAATGGCACATTCCAAGTCACCAAAGGGAATCAGGTCACATCAAAGCTGAGTTGTAGCTGCCTGCACACGCCGGAGCAGATTTCTCAACCCTGACTGATGAAGTTCTGGTTCCCCCTAAGGTCCCCTTACACCACGTTCTCCTATATCTGAGGAGTCATTCAATTTAAGAGCACTGCGCTGTCATGTAATATGCCTCCTTCTATCTGAATCATCAAGGTCAAAGGTTATCTGCTTTCCCTCTCTGCAGCACTAACTGGCTGATTTCATTGTGATTGTTTCAACCCCCCCCCATCGCAAAATGTCATCAATTTCTCTTCAAGTGTTTTTTAAAAATGTTTCTGAAGTAATTTTTTTTTCATGGCTCTAAAGCGACGCGACACTCGCGTAGAAGAATTAACAAACGTTGCCTGGTCTGAAGTCGCACAGCTGAAAAAACTGCGGAGTTGATTGTTTTGCTTTGTTGCACCTGCGGCTTCATTCGGCTTGACATCTCATGCTGTTATTACACAAGCGTGCACATTCCTGCAGACCAATCATCAGGACACAAACCAGGAAAAAATGTCTCAGACTTTAGTCTCAGAAACACACACACGCTTTTGCCATGAGAATCTTTTTATTCTTGTTTCCCTGTCTCATATATCTCAGCCGGCGAAACGTGACCGTCAGCGCACTCGCAGCGCACCTGATTGCTGCTCGAAAAAGTCATCACACGGTCACTTATTGACAGAAAACTCGGGGTTTATAACAGAAGGTGATAGAGGATGTGAAAAGGTCGGGTAGCCGAAGTGAACGGTTGAATATTTATCAGCATCTTTTGCAACACTTTGCTTGTCTAAATGGCAAAATGCCTGTTTACTTGTTCCACCTTTCGCCTGCTCTATTATGCATGCAAATAGAATGGCGCTCGTTAGAGCAACGCAATCAAGGCTATTATCAAAAAAAAAATTGTTCTCGCTAAAAAAATTAAATCAAAATAAATGCAAAAGTTTTGTGCCAAATGAATCAGTTGACTAAAGTAATTACTTTTACTACTAAATTTTGATTACTTGCTTTACCTCTGTCCTTTGGAGGAGATTAACTCAACTCTGATCCGTCAGTGTTATCTTAACCCAAACAAAAACTTTAACCTGACATGTAATGATTTACATTAAGGAGACCTAAAATCATCATCATCATCATCATCACACACACACACACACACACACACACACACGCACACACACACACACACGCACACACAGTGGGTAACCATTAAAGGGCAGGGAGTTTGTCTCAGTGTAAAGGGAGGAATGGGCTGAGCAGAGTTAAATGCCCCCTCTTGATGCTGGAGCTCACTTGCAGCAAAAACACTTGAGCCAGACTTTGCTCCTGCCCAGCAACGATTCAGTATTCTACCTCAGTAGTTCAGCCACCGACCTGCTAATACCTCAAGAGGTTGCATTGCACTTCCAATAATCCAAAGTTCAGAAAAGCCGTAGGAATTTGGGAGCAGATTAGCCACTTTAACATGCTGCAGCAAAGAGCAGACGTTTACTTCTCTCTGATTTTTTGGCCTTTTTAAAAGGGCACTTACTGCAGTGCTCTGGATTTGATTTGAACTATCATGCGTTAAATGTTTGAATGAAGGTGCTTCAGCTCGAGAGCCAGTGTTTGTCTAATTCAGCAGGTAAGTCCGTTGACTTTTACACTACAACGTGTAGGTGCAATGCAGAGACCACGTATGATGTTTTCTTCACTTTTCCACAGGCGCTTATGGAATCTCCAGCTGCAAAAAACTTTTAAGGGAACATTACTGTGAGAAGATTTAGAGCCATTTACGTCAAATCAACTCGTGGAATTTTTCTGGCTGTAAATAAAAATGGCTTTTGGGGACCTTCTAGAGCAGGTGGGCAGCACGGGACGCTTTCAGATCCTGCATGTGACCCTCCTCTCTATACCTGTTCTTCTGATGGCCAGTCACAACCTGCTGCAGAACTTCGTGGCATCAGTTCCTCCTCACTACTGCAGTGCGCACGTAAACCTGTCTCAGTCTCGACTGAGCCCCGAGGAAATGATGATGATCACCGTGCCCCTGGACCACTCGGGGAATCCTCAGAGGTGCCAGCGGTACACTGCTCCACAGTGGCATCTTCTGGATAAAAATGGGAGCTCCAGCTCAGGAGAGCAGGGATACACCACCCTGGAGCTGCAGGGATGCGCCGATGGGTGGACCTACAACATGACAGAGATGACCTCCACTATCATATCTGACGTACGGCTCTGATTAGTGTGTGTATTATAGCTCTTTCACTCAAGGTTAAAGTTGTCTTGTGTGTGTTTTCAGTGGAATTTGGTTTGTGACCAGCGCTCTTGGAAGCAAATGGGACAAACCATCTACATGGGAGGTGTGCTCCTGGGTGCTATTGTCTTTGGCAGCCTTTCAGACAAGTAATAAGGAACTTTCTCATCTTTGACAGTTTTTCAAAGACAAAACTTTTTTGCAGATTAACCTTCATCTTATTGCAGTGTCTCGTTCGAGTCATGCGATATCATGTGACCCTCTGGCTTCTAGATATGGCCGACGCATCCTCCTGCTCATCTCGAACCTGCTGATGGCCGTGTCTGGAACATGTGCTGCCTTCTCAACCTCCTTCCCCCTCTTCTGCCTGTTCCGGTTCGGTTGCGGCATGGCTCTGTCTGGCCTGGGCCTCAACACCTTCTCTCTCAGTCAGTGAATCAGCCTGATAGATAGAAGTAGATAACCAGAATGAAACACCCTTATATCTTGTTGTTGTGCGATTTGTTTTGTTGTAGTTGTGGAATGGATCCCGACTCGTGTGCGCACCGGCGTGGGGACCCTGACAGGCTACTGTTACACCGTGGGACAGTTGATCCTGGCGGTTATCGCTTACTTCATCAGGGACTGGAGGTGGTTGACCTTGACCGTGTCTCTACCATTCTATTTCTTCTTCCTCTACGCATGGTAAGTTTAAAGAAAATTGTTGATTAAATATATATACACATATACAACATATACTATATGTATATATATATATATATTACATTAAAAGAAACCAAATCTCATAATTGGATCTATGAACAGGTGGTTTCATGAATCTTCACGATGGTTAGTCCTGAGTAATAAATCAGACCAAGCCATCAAGAACCTTAAAAGTGTGGCGAGATTTAACGGACGCCGTGAAGAAGGAGACAAGATTGACATTAAAGTGAGTTATCAATGACATCATCTTCCTGTGTTTCAAGTGAATGTGGGTAGGACGATTGTGTCTCTGCGTGCAGATGCTGCAGGAATGCATGAAGAAGGAGTTGTCTTGTTCTAAAGGCTCCTACACCATCCTGGATCTGTTCCGTACGCCCACCATGAGGATGATGACCATCTGCGTCAGTGCTGTGTGGTACGTCTCACTCTCTCAATAACCTTTGAGGCACGTTCTTCCTGCGCTGGACGCCATATTTTTTATTACTCATTCAGGTTATCAACAAGTTTTGCCTACTATGGTCTGGCGATGGATCTCCAGAAGTTTGGCGTCGACATCTATTTAATCCAAGTGATATTCGGTGCTGTGGACATCCCCGCTAAAGTCGTCATAACCGTAACCATGAGCTTTATCGGACGACGTCCATCGCAGTCCGGCGCTCTTGTCCTCGCGGGAGTCACCATATTAATCAACCTGCTGGTTCCCAACGGTATGTTACAAGACATGTGGTGTTGCCTAGGAACAGGAGAGAGAGTGTGATCTGATGGATGTTCCGCGCCTATGCAGATCATCAGATGACGCGAACCTGTCTGGCTGTGGTGGGTAAAGGTTGTCTAGCGGCCTCCTTCAACTGCTGTTACCTTTACTCTGGAGAACTCTTCCCAACTATTATCCGGTAAGACTTTTTAAAAAAATGTCATTGATCAGGAGTCAGGAGAATATTGAGAGGATTTTATTTTAAAGATGTACCCCAGTCTAGCCACAGGACCCCCCCCCCCCCCCACCCCCGATGTAGACTTAGCCACCCACACTCTAGCTCCGCCCCTGAAAGACGGACTGCGTGGTATGGTTATGCTCTGTCTGCAGCTTAACGGGTGATCACACTCAGCAGCAGGTGGTAAATGGAAGGTCAGAGGTCAAATTTATGCAGTATTGACTGTGTCACAGTGTCCATGTGGCCCAGATGATACGAGAGCTTTATCATATAAATGGCATCAAAACATGCAGACATCTGCGTTCATTGGTTCATCCTTTTAGTGAACGCCTGCGGTCTTGATGCTGATCCGGTCAGGCCTTAAATGAAGTGCTGCTGACTGGCTTGGTCAGGAAGTTCAGCACACCAGGAAACTCAGGACTGACACTGCTCCAAAAAGATCCCATGAAACCAGCTTTTGCAAATGTCACACTAACAAACAAAGCCCTCGAAGCATCTGTGTCATTTGAATGTTTCGTTGATCTAAATCAGAAACACTCTGAATGCCACCGTGAGCTTGAAATAACTCAACTGCAGCTGGTGAATTTGCGATGTTCAGTTAACACCCCTCCAAAATTTAAATTATTTTGTTTGTGGTGTTTAAATCTTTGTGTCTTTCAGTCAGAATGGAATGGGCTGGGCGTCCATGACGGCTCGTGTCGGAGCGATGGTGGCCCCCATGGTGCTCCTCAGTGGAGATTACACACCTTGGTTACCTGGTTTAATCTACGGAGGAGCGCCCATCATTAGCGGCGTGGCTGCAATATTCCTCCCAGAAACACTGGGCTCACCTCTTCCTGACACCATACAAGATGTGGAGGACAGGTATTACAGAGACAGAGAGAGAGAGAGAGAGAGAGAGAGAGAGAGAGAGAGAGAGACATCCATATTTGCATTTTCTATTTTCACCTCAGGGGATCTGGCAGAGGCTCTAAAATGCCGCCAAAGGAAGGAATAACTCTGCAAGACACCCAGGCCAACCTCCTGAAGCTGGCAGCCTGAAGGCATCAAAATCGTCCTCCTGATGTTTCTGCTGAAGTGTCACTGGAACTGGAGCACGTGTGACTTATTCTCCCGTCCGTCTGTTTGTTTGATTTTCATAAAGAGCTTACTGTCCTCCTGGATGACTGCTGGACTAGTCACGATAGTTAGTTTTAGTCTATAATAAAAAGCTGCACACAACTTTGTAGAAGACTTCAGTCACACCTGTTGACCAATTATGTTTTGTATATAAAATATCTGTTAAAAAATGAATTTCTGTACGCATTAAGACTTTACTGTGACTTCATGTGTATTTTTGACACTTCTTATTACTTTGTATACAAACCTTGTATTTTTTTGTATTTTCATCAAATTCACTTCATCATTTATTTGATTTGTGTTGCATCTTTATTTTTATTTTCTTATCGTTTTAAGATGCCTTTTTTGTTTTTAAGGCGATATTTATTTTTTCTCAACTCAGACAATTAACCTGCTTTAACAGGACAAAAAAAATAAGGGCTTTAATTTTTAGTAAAAACAACAGCACCAACCTATGGTTAACAGAAATATAACAACAAAGTCAACCGTGAGGGAAACTGGCCTGCGCCTGAGTTCTCTTGTTTTGAGTACAAATACACAGTTAACTTTCTTGATGAAATATCATTTTTTACCCAACAAACCTGGTAATTAATTAACTTCATTTTTAACTTCATGTTCAGAAGACTTGGTCCATGGAAAGGTTCAACACGGCACTCCTTCAAATATTAAACTTCTGTGTCTATGAGTTTCTGGCTAATGTCTGCTGGACTCTGAACAGAGAAAATAAGTGAGCAAAGGGTGAATTAAGCGGCTTTTCTGTGTCAGATCCTGCTGTTTAGTTATGTTTTTTTAACCTCGCGTTTCTATTCGGTGCCCTGAGCGTCAGGCATCATTTTTGACTCGCCAGTTCAGGCTAAAATGGTATTTTCCTACATTTCTGCTCGATTATACCGTTAATTGCTGTTGGTGAGCAGATTGAGCTGAAAGATTGTGAAATAATAGATACACGCAAGAAGAGTTGCCATTGTACCGCAGTATCAAGTGTTCAAATTGATGAGGTGAACATCAAACACAGCTATTCTGATATTTCTCTATAGAAGAAGAATAGAAAACCTCACTTAGGGAGTAACGCCCCTCTGCAGGAGGAGACCTGCTCTGTGGAATACTGCTGTTGTGCCACCATCTAGTGGTGTGGCCACGCTAATGCTAAACTGAACATGATCAGAGGAAAATACTGCATGTGTATTGTGTATGTACATACGTCTTTCGATTCTATTCCTCGTCTCTCTTAAATAAAATATTTAAGAGCGCATTTCAGACGCGATAAAGTTAAGCCTTCTTTAATTTGTTGGGGAAAAAAACAAAACGAAACAGTTTGAACTTCTGGTTTTTAGGGTTAAGAGGGGAATCTGCACCGACCAGACGCTGACGCCTGAGTGGATGGAAGCGGACTCTCTGAATCACTCTTCTTCTACAGGGACACGAAGAAACTAATCAGCTAATTGATAATTACAGGAAAGGAATCCTGCCACGAGTGTACATGAAGGAAGCGTCATTTATGGCTGTATCTATGTACCTATGTGAGGTTACATATTCTTGTGTGCTGCCTCCGCTCACAAATGCATGTACAAGCTGCCAATCACATTAAAATATCTCTTCTATAATTCGATTTGTGAGCACTCATGAGATACGCCATGTATCGTGTGCATTTTCCAGATGAGTCAAACCTGGATTCCAGATAAGACCTGAATTCAAATACAGAGCAAAGCTTTTCTACAGAAATAACTACATCATAAAGTGATATGAATAAAGATTTATTTTCTCATATGAACAGGTGGATTCATTTTTCATTTTATTTTACAATCTATGACAATCTCGCATTTTTTTTCTTCTTTTTTTTCTAGCATATTTCAGGAATGACATGGGGGAAAGGTTCTTTTTTATTGCTGAATGTTAAATGAAATACACTTTCACTGACCGAAAAAAAAAAAGAATTGTCTGCTGCTTTTTTTTTTTTTTTTTTTTACCATGCACCCATCTAACCTTGACCACAAGGACATGCAGAGGAGAGGTGTTCAAACATTTCAAGCGAGGGTGGGGTCAGGTGGAGGGATCATAAAAATAAATAGAAGAGACCGGCAGGACGTGCCTGGTAGTATCTCGACGGGGTGAGAGGACTGGCAACGTGAGGGGAGGGGGTAGGTGGGGTTGGTTGGGTTGGGGAGGGGGGGGGGGGGGTGCATCACATTTAAACTAGAGGAGCACTGTCTTCTTTTGCATTTTTCAGACATACAAAATTAGACCCAGAGATGAGAAACTCAATGGAATATCTGCAAGTGAGGTGTGACCAAAGACCGTTCCCGAGAACAAACACCGCCGTGCATTTACCCTTTAGCAGTTAGAATTGCAGATCAATCTTTTTTTTTAAACCAATAATCATCTGATAGTTCAGCATTCATATATATAGATATATATCTATATCTATATATATGTCTATTTTGTTTTTTTAAATGAGAGGAAAACCTACCAACAGTGATCATCAACTCTCCTCACTGAGTCACTTTAAATGGATTTCCTGTCAATTATCTTTTTTTTTTTTTAATTTTTCCTTCAGTGGAGGACAGAGGGCTTGAATTGTTTGGTTGATCTAAATTTGAAATGACTAAATCTGTCTACAAGACAAAGCAGTACACAGTACTATCTGGAGGAGGAGACACTATTGGGATGCTATTTGACGTTTACTGGAAGTGTGCACGTAAAGTGGAGCGCTCTAATAAAATAACTGGTGGACACAGTCACTCGATGGACACGTGAACAAGAAAGACTTGATAAGTGGCTGCATAATGGCTTAAAAAATAACTCGTGTAAATATGCATTTATATCATGTTATTTCATTCTACACTATTAGGCATCACATAGTTGTTTTTTTTTCACACACACAACACACTACCTCTTAGAAAATGATGTAATCAAACAGCAAAATAGAAAGTTTGCATATTTTTGCATTGTATGATCCTCCGAAGTTTCACAGCTATTTCATTGATATACTCTAGTATGTTCTGTACTAGTATGTCTCCACTTGGCTTTCCTTCTGTCTGTATGGGGGTGTTCAGGGAACTGGTAGACTGTATGTTAACGTCAAGGTCCTCAACATCTGAGAACCTTAGTCTTAGGTAGACCTTAAGTTGAGGAAGAGGGGTTAAGGTGAAGGGGGCATGTGGAAATCCTGAGACACTGTGTGGCTTTTACCGCCAGCCACAAAAACAGAATGGACACAGAAGGATGATGAGGCATGGGGAGATTGGGGGTGGGGGGGGGGGGGTGGTTGGGGGGTGGGGGGGTTGGGGGGGGGGGGGTTGAGTGAAAACAGATGCAGTCGTTTTGTTTTGCCACCACCCTCGATGGCAGGGGTCACCCTGTGCCAAGCGGCTCAGCGTTTGTTGGCCTCGTAAAAAGACTAACTAGGAGGGAGGCCTGCTGAGAAAGAAAAGGGACCTACCTGGGGCCGAATAGCTGTAAACACATCAAGCAATGACCTGCATAACATACAAAACCTACAGCAGCTTCACCTGTGCGTCTACACCGGGGCGGGGGGGGGACTGTTCTGTGAACTCCGCCTCTGTCAGCTCTGCTGAGACACTGGGAGACCCACACGTTTGATGTTACCACAACAAACAATGAAATTCATTTAACAATCCAAAAGACATGCAAGCAACATGCGCACACACACACTCATCTGCACTCACACTAACCACACACACACACGCTCTCTCTCTTTCGGTAGACACTAGTCAAGAGGGTAAAAAGGATCTACGCTGTATTTATCAGGCGTTCTATTAGATCCCAAATGATAAACCCTACAGGCGAAGTACATGAATGTAAACATACACTTTATGTTGAAGTGGTTTATATTGCGTGGTATGGAAGGGGTTATGTTCCAGTGGGGCTTGACTCCTCAAAGAATGCAACTTGTAAAGAAAGTAAAACAGGAAACCAAAAACATAAATGTGTATAAAAAAATGAGGCGTCCATATAAGAAAGGCTACAAAAACCTCCACTGGCCCTCTGGCATCGGCATACAGCAAAAGGCACCACAATATTACTCTATTTTTTACGTTGTGAAAAAACTGGCACATCTTTTTATGCTGTAAATCAAAATGTACATATAAATAGAGTTTTCCCTATAAAAAAGTCTTTGCTGTTAACTAGTAGACAACTTTTGCTAAAATGAAAATAAATATTTCATTTGTTTAGAATATCTGTCAGTTATATAAAATAAAAATATTTCTTATAGATGCAGGTCTATACTATATTGATTTTTGTTGGTTCATTTTCACTCTTTAATGGGGTGTATTGTCCGGTTTGGAGCGTGAGTGTGTAAGTCTTGTTTGCATGTTCCCATGCCCACTGTGCCGCCCCGATGAGTGAGAAGTCCGACTGTCCACCGGCCTGTAGATGGTGGAGGGCTCGGCATTCATGTTCTGCATACTGAGGAAGGGCGTGCTCTCGCCGTCCTCTTCTGACTCACTATCAGTTAGGCAGCTCCGAGACCCATAGTCCCGAGATGCCTCGTATCCACGTGGGGCCACATGGCCATTCAGTCTGGATCTCCTCCAGCGCCGGCTACCAGTTCCACCGGACCCACTTCTCTTTGGTTGCTCCCGAGAGGAGAGATACTCCTGGGTGGTCTCATAGTCTTCGTCCTCAGCCCGCCGGTATGGGCTAGAGGGCAAGCTGCCCCTGCTGTCATTGAGATAGGTACGACGCTGCTGCCGGTAGGGCTCCTGGCACTGGGCATCGTGTAGGGGCACTTGGTAGCGGCGCAGCAGAGGCTGGTCATCTTCCAGAGGGTAGGGGTTGTGGACAGCAGGAGGGAGGGACATGGCATGGCTGGCATTAGGGGAGGTGATCTGGAAGGTAGGCACCTGCGGGGGCAATGAGTAATGGAAATCCACTGGCGAGAGGCGGGCTGGTGTCGTTAGGGCTGACACATACCTTTAGTAAACACAGGAAGGGTAAAATGATCAGTAGAGAAAAATAGAGGATCCACCAAGGCAGCTGGAATGTTTCATTTTTGTTAACTGAAGGAATATTGCACCTTGAAGCACCAAATTAATAGCTACTTTTAAATAAAAACGTAATCATTATTTCAAAATACATAAAAAAAGTTAATTTTCTACACATGCATGTCCTATTTTGAGCAAGACTTCTGCTTAATGGGTTGAGTACTGTTTGGGCAGGTTTTTAGAAAAAAAAACTAGGAAAATAATTTTTTCCTCCATTAATCTTCTGCAGGGTAAAATTTACTACAGTGTAGTTGGTCATGTGACATTTGGTAGCCTTTGGCTATGACAATGTGAAAAGTGTCCTGAGGTGTCCCCCTGGGATCAATGCTGGATCCCCTCTTTGTTTAATATTCATTCATTTCTTCCGCCAAATAACCATGTTCTCTTTCTGCCCCATGAAAAACCAGAAATGAAAAATAAGGATGTTTTATGATGTCTCATGTTTGGGGATGTTTCCGTTTTCTTTGGAGGTGGCTCAGAATATCATTGGCAAGGGATTTGCAAACCTTTTGTTTCCTTACAATATTGACAAAAGAAAGGCCAATGATTCTGCCCGTTTACATAAAATGTCTAACCAGTTCCTATACTGTGAATTGCTGGAACAACCCATCTGAGCTACGATTCACCGCAGTTGTTTTTTCTATTTCTTTACAACATCGCTTCAGTTCTTGAATAACTTGGCCACATCTGAGCCAAAAGCACGCTGACTTCTTAAGGCAGATCAAACTGTTTTGGCTGACTAACTCTAAGCTCAAGACCAACCTGCCTTACAAGATCACCCTGTCAGCGCAGCGTCCTTCTTTAAATCACCTATAAAACCAAACCTCTGGCTTTGATCTGAGCTTTTATTGTGTGTTTGCTTGACAAGAGTCAATCGCCACATTTGCCAAGTTTGTTTTGCAACTTTTGGTTATCAAATATCTATCTATCAAAGATGGAAGACATATGTCTGTAATCATAATCATAAACTGGCTTAATATTCATGTTGTACACATTTTAAGGTCCAATTCAGTGTGTGAATCATTGTGGATTGAGTTTTGGAACATTAACTGCCTCTGGGAGAGTGCACCATGCGTCATCAGACCAGTATATTCTCACAATACTGCTGATGTAGCAGATGCAGAAACTGTTGCTGTGATAGAAGTGGTGTTTTTTTTTTTTTTTTTTTTTTTTTTACCTGAAATGATTCTGAGGGGATGTTATTTAAAGTCACAGCGCTATTCATGCACACATGCTTGTTGTGCTCTGTTGACACATATACTTTTAAAGAAACTAGCACTTCAAAAGCGAGATGGATCCTGTCAGCTTCATTGTTGACAAAACCTACGACACTCCTTTTTGGCTGTAAACATTTAGAAGACACTTGTCAACACCCATGATGTAATTTCCAGATATGGTTGACATCTTAAGATACGTGCAGGATATGTTAGAAAAGCCTCAGAATTATTAGCTTACAAAGCATGTCCATACACATGAACTTTAGAACTTCAAGTATGTATCTTCTCAGGACAGCAGGTCACGTATCCCAAATTAATAAATTGAACCAAATATCTTAAATGGTCTACATCTGCTCTTACATGTGGCTGAAGAGTGTGTATTTGATCAAACTTTGTTCATCCTTGTTGTACCTTCTCTGATAAAGATTTGACACCACTGTGCATATATTTAATTGATGCTTTCCATTTCCACGATTGAAGAGGAAACCTAACCCATTTCAACACAGCATACTGGGGCTTTGCACTTGCACAGTAAATAATTTGATAAAACAAAACTAAAGATTAAGAATTTGACCGAGTTTGGATTTTTTGGGGGCTTTGAGGCCACCTTTGCTACCGCTAACCTTTCAAAGCACAAGATCTAATGTGATTTCTGCTTCAAGCCTAGAGCTCAGGTTATGTTGAGATATTATTGTACACCACCATGTCTGACAGTAAGCTGCTCAAGTGACCTGTTTGATATGGACTGATTCTGAAATGCATGAACAAAGAAGTAAGGGTAATAGTGATGGAAAAGCCGTGATAAGGCTTGATAGCATCCGACCCTCATTCATCTCAG
Organism: Aulostomus chinensis; assembly: GCF_037954235.1. Classification (NCBI taxonomy): domain Eukaryota; kingdom Metazoa; phylum Chordata; class Actinopteri; order Syngnathiformes; family Aulostomidae; genus Aulostomus; species Aulostomus chinensis. Next base: position 15,209,519 of record NC_141334.1, on the reverse strand, counting down.
TTCGCATATCCAAAGACACATAGTAGCAGCCAGTCAGAGGCAGAGTTGGGCCATTAGTGGGTCACCGGGGATGTCCAACCAGTCAGCCAACAGAGTTGGTATGTTAGCTTATCTGCTAAAATATAGACAAACATACATATCCTGTGACCCGTGTAAACCAGAGCAGAAAATTATAACAATAATAAATGATAGTGGTGCTAGCCTAGCCACTGGTGGTGCTAGCACCCTGTGTTTAGGGAGAGTTTAGGGAGAGGAGGCACACTGCAGGAAGTTTCAAGGGGTCCATATCCTATGCACCAAACAGTGTGACTCATCCTGGATATTTCTCTTTGACACAAAGACCAAACAGTTTCCTTCAGAAGAATTATGGGAAAAAATTAGACTTACCTTTACAATAGCTCTATCTACATTGACATAAGCGGTGTATCTCGTCACATCCTGATTGGCCTCATGATTCTGAGAGAAGACCAGCAGGAAGGTGAAAACTCTGTCAGCTACAAAGCCTCGATTCTCACCTGTCGCTGTGCGGAGAGTCTCCCAAGGAGTCGAAGGAGTCTCCGTATTGAAGGCCTGGCCGATGGGGGTCAGAGTAACCACAGTGTGCAGCGCGCCGAGCCCGTGCCTCCATGCACGCAGGACTGCTGCATTTACTGGTCCCCACGGATGATGACATCATTCCCGGCGAGTCAGAGAGGACACTGTCAGAATGTTCCAGGCTCCACGTTCGTTCCTCATGTCTAAAAAATAAGCAGTGGTATTAAAAACAAACACGCCCCAGCCCATCCCAGAGTGATGTTTTTTCTTTTTTCATTTTGAACGAGCAGCTTGATTTGAAACCGATGCCCCTGATTCAACAGGAAGGGATATTAATAACGAACTAAATTAAGAGTTGAGCTTGTCATGAGACTCGGGGGGGGGGGGGGGATCACACATGCTTACCTGTGAGTTGATGAATGGGCTCGTGTGGAAGAATTGTGAGATCTGGAAGAGGTGTGGCTGGCAGGGAACGATCCCTCTGTTGCAGGCCGTATGACTCGTTCAGTTGCAGGGACATTCTTTGATATGTACTGTGTTGAAACGGAAGCACGTTGATTGTATAACCAAGCATGAAATCATGCCGTGTACATCTGTGAGCATGAACTTTACTAATGATAATAATCTATTCCGAAACTCACATCTACCATTGGGATCTCCTCTGGTCCTGGTCCTGGGTGGTTGGGTCCATTAGCTAGGCTTCGATTTGGGTGCTCTGGACACATGTTTTGTCTCAGATGATTGTGCATCTTCTTTCTTTGTTTCCTGTTGGAGAAATCTCAGTCACTCATTTTTCTTGCATGATTAAAATTTTATGATTCCGAAAATTATAATAAGATTTTCAAAACAGCACGGGGAGTATGCAGTAACACGTTAAACAAAATACAGGTGGAAATAGAAATTTTTAAGGACAGCAATGAGCCATTAGATCCATTTATCAGCAGGACTTACTTGGTTTTGCAGTAGGCAACCACACACACGATGCCCACCACCAACAGAGCCACACAAATACCCGTGATTGTCAGGACTCTTTTCTGGTAGAGTTCCTCTGCCTCTGTCAACATCACGCAGCATGCACACACACAGACACACAGTGGGAGAAATAAAAGGGAGGAAATCAGTCTCTTGAAATTGCAAGCTCGAACTTTATCACTGATTTTTTTTCTTCTAAATTTGAACAATATGAAGCTTCATCTTCCCTTCCTGACAGTTCATATTCTTATCAATGTCATTTCACATAATCACAATTACAACAGATATGTTTTGCTTTTCCAGAGAAGAGCTTGCGTGAGGTTGAGGTAGACTCTTGTTTCCTCTAGGGAGAATGCAAAGAGGCAGCGCTGCCGCTGATAAATAATGTAATAAAAATTAATTGAATTTGTACAACTCCCCTCCATCTGAGGTTTCCTCTTTTGATTCACCATCAGTCATTTTACATCAGCATGCTAATTTGTGTCAAGTTCATGACAGCATTAATAAATCATTGTAGCCTACTGATTTATAAAAGACAGCTGGCTTCTATTTCACCAGTATTACTTGCTATCTACAATCATGAATTTTCACTTCTGTTAGTGCTATTATACAGCACTATATGTGTCCTCATACTACAACAATGCACTCGTATAATAACACGATACCTGCAAATTCACCGGCAGTTCATTTTTCACTCGAGAGCACTTCTCTGGAAAAGCTAACAGAAAACAAGCTAACAAAAAGAGGATGGGAATAGCAGCAGATGGAAGGAAATCATGACTGAAGAATCTAAATATAGCATTGCATGCTCACATCAGCATCCACTCCTTGAAGAGTATATCAAACAACATGGAAATTACTTTTAAGACTTCACAGATACACTTGAGCTAATGCTAACGACGGATTGATGCAAGACACATGGACAAGATCAGCTACAGCTAAGAAGAAAGCATGTCAAAGGGGGAAGCAGACACGGAAAGCATGAGGCCAAAAAGATTTGATAGATAGTTGAAGATTGAGTAGAAGGAATCAGCTAACGACAAACATGATATATCATGCTTGTTACAGATGGAATGAGAACAAGAAAAATCAGGCCAAAAAGGGAAAATTTACTACTGTCAGCAAGAAAGTTCTAGTCTTCCATTTCACACGTAGAAGAAGTGCAGGCGATGACATCCATGTTAATTTTGTTTGATGGAGAATTGCTTGCACAGGGGTTTTAAATTCTAACTGGTTATGGTATGGTTGTAGAGATCGACTGGTTAATCGATATGATTTATAGTTCACACCACAAATGGAACAGAAGCATGTCAAAATGAAGGATTTATTTAGTAGCTATGCTAGGACTGAGAATCAAAATGGATTGTTCCATACCCATAAATTCAATCCCAAGATGCTCTGCCATTGCAGAGGGTTGTCAGTTGGAAGAGGAAAAAAAAAAAAAGACCAGATTAAGAGAGAAGCACCTTCTCATGTTTGGTGGAGCAAACACACAAAAAAAACCCACTTGAAAGTAGTCAGTAACCGTCAGACAACATGGTCAGTAACCTTTAAGACAAAACGCCACTTGCAGCATGCAACACACACCTCAAACCTTAGCACACGAAACTTAACAACTACAATACACAGCTATGCATGAAGAGTTTAAATTGTATGATTCTATCCATTTCTTTCTACTGCATGTCACAACACAGTAAAACTATTTTCAGGAAGGACCTCCACTCATACATTTGTAATCTTGATATAGAGCTGGCAAAGTATGATTTGATTGCATAATCAAACACAATTGCCTAATTTGAATAGGATGTACACTTGTTACTACTGGACGGGGAAACTATGTGTCATCTGCTGAGATTACTTGTGCTTTCAGTTTTTTACTTTCTAAAAACGTTTCCAAACACACCCATCACATGAACAGGCAAGTTAAAACAAGTGTGAAGTACCAGAATAATCACCCTGAGTAAGAAGACTTATAGCTGAAGCTTATGATATATTGGAGGGAAACTCATAGGAAGGTTGGACCAACCAGTAGAGTCCACATCTCTGGCAGCTCAGTTGCTTTACTTGGGTTGAGGCAAGTCCCAGCTGTTCTTACGACAACATGCTCTTGTTAAGCCAAGCCCTTATGGCCGAGAAGCAGAAGCCATCCTCCTTCTCTGTGGTATCTCCTGGGGATGGGAGGCGCCCCTCCAGGAAGCGGGTCTTTAAGTGTGGAATGGATGTGTGTGTATGTGTGTGTGCGTGCGTGCGTGCGCACATGTGCCTGTGTGTGCATGTTCGCTGTGTGCTCTCAGGATAGACTATGACTTATCATCCTTAATTGAGTGGGAGATGTGAAATATAAAAAAAGGAAAATAGAGGCCATTAACAGTGCTACATCTCTCCAAAACCATAATGCCAAGGCCATGAAGTTCATGTTGGATCACTGCATCTATAATTTCTGACCGTGGCTTTCATATACCTGCGTTGAGTTCTACTGTTGTGCATTTTGAGACAATGACAGCTTCATATCTGTATCTTTTCTTTCCAAAATTGCGACCTTTACATGGATATGCTGTCTTTTCATGCATAAGGAGCCAGTAAAAATAAAGAGTATGTTGTTTTGTTTTTTTTGCTACGCAACATTTGTTTGGTTCAATCTGATGCTTTCCTAGCACTCATCTGCAAGCTGTCAGGGAAGTCTTTTGAATGTAAAAGCATGTAAACCACGTTATTAAAGCCTGGTTTGTGTTCATGAGGCTGGATGAGAACCAGAACTAAATTCTGTCCTTGATGCCGTCGCACAGCTGCACTGAAGTTAAACAGAATGCAGAAAGAGCAGCGAATGCTCCCACACACCAGATTTAACTCTGCCAAAAAACAAGTATTTTCAGCACAGTGCGTTACAAGTTAATGTGAGATGAAATTACGTGTGGCTAAGAGAGGGGATTTTATATTGTTCTCTTTGCCAACATACAACAAACAGCATGTGGAAGCTCTACAATTCAGTCCTCAATGATGAGACTCTGGGCAGCGTTGAGCAGCTCCAAAAGCAGATAAGTTATTTTTCAACCGCCATGTCAAATTGAATTGAAACCACATGGACTCACAAGGATGTGACACGAACAAATTATGCAGTGAAATAGTTAGAAGCTTTGTTATAGTCCAAATAAGGCGTCTTGTTTTGCTGTCCACATTCCCTTAAATAATGCATATTTCGCTCAGAGAACAAAGTCTCTGCTAAAGTACATGAAATCTACGTTTGCTGCAGTCAAAACATGTCACTCACAACGATCAATAATCCTATTTTACAACTAATTAACCGACAGGTGACATAGAGCAGTCTAAAGACGAGCTGATAACTCCAGTGTGGCATACGTCAAGACCTCGTGGAGGGTTTTGAAAGCAAAAAAAAACCTCACGGGCAAGATCTATCAAGTAGTAGTCCTTCCAAAACCTTCATCTAATCTTGGTTTAATTCTGCAGTTGATGGATGTGTTTGCTGATATTGCTGTGTGGAGCGGTGCAAAGTTTACTTTTCTTACCCCGGGCAAGCCAACCTGTTTGACACTCTAATAAAGTGTGTGCGTGTGAGGGCTATGTCGAGAGAGAGAGAGAGAGAGAGAGAGAGAGAGAGAGAGAGAGAGGGAGAGCGCAGTAGTGTTGCTACTTCTGTAACAATATGTGTAAGCAATAAATGCGATTTCTGCGCTTTTTTTTTTTTTTTTGGAGACTAGCTGTACATGAAGTTATTGACTGATGTGAAACCAAAACAAAATGTTGTGCCTTCTATTTAAAAATGTATCATTTCTTGAATTCATGCCCAGTCTGTGCGCATTTACACTCTTTACATTTACGATATTTGCCGTAAATGATTGCCCCTTTTGGGAAATCCCTACATACTTCCAAAGATCAAATCAATTACAAATTTGAACAAAATGTGTACCAACTGGGATTTGGTCGTGTTGACCTACGGCCTACTTTTGATTTGATGCACCTCTCTTAAAGGTGCTCTGACTGTCATAATTATATATCGCTAATAAAATTATACATGTACCATAAAGGGAAGCAAAAGAGTATAAAATGACCTAAATTTAAAAATATGAGAGAATATACTTATTTTTTGTCTGGCAGCACAATTTTTGCAAACGGTACAGGAAGGTTTTTATTAAATTTGTAAGAGCTATGGTGTATGAAGCAAGGTGTTTTAGTTTATATATTTTCATTTATTTGTTTTATTCATTTTTTTATTTAACATTCTCGATCATTTTGGAAATCTTTTCCAGAGTAATTCACTCACTGGTCACTTCAGTATGTAAACTTGAACAAATTAATGTCATTTGATTTTTTTGGTTTGTTTGGTTATAGTTGGTGATTGTATGTTATAATCATTTTTTTCCCTAATAATTTCACCCTAAATGTTAACAGTTGGCCAAAATATTAGGAACACCCTAAATATAATGTAATCCAGCTCAAAAAGCACTACAGAAAATCAAATGTGTAAATCAATGTAAATTTAAAAAGAAATCAACAAAACTTTATTGTCATTTATGGCAGAGCTGTTGCATTGTTTAAGTGGACCTGATGAAGTGGCCGGTGGGTGTATGATCATTCCTGATAGATGATAGAGGAGCGTGTTATTGGCCTTGCTGGAGGTCTTCGTTCTCCAAGTGCCCTTTTACTTTATCAGTTTAAATGCCTTAGTCATTTTTCATGCCTATTAATTAATGCTTATTGGCCAGGCCTGGCTCTCCATCCATGGATCAGCTCTAATAGGATAAAACATGCACATGTTTGCAGCTTATTGCAATGAACAAGCATCATTAGTAAGTGAGCTAACGGTAGAGTTTTAGTCACTGCTTTGTCTCGAGGTTGTGTTGTGACATGCGGCTGACTTTAGGCAAATAACCTTTCAACATCAGCGCCTAAATTGAGCCTCCTACTTGCTGCTATCGCACTTACTATCAGCTCTTATTCTCAAAGCGTGCATGCAAAACACAGCAAATTTACCAGCACACAGAATAACATGCAGACGACACCGATCTCAACTAAATTAGCTTGTGAGTGACTCATCACAGAATGCACGGGCAGACACAACTGTTAGATATATAATACACTAATAGCACATTAGAATGCGGTCTCTCTACACCAAGCATGCACACGTCACGAGGACAGTCAGACCAGACAGAGTGACAGAAGAGGAAATTGACATACGGTAGAAACTGGCCATAACGTAGGTTTGACAGCGATCACCAGTAAAGTCATTTGGACACCTGATGGAAAGAAACAAAGCCACAAAAAGAAAGGGAGGAGAAGGAGGAGGGTGGTGGATGAGTGAGAAAGGAAAGGAGGAGAGGGCGTGAATTGGAGAGTATGCATAAGAGAAGGTGGGGGGGGGGCAGGGAGGGAAGAGGGAGAAAGGGAGGGAGAGAAACACAGTTAGACCAACAGCACAACTACAGACAGCCGAAGCAGAGTGTTCCCATGGATGACACCACTGCGTACATGGTGTCGTGCACAGCTCATTGCGTGTTGACCTGAGAGGGAGAAAGAGCAGGAGAAAGAGAAAGAGAACTGGGGAGGTGGGGAGGGCAGCAGGAGTCCACAGAGGTAATCCAGTGACAACTCTGTCTCTGTTCTCAGCTGCTCATAGCAAGTGAACATACTTTTGAAAGGATTGGGCATGTACAACCGCAGCGGCTCAGTCTGCAAGCATCGTTTGCCAAAGTATCCGTCTGGACATCTGGGAAGGAGCAGAAAAGTGTTATGACAAGGAACAGAGAAAGTGTAAATAGTATGGACTTCCTTCGTGGAAACTGTTAAAGGTCACTGTCAAGCCATATGGATGAAGCAACCTTGACACACAAGTGTTAATACACACCAATCAGTATCCACCAGTTCATATTGACATTATTGCAGAGTAGAGCAGGAATAAGTCCTACAACCCAGAGAAAAATTGGCTGTCAAAGTCCGAGGTTGTTTTGAGTGAGTTTTATGTTACATGCCTGAAATAAGATCTGCGGTTACCACAAGCTTGGGATATCATAATGTTTTGTTTTCAACATGAGATTTGTCAGTAAATACCACACTTGTGAATGTTTTTATGTGTCCTAAACACTGCAGTTGCCGACAAGTGGCTAAATGAGATTACAAACAGCAAAAAAACCAAAGACACACGAGCATAAGCTGTGGTGACGTAGAAATGGTCGTATTATGACGCTGGCTTCATACTTCTAGCGACTACACAAAATCATAAAAGTGGAGTTCTTTTGGGAAAATGATCTTGCGAAACTAAACATGAAAGTCTCATCAACTTTTATTAGCCCCAAAGTTTATTTTTCGGCAACAATCCAAATCTGCATTGGCTTATGATCGAGGAACACATGCTAACTTCTGGGTTTGCCTACAAAAATACTTATTATTTGAGTAGCAAGAGTTGTACTGTCAGAATTAATTGAGTGCAGCACGGATTAAGTATTTTTGTCGGCAAACCCAGAAGTTAGCATGTGTTCCTCGTATTCTTTTTATGAAAAAATAAAATTCATGACTAGATAGCGTGTTTGTCTACAGAAGAATTAAAAAAAACTCAGTAAAATTCATTTCCTGCAAATATGACAGTTGCGGTTTTGACCTTAGGGGACGGGACAGGAGTGGCATTCATGAGTGTATGGATGAGTAAGGGGAACATATCAGGGGATACATCATGAAGGACTTTGTAGCTAATCAATAAATCAATTCTGGGAAGCCTGTGCAGCAAAGCTGAAAATGGGGTAATGTGGTTTCTTCTCTTGGTGCCTTTTGGGAGCTTGTTAGCTGTGTTCATAACCTGATAATGAGACAGTTTTATATGTAAAGATATGGATGTTAAGAAGTAAAATCAAGAGGAAATAAAATCCAGATGTTACATTTCAAGCTCTAAAAGAAATATTTGAAATTGGAGATATTTCCCAACAGAACAACATGACTGTATGGTTTACGAACATAAATCAGAGTCAAGACAGGTTTTCTAACATGAGGCTTTGTATGATCATGAGTGTAGACAGACCATCGTCTCCATCATATCTCATCGGCTAAACCATAATTCCTCATTATAATCCCATTAGGATGAACAGTTGCTCTTTAAGGGGTACCAACATTCCGCTCAGAGTCACAACTAGACCACCGATCTGACAAAGGTCGTTGCTGGTGATTTACTGGTTGCACACAACGCCTCCCAGGAGCACCATAACATTCAGCATTTAATTACTCATCCTGACTGATGGTGGGGGGATAACACCACCTAGACCACGGAAACTTGGCTGAAAGATGAGAGAAATAAACTGTCACTACATAATCTAAAAATCAGATGAGTGTGCAAAAAAAAAATATCCACATTAATGCAGCTGCAAACTCTATTACCCGCTTTTTTTTTTTTTAAGTCTTTGCTTAAAAATGGTAAATAAATCATTTTCATCAGTCATTATATTCCTTGTCCAAAAATAAACACACAGCATTTAGGAGGGGGGAAGATTTACCACGTGTGAGCAGATGTGAGAGAGGACCGAGGATTGAAAATATACAGTAGACATAAAGAACATACACAAGCCCTTCCTTCCTGAAGAAGGCATTTTGAAGAAGTTCCCAGTGCACCTTGTTGATACTTCTGCTTGACTTTATGTTCATTAAAAAAAAAAAAAAAAAAAAAGCACTGGCAACCAAAGTCAACATTTTTTCCCCAAACACCTGAAAAAAAAACAACCTTATACATGCATTAATGATGTGTTCAAAATATTTTGAATTAATTTATGTGAAGCTAATTGTGAGAATTAAGTGTTATGGATCACCCTCCCAAAAGGTTTATAGTTTAAAGTGAATGAGCTGGGCATAAAAGTAGGGCTAGCTGTCTGCAGGACTTGTTTAGCCAGTGAGTAATACCCACTGAAGCCTGGCCTATATTGAATGAGATGGCTGTGGGGCAACAAATCCCCGCAGGCCTTCACTGCATTATCCAACTTTTCTGGACTCATGCCTCAGCCGTGAGTGAATTAGCTACAGCAATTGAGTTATTGCTGCCTCCAATTTGTACACAGCGTATTGAACGGCTGTTGCAGCCATGTCCTCATTGCTTGTCGAGCATTCTTCCTGGGGCCAACTGGGCACAGGAGCTGCGCCAACGTTTCAGCTCTGTATCAAACCAACCATGGTATCTTGACATATGGTCGAACAGAACATGCAACATAAGATTTGACAACCATGTGTATATTTTGAGTTGCAAGGCTACCAACGGGTTTTATCGCTCACAGTGGTGCCGTTCATGATAAAAACTTGATTTTAAATTCTCCCAAAGGCTCCTCTAAGTCATCTTTCTTGACCTTCATACAAATTAAACATTAACATCAAAGAAAAACAAGTTGTTTTTAAGATAATGTCAACTTGTTTCTTCCCAACAAAGCTGAGATACATGACTTCCACAACACACACTCGACATGGGTCATGATCTCCTTTGCCAAGGACCGTAAATGTAAGCAGTGATTCTATTTACCTCATTGGGGGCCTCTAACAGGCATAAATATTTGCTCACCACTAAACCAGTGACTCATGACATTTTGAAAGGGCTTTTAATGTGCAGCCCTCCTGTACACTAAACATTACTTAAAAGGATGAGCACACCACCGCCTCATTCCATTATTAGTGTTAGAATACACAACAGGTGGGTAGTTAGGCAGACTGGCAACATTTCCCTGTGATGTGTTGCTGCTGCTGCCGCTGCTGCTGAAAGAAACAAGAAGAGGAATCAAAGGCTCTCAGGAAAATATATAGCAGGATAAGAAAATACTGTATTAAACAATATTAAAGACGTAGCGAGAGGGAGGTAAATTTGTCGGACATAGAATTTAAACATTCACTTTTCAAAAGTTAAATAAGGAGGAGGCAACTTACTTGCAATAAAGCCGATTTATACCATGTATGAAGTAACAGTTGCCGCCGTTCACACAGTAGGCCTTGTCTGTGTCGTTGCATCTGCTGGCGTGGCCTAAGCCTGGAGATGGCGTTGTGATTACTGAGGACGAGAAAGAGAGAGAAAAAAAATATATAAACTGTAAGCATTTATCTTAATTTATCAGTTTTGTGAGCCCTAGTGAGAAGAATAAGTGATGATTGAAAAATTATCCTAATATTACAGACAAGATTTTCATTCAATATGTGCTTGTCAAAGAACAGTTTATAATACACTTGTATTTCTATCATTGTAATCTCAATTTAACACACATTATACTCTTGTATTTCCATGAGGACTCTTGGTTTTCCATCGACAAATGTAATTGTGTCTCTAAGCAGTGTTGACACTATCTCAAGAACTTCTATGAGGAAAGATAAATATTTCCCTGACATGGCGTAGGAGTTGTTTATGCATTGACTCAGGTCCTTGGAATGGCCTAAAATGTCATGTATCTGCACGTAATCCCCCTGACTGAATAGATATAATGTGTTTGGGATGAAGTCTGCTTATCAGGAAGAAAGCTGGGACATTTGAAGGAACAGGAGTGCTGAGAGAGGTGGCAGGATTGGGCTTGAGAGGGAAGGAGGCCGCTTCACATTTCAGATGATGACACGTGACCACAACTGTTTAGCTGCCGTCAGGTGCTCTAAGCACCGTAGCAGAATGTGACAGTTTGTTGGTAGGGATACAGAGGTTTCCGACTGAAAGACCTTTAAAACCACAACACATAAGCTTCAGCCTGAAATTACAGGGGATTTTACACAGCAGGGCCGCTACCTCTGACATATATTAGGCTTGTTGCCAGTATTTGTTTCTCACTAAAGCGAGTTAAACTCTTTCTTGTGATTGAACAATTGTGTGCAGTCTTGTTCAGAAGCTTATAGCGTGTTGATGAGCAACTTGGAAGTTGGAAAGTTCCAACCTGTGAGGTGGGAGTACAGTACACAATGTATGCCTGTTGAATTCCAAATACCCGCAAGGGAAGTGGGAATTTTTGGAGACCTCTGGGAAGGTTTCAGATCTCTTGACGTGAAAGATGAAAAATGAGAAGTGGACTTCCTGTGAAATTAAATTATTCTCTTCATGGTAAATTGAGGTTGTACACAAAAACTCAGGTAATTCTAGTTGTTTAACGATGCTTCAGTTTACTTTGTAACTGTGTCTTTGGCATGTAGCTGCTTTTGTGCAGCTAGTTACATTTCTGGCGTGCGAAAAACTGTTAGAATTGTCAGTATTGCAGCTTTTCTGTATTCTTGCAGCAGAAATAATAGCAGGCATTCTAGGGACGGCCATGTGGCTTGGTTTCTGTCGCTCTTTACTGGGAAGTGGGACCTTTCCAAAAGGAAACACGCCGACTTCCCAGATGCATGAAAGCATCAATCTGCATGCAAATTTGTTTTAAAAAGCAAACATCTGTGTTTTACTTTGCAAAAGCAATGAGTTTAAATGAAACTGTGAGTCTCCGATATGGAGGCGTTTTTTGTGTGTGTTTTTTTTGTATGTTAAACTACAGTAGATCACGGGATTTCAGAATCTTCTACAATTTAAATTCAAGCATGCAGTAAGGGTGGCTCATCTGTTTTAACATAGAAATGGACCTTTGCAGTAACCCCCCAAAACAGAAAAAAACCAGCCTAAATCTTACAGTGAAAGCTGTTTTAATCTGATAAACATGTTGATACGAGTCAGAGGATTATAACTGACATTTTCTCTCATAAAATGGTGTAAAAATGATCAGTCATAAGCTATCATGTCATTGTTGCTGTCAAAGCTCCCCAAAAGCAAATGTTTCTGTAGGCTAAAAATTTCCACGAAGAAAAAAAACAGAGAGAGAGAGAGAGAGGGAAAAAAGTTGTTGCAGTCTACAAGCTAATCAGAACTACCTCATTGCCACACCTGACCTCTTACTGGAGTGCTGCTGCGTAAAACGCCCCATAAAAAGATCAGACAAAGCTGTCAAGAAGAAGGAACCTCAAAACATTGTAAAAAAAACCAAAAAAACAACGCCTACGCTCAAAATAGAAACCTTGTGCCGTCTTCAACTGTAAAAAGATGCAAAACAAAAAGGTGGCAAAACAAACTGCGTGACTTCACATTCAGCGTCTCTATCTAGGGCAGAAGCCGATCCCAGAATGCACTGGAGGGAGGGAGGGGAAGGTTCTGGAGAGATCATCAGTCCTCTACAGGGCAAACACGGAGGTTCATACTCACACCTAATCTCCAGCCCACCTGGCTTACATGTGGGTGGACCGGGGGTGAAAAAACAGACGACCCGGAAAAAAAAACCCACACAGGGAGACTGAGAACATGTAAACTTCACACAAAAAGGATCAAGGCTGATATTTGAACCCTGGTCATGTTCTGCTGTCAAAGTTTATTTGCCTACATGTCAGAACAAATCCATTTCACTGTATTCACTTTTCCTCTCATTCTTCATCAGTTTCCCTAAAAAAAAAGCAACCATTATTGTTTTTTTTGAACTCAGAGTATCCCTTTAGGACTAATGATACCCTGCAGTGTGCTGTCACCAAGCAATCTAAACAGACGACTGCTACATGATATATTGCTCCTGCTCTTTGACCTTCAAATATTTTGTAATTTCCGAGCTACGTTGGTCTATGTTGAGGGCCCTAAGCCTTGATTGTAACATTGACGAGGGCCAATGACTCTCTTGGCTAGATTTGCATGAAATCTGTGTTTATTACCATCAGCATCCACAAATAAGTACAACATTTCGATGCAATTTATGAGGTACACGTAGACACTACAAATATCACATTGACCTTTGACCACCAAAATCTTTTCAGTTCATCCTTGAGTCCCAGTGGGAAATTCAAAGAAATTCCCTCAAGTCATTCCTGAGAATGGGACAGTGTCACATACATGTGCGGTCAGAGTGACTGACATTTGACCTTTTCAGTTCATCACCGAGTCCCAGTGGACGTTTGTACCAAATCTGAATAAATCCCCCCCAAACTGTTCCAGGGATACGGCGTTCAGCAGAATCAGAATTACTGTGGAGGGGCAGACAATCTGAGTACAGACTGCCTCTGGCCCACGGCTACTGTGAACGAGAAAGCATAAAACTACGATTGCATAGCAACAGCCCATCAATAAATCCTCCCCTCATTGGGATTGCTTGTGCAGTGCCTGTTGTTTGACAGGCAGGTCCATGGGTTGTGTGACATCACATGCATCAATGCTATCCAATCACAGTGTAATGATGTCACATGCTACGTGCAGAGATAGACCCAGTAGGGAAACCAACAGGAAAAACAACTTCCCGAAAACGTCCAGAGTTTGGAGATATTCCAGGTGAATATCCTCGAGTTTGATGTGATCCAAGAATGCACGCACCAAGTTTGGCATTGCAATAAGTAGAAAGAGATTCCTTGGATTATAGATTGATGACATTCTGATATCTATTAACTCGCTCAAACGTATTCAATAAATCATGAAAGGAGGATACATTGCACGTGATTTATTATGCTGCATCTAGTGTACCCAAAAAATTGTAAAGTGAATGTATATTCTGACCTGACCCCATCAAATGTGTCAGGCCAGTTTTTTTTTTTTTTTTAGCAATAAGCAAGATTCATCATAATTCAACACATCACTCACTTCGCCCCTCAGGCCAACTGAAATGAGGGCAAATTAATCACATTCCTAAAGAATGACTCCCATCCTCATTTGAATGATAGCACGTTGGTCTGTACACCCATGGAGGATAATAAAACGTTTGTACAGTCTTGCAGGAACCTTTGAGCTACAGACTGGGTTTTAGACCCAACTTGTTTTGTGTTACAATCCAGCTGAATGCTTGCAGGTGGAGAGCCCGCACATCTCTCTCCAGCGGACAAGCTTCATTTGCCTCAACAGCAAACACCACCTGCCTGTGTTCAAAAATATCTGGGAGGAGCACAAATACATTTACCTTTAAAAAGACAAAGAAGGATGAGCCTTCATTTATGCACTCCAAGGGAAATCTCACACTCAGACATTCTTCTGATGACACGACATTGCTCAGAGAAGATTCAGTGGCACCACAAACAGTATCAGACAGACCGTCCTCACACGGAACACAACTGGATGGGTTGATGAATGCAAGAGCCCTAAAGGTCTTATAATAACACGTGAATGGGAGTCATGTCTTCTCACACAAGTGACAGGATATGCTGTTTGATCGGATGATGCTGATACATGAGGAGGAAGCACGACTACGACCCAGTGTCTCTGACACTGAGCTGGGTATGAACACTCAGGCTTGTCGATGACAGCATTTTACATCAATCAGCTGTAAAATAAGACAAGTCATTCTATAATTATCTCACATCTTTCAGAAAATTATAAGGGTAGTCCCACAGGAAACTAGAGGGAATCTCTCAAAACACAAAATCATTTTGTCAAGACTGAACTAGCTACTGCCACCGGCCTTCAGTGACTCAAACTATGGCACGTGTCCCAGTACTAGCAAAGCAATCCATTTGAGAATATTTATTGGCCTAAGTCATCAGCAGACTTCCAGTCTAGGACACAGGAAGGCTCAGGAAGTGTCCCAGTTCTATTCTCTTTTAATCTGCTGTCCTCTCTTATTCCTTTGTGTCCTCTGATTGACCTCCTGGAGCTGACACATTGTTGTTACACAATGAAAGGTTGTGTTTTTCATTAAAACGTATTCTCAGTTATTGTTTCAACCTTAGACTAAAGAAATAATGGTTGATGTACTGTCAACAAAGCCATAAAATACTTCCTGGACATGTGTTGCAAATATATTTTAGAAACAATTAACACTACGATGTGAAGAATAAGCAATTCACTATTGCTCCTATTTAGAACATTTGTGGCTCCAGTGGCCAATGTGAGCAGCCATTGTAAGAAAAGTTTTGATAAATACTGGAAACATGGTTCAAACAGTTGGAGGCAAGGGGATATAAACTGATGCACCAATCTCTTGTAAAGGACATGTGTGCACCCATTTCAGGTTATATAATAAACCTGTTAAACTTGACAAAAGTATGGAAAAAGCGAGAGCAGTAAAAAAAAAAAAAAAAAAAAAAAAAAAAATCCAGACATGGGCGAGTGTTAGTTACTGCTTTCCATCTTCATCAAACTACTGCATGTGTTGTCGTAAACAAACCATAAGTCAAGACAAACTTAGAAAGTTAAAATTGCAGCTGTCAGCACCAAATTGTTTCTGTGAGATGTGGCAGCCACTGAGTCCAACGTAAACCTCACACCATTAGATCCAACACTGTCTAGTGGACATCATACTTATGCATAGCGCTGCCTTACTGTATGCTAAGTTTACAGGAAGTTTGTTTTCTTATCACGTGACTGAAACGGCAATCTTCCCTCAACTACATTGATTTTGCTCTGTGATTTGAATGTGATACAGAAATGCAGCACTCTTATGCTGGGTAATTCATTTATATAAATGTTAATGTATTATTTTAAAGTGTAGGATTTACAGGGTTGATAAATCCACCTGGTGTGGTTGAGCGCTTTAGAAGTAACAGGATGCTATAGTAATGCTGAATTGCAACAGGCTAATGCTATGTGGTAAAGGAACTCTCATTGGACAACTTGCCTTATAAGCTCCATGCTCTGCAACAATTTTTTTTCCCTGATTTTGGCTGAAAATTATTTTGCTATACATTGGAAAGCCATCTGCGGAGAGAAAACCCTGATCTTTAAAGATGTGCTCGGTGTTCCTTTTCCTACAACCTCAACTCATTTGATTTCTCACCACCTGATATTTACACTCAGGGGTCTCGTCACGTTAACGTTCTCTACTGACGAAGGAGGAATTGCAAGAGGTAAGATGTCCCACAGAGCTCCCTCCGGAACCACAAAATTAGCAGTGTCTGAACCACAAGCCACCACAGCTCCTTTTCTCACATGCAGAGCCTGCGATGAAACAAGGACACTGTTTGCTTTCTGAGGCCAAAACAGTGTTTACTCAGGCTTGTTTACTTGAGATGAAAACTAATGACAAGGCATAACAATTTATTGTCACGGTCACAGATACACATATAAACAGAAGAACATCTCATTTATATGTGGCTAAAATATAGCTGCCAAGATAACGTGAGAACAGAGATTTTCAAAGTAGGAGGCGGGCCTCCCCTGGGGGGGTCCTGACAGTTTCAGGGAGGTTCAGTGAACAGAGGTGAAGGAATATTAATTATCAAAGGACATCGTGTAGAACAGACCAAATGTATGTGATCTGGTTAAAGATAAGTATGAGATACAGTAGTGGGGGGGGGGGAGTCAACTGTTTCTCCTACTTTCCAAGACTTAGATATTAATAAATGACTCAGGACAGACTGATTCGTGTATTTGTACTCTAAAGTTATGTAAAACAGCAATATTCGGCTCGTTTGGCTGAACCGTTGATTGTCTATGGAGATCATATAACATAAGACTGATCCTATACAGGCATCCTGAAACCAAACTCTGAGTAATGTCCTTATTTGATACTTTGTCAAAGCAGTGGCCCACTGTCTCAGACTTTTAAGAACTCCTGCATTTGGTAACACATTTCTGCACTGAAATTTGTGACTTATGATGACACCCTGACTCTACTGCCTCAATAATTCCATTGCATATTTTGTTGTTCTGAGGCTGACAGTCTTATTCTACAATTCATGACACATTAAATTGGTGCACTGTGACCTTAAGCATTATGGGAATGGCTGATCGGAAGTGGGCTCATCTGTAATCAGCCAGAAAGGCTGTTGTGACTGACCACAGCAATTTCTGTTGACAGTTGCTGTAATAGCATGTGTAGTGAAAGCTGTACATGTTCATCATTGAGCAGCTGTTGGGGGTGGGTGGGGTTGGGTGGGTTAGGGTGCCAAAGTTTCTGCGCGTGTCTAATAAAGAAGCAGGGCATGAGAGAAAGAACACTGTACCTTCATGTATCAGTAACACATGTCAATGCCAATGGTGAACTGCCAGAAACCCAAAGTGTAATTTGAAGAATTTATTTTACGAACCAATCGAGGCATAAATTGTGTCACTTGATCGTTTCGGTTCCAGCTGCTACAGTGTGTTCTGTCAGCTGAAGGATTGTTTCCATCAGTGTTTGAAGTGATAATTAAGGAAAGGGACAACAGTGGGCTGCATGAACAAAAATAGTCAGTCTTATTTTGGAAAATAACAGTTTTGTTCTGACTACTTTTTTTTTTTTAATAAATTGCTTGTCACACTCCTTTCAAAGACAGCACTTTAATCTACATTTATCCCCAAGAGGCAAGGCAAATGAAGAAATGAAAAATAAAGGAGCTTAGTCTGATCATTCTTGTCGTCTTGCGCTTCAATTGAAAACACATGCGTTCTAATTTGAGTCATGCCAGACTGACACCAAACTCCATTTACTAAAATCCATACATATTTTAGTGTAAGTCACTCAACTTGTATCAATTTGTTTTGGTGGATTTCTTCACGTTGCCATATGTTGCTGTCTCTCTTCAGTCAATCCCCCACCTCGTACATGAGACCAGAGTTCAGGTGTATTTGTTACGGTTGACTCTGCTCTCCAGGCTGGATGAAAGGACACACACGTTCCTTTAACCCGAGCAGGAGATCAGCTGCTCTGCCAAACAGAGTTACAGACAGAGTTCATTTATCTGCACTTATTTTCACCGAGGTTTGCTTGGTTTTTAACCTCAGGTTTCAACTTTCCTCATTTCTGTAGCCCAGGGGCTGAATCTTAGTTGGAGTTGAAGAGAGGTTTCCTCTGGGTTAGCAAGAGCCACAGTGTTTAGCCATCAGTCCTTACCACTGACTTTGATTAATCCTTCATGGCCCAAGAACTGAAAAGAAAAGCTGGGGGTGCAAGCAGGACCATCTGGAAACCTTCATAAACATGCCTGTCTTTCCACGCTCTCCAAAGGATTCTAGGAAAATCGTAAAAATGAAAAGAGAGGTCCCTATTGCACACTTTTTTCCTCTTGAGGCACCCCGTGCATATGCAGCAAACAGAAAAGCGCTCGCACTGAATCCTAGCCCTGCACTGCACCTCACAACTCAGCCCGAAACGCTGAATGGTGTAATGAAAACATTTTCAATTGGCCTGTATATGGTGCGGACTTATACACATGTCCACTTAATTTACGAAAAAATGTTTATAATTTACTGCAGCTTGGCTTAAGATCTTTCACTTTTGTACGGCAATTGAGCAGAGAGCCATCTCAAAACACAAGACAGAATCTCATTCTGTGCAGGGGGAAAAGCCAAAGCAGTTTTTCAACCAGTGGTGGATCGGTTCCATCTGGACTCTTCAGTCTTAAAAGCACTGTTATCAGGATAGAAAGTATAAACTGTATACCCTATTTGGGAGAATGTCAGTTAGTGAGAACAGCGGGCAGACCGCATCCATCTCTGACAGCGATACATAGTACTGTAGCGAAACATTAGGATCCAAAAGCTAAAAATCATCTAAAAGAAATATTAAAAGGCATGAAAAAAAAAAAAGTTCGACAAGTTAGAGGAGAGGTAGTGTTTCAACAGGTGGCACCAGACTTTCACTGTTTTTTTGGATCCGATCAAGATCCAAATCATAACAGATAACTGTCTTAAGTACAGACTCTTCAGCAGACATAAAGACGGTGGTATCTGTAATAGCTCTGCCACCCAGACGTGCTTTTTCACAGGTCCGTTTTATGTAAAAAAAAACAAACAAAAAAAAACCCTCTGCCTGCCCTCCCCAACTCCCTTTTCTCCAACTCTTGGCAGGGAATGTCTCACGTCTCCTGTTACAGCTGAGACCTGGATCTTTTATCTCTATATAGAGGTTGATTCATAAGGTACACCTTCTCGCTGTGTGGTGGACTGCATTATGAACAATTTTGCCTGCAGTTCCTGCAAAGACACTTTGACATAATTAATAAGTAAGACAGCAATTAAGGATATGACACAAAAGACATGGAGGTGTGTTGCGATAGTAAACTTTAGACTGATGATGTGATCTAAGAGGATGCTAAGTGGGGGTACAGATGATAGGAGATGGAAGAAAACTCAATGTGTTTGTGGTTTTTAGCTGATTTGGCACTGATAAGTACTTCAGAAAGCAAAGCCAAATACAAATGACACCAATAATAAAGCAAGATGAATGTCTGGACCACAAATATGCTCCATGGAGTATCTAGAATTGTTGTTACATGTATGAAGAATGTACTGTTTACTTCTGTTGATTAAAGAACAAATGACATAGATTAAAAGCTTAACTCAAATAGGGAGCAGCAGTGAAAGAAAAAACGAAAGAAAGATGCAGCAAGTCATGAGTAAGTTGAGATGGTTGGATAATATCTCTGC
Organism: Aulostomus chinensis; assembly: GCF_037954235.1. Taxonomy (NCBI): domain Eukaryota; kingdom Metazoa; phylum Chordata; class Actinopteri; order Syngnathiformes; family Aulostomidae; genus Aulostomus; species Aulostomus chinensis. The sequence goes on along the minus strand of NC_141334.1, from coordinate 15,189,736 downwards.
AAGCAAAAGCCAACGAAAAACAAGCACACACCTTCTTCTGCATGTAAACATAGACAGGCACACCCAGCCAATGGCAATATCTTGTATCTATGTCTTCAAGCATTTTGTACAGAGATCAAAAATGAGCAAGACTCTATGTCAAAAGCTCAAAGAGGAATTAAATTATTGTTTACTGTAGCAACGACACATGAAAGATGTCATTATGGATTTCAGTACAATTAATCCAATTAAAATGATCCACAATTCAAACACGGCAACACAAAACGACTGTTTAGAAGTGAACTGGAGTCTCCCGGGAGCATTAATCTACCACCCACTCCTCAACAAGACTACCACTACCACCAGAAACTAGTGTCTACTTTTATATTCTTGACTCCTATTGCCATTTTTCAGTCACATAGCTGATATGCCTGGTCTTGCCTGCCTCAATCATCTCAGCGCTGAAGTGAAATCAAAGAGCTGCTCAGTGTGTGATTGCACAACAGCTGCTCATGCACTGCAAAGAAGCAAAGTGCACTTAGGCAGGGCAGGGTCTGGTACGGGTGCTGAAATGGGTGCCGGTATGGCCGCTGGCAGGCACCAGAATGTGTGCAGTTGGCAACAGTGTGACACATGGTGTGTTTCACAGTACAGTCCCAGACAGGGCTGTTCCCTTCTCTCACTGTTGTGCTCACGCTGCTGGTCCTTCCTTGGTTTGAGTCTGTGGATGCCCCCTGCTTTCATTTTCTCACTCTCTCTTGTTGTTTACCATCCTTGTGTGGCTAAATTTAAGAGGGGCCTTTAATGACATTGTCATGTTATCCATGTCAGGAAATCAACTTTAAAAAAAAGAAACTCTGCCACATGTCTCTGGGGTATGTATATTTACTCAAACTGGGGCCATCTTTAGTCTAAACTCACCCAACGTTATTTGCTGGCCTCATCAGAGACAAAAAAACAAGATAGACAACCTTCTCTCCTCTGTGAATGCTGTCTGGTGTTTAGCTAAGCAGTGAATAGTGGTTAAGTAGAAAGTGTTAGCATACTGCTTTCTTGCCAGCCCATCCTCCAAAACCTGTAGTTCCTACTCTGTGCATTCTGGTTCAAACAGATCAGGTTCACAGTCATGGTTTATCTAAGATATCCTCCTCATCCTCTCCTAAGTCGGCAATGATTAGTCGAGGCAGTTGCTTTTCTTTTGTTTTACTGGCTGAAGTTTTAAGGTACTGCATCAAATCACTGCACATGAAAGTAGCTTGGGCTAAATGATGCTAAAAATAGCCCCTCATAAATTCAAATTGTTATTACATAGCAAATGTTTTCTACAACTCTTGTTCTAATATTGCACTTTTGAAAGAGGTATGCTAACACTTCCCATCTATTACTGTTCATTACGCTAAGCTAACTAGCGATCAGCGGGTTTCTGAGGGTCTCACCTCCCTCATGCACAAACAGAGGAGAGAATCTATCTTCTTGTCTGCCTGTAAACAGGATGAAATAAGAGAATTTCCCAAACAGCCAGTGTGTTAGGACAACATTTCTGCTCAACCAGCTCAGCCACAAACAACGTAACATCTGCCCTTTAATTCAGATAAATTGAGTAAGAGAGAACGCTTATATTGCAGTTCCAGTTAAATATTTTGCTACTGTAAAGAGAAGAATCACAGGGCATAGAATACATGCATTTGTTAGCATAATGATACAACTGTTGCTATTGAAAGATTCATGTTCATACAGAAAAAAAATATGTCATATTTCGTCATCACTTCTTTCCAGTTAAGCAGCTACTCAAATTTAGTTGTAATCATCCCACCAAAACAGTTTGAAAGATAATCCATAAACACCTGACAAATTATCTAAATCATGTCTTGCTTGAAATAAAAAAATATCATCAGGGAACACTTTTTCTTACAAAGTTAAGTTAACATCAAGAGTTGGCTGTTTGGGAAAGACAAAGAGGAGACAGGTTCTTAGACCAGATGTTGAAACACATGTTCTCAATTTAACAAGTCATTCTTTGGATCAGTGTGTTTTGTAGATCCATTAAAAAATGACACTTAAATGTTGTAAATGACCATATTGCCAAAGATATCAAAAATATTATACCACTAACACACTGTAAACTAGATAATAAAATCACTTGGGAGGTATCATGTCTTCATCGTCCATCATCTTCAACAGCTGGCTCTCATTTCGGAGGAAGGGCAGACTTTGGAACCTTGTACCAGAAACAGAAGACGTATACCACAGCTCCTTATTTGGGTCTTGCGCTCCACAGTGAGTGGCCAGCTGCTAGGACTAAAGGTTTTCCCCTCTTGTTTCCCCTGAAATCCAGCTAACACATAGTCTGCTTACGTGTGTGTATTTCTGTGTGTGTGTGTGTGCGTGCGCATGCTGCAGCACTCCTTCACTCATATACACACACCACCTACACTCGCTGTATGTCCTGGTGAGCCAGCACTGCTGTTTTACCAGGCTGCTTGGTCTCTGTATACTAAAAGATGAGTTCACTCGGAGTGTATCTGTGATTAAAGCGACGTTTGTTCCGTCCACAGTTGGCACCTACACACTCATGAGGGGGAAATGGCCTCCACATTGCTGGTGGCAACACCTTACTAGCTACTCATTCAGAATGCCACAGGAAGAACTGAGTCACCCCCAACAGACATGATGTATTTGCTAAATCACCAACAAAAGGAAGCAGCATGGAGTAATGGGAGGTTTAAGATGAGAGACAGCTGTGACGACCAAACTATAGTACTGTGCTCCTTAGCTTAAGGCGATGGAATGGTAAGTATATGTTCCTCGTGCGCTCAACGATAACTTTGAAAAGTGCAAAGAAACCCAGGATTGCTCATGAACTATTGTGAAAAATGCAAAGTAATGGGAGGAGTAGGGGTTTTGTTTGATCTGAGCGAACAATACTTACTTCTTAGAAACTGCAAATTATAACTGACGTGGAACAAACATGCCTTTATGACGCAATGAATAATTTTTAGGTGATGTCTTTGCTGCTTTGAAAGCATTAGCAAACACTAGCTAGTTACTAGTTGGAAAGTTTCAAAGGAATCCTGCACAGTCACCCTCAGTTAGGGTCACCATCAGGGGAAAGACCACCAGGACAGCTGAGAGGGCTGAAGGGGGAATCTTTTATCCAGCTATTAAATTAAGTTTTGTCTCTGGCCCAGGAAGAGTTAACAAAGCCCCGCACACAGCAGAACCTCATGTCACCTCCTGCTCACATCACTCAGCTTTTCAAGTGTAACAGCTGCTTCCTTCCACACACATAGCAATATCCTCACTCATTCACACTGAGGGCTTAACTGTCCCACATAACACAGTGAGATTAGTGGATATCCCAAGAAGATAGATGTGTTTTGATTTTCAATAACTTTGTTGTTTTTGCAACGATTTTATTGAGGGTCCCCACTTATCACATTGGCTTGACAGGATTAAGGGGAATTAAGAACGCAAGCAAAATCACGACTATACTTTGGGAAACTTCTCTAAGTCATTTCGCTTAATATCTTTTTACTACCTTTCTCTGATTCTGAGTTTAACCGTGGTACAATTCAGCAGCTGCCTGCCATTTAACCTATTATCACGTACGTAACGCAGCAAATCCATGCATAGCTTTGGTCAAAAAGCAAACACATTTTTTTGATTTATGTTGTGTGCCCTCCGTCATTCCTACTTGGTCTTCAGTAACAGTCACTTCAGACGGTTAAGAGCTTCTCATCAAGATTCTGCAGGCTTCTGAAGATGTATACCCTTTCGTTAAGAACATGTCTGATTGTGGCAGCAGATTTTGCCACAGTTATACATATAAAGTGATATTAAATCAAATTTGAGCAAACATACTTTGGCTTAATTCCATATGAAAAAAAAAAATCTACATCTAGATGCCAAAAGCAAAGGTGTGGAGGTGTAACTTGTCTTGTGGGGATTATAGGGAATGTGAGTAGCACTTTGTTCTTGTGTTTCTGAGTCTCATAGATATTTCTGTCAACGTATCATACCAAGTTTCTTGATGTAAATCCTGAACGACTATTTTTGTTTGCTACATTATCTTTTTATTTAAAATTTCAAGGCTCAAGTGTTAATATAAACCCATTTAATGTCACATGCCGTGATGGCTCATTGGCGCTACATGACGTGGGCTTATGCTGTTGTGAGTGTTCATCTGCTCATCTGTTCCAGAGTAAACTCATGAATTTACTCTGGAAGTTCCCAGTGTGCCGGATGCTGCCCACTAATACAGAAAGGTCCCAATGACAAACAAAAATAAATGCAGTGTGGGTGAAGTGACAATCTTGTGACTGCTTCGAGAACATTATAGTGGGCGCACTTCAAAACGTCTAAACTCTGACACGGCGCAGCTGTCATGAGGTAGGATAATGTCAGACAGGATTACAAACAATCTTTCTTCAGATGATAGGATTTTGGCATGGACTGTGAAAGTAGTTTGACAGAGTTCTCTGTGAAGAGTTGGGCAGCTGCTCAAATATCGCCAAATATTAAATAATTAAAACTTTGAACTACTTTGTTTTACGTGTTGCTTGTTTGATTTTTCTATGTGATTACATGTATGTACATGAGGGCTGGTGATTCGTCACTTGATACCAGCGGTAAAAATAATGATAATATGACGCTACAGCATCAACATATTGCAAGACAATTCGTCCGCTCTGCGTCAGGACATGTGTGTAACTGAAGAAGAAGAATATCCCTCAGAAGGCAAAAACAGGACAATTTACTGTCTCACAGTAATGTAGGTTTCAAGTCATTTCACAAATTGCTGAATTTCAGCTCAGTCCCTTTTTAACACAAGCGTACAATAAACAACTTGTCCACAGGGCGATGCAGCAATCACTTAACAATATTATATTACAGTTACAACAAAAGATCTGTGGCCAGTCCATCAATATTATATATCAAGGGGTAGTAATGCAGTATAATGCAGTATCTATATATTGTTCCACCCCCTAATGTACAGTGGAATGCAGGCATGCACATAAACATGGTTTTTATTCTTTCATAAGTCAGAGCATCAAAGATCCAGTTTTGTTTTTTTTTGGTATATCTCTGGCAGAAGATCTTTAACAAACATGCCTAGAAGCTGTTATGATTATCATGCAGAATTGAGCATTTGGTTGGATCTGGTAAAACTACAGACAGTTAGTTGGGCAAGAGCAAGGTCTACTCCTTGAAATGGCACACATTCAGCAGCATTTCAAAACAACGTGTTTTGTCCTGTGTGTGTGTGTGTGTGTGTGTGCGCGCGCGTGCTTGTGAGTGTGTGTGTGTGTGTTGAAGATTACAACATCCCATTTGCTCCACAGAGCCTGGACTAGATCCTGATTTTGTGGTCAAACATGTCAGCGGACGAGACCTAAGGTATCGGTGCAATCAGACAGCCACCTCAGAGGAATGCCTGTCCAGACCCCTGGACTGAAGATACCTTTGAAAAAGTGGGCATGACTAATAACACGGCGGCTTGATTCACAGGACCTGACAAGCAGCTCTCCAGTGGCCTGTAAATACAGAACGCTTGGCAGATGTGAAGGCCTGTACAGCTCAAACATGGCTATTGCTGCTTACCAACACCAGTCAGCAGAAGACTCAATGTTCAGCCAACTAACATCCTCTAGCATCAATAGAGATGAGTTTATCTTGCTGCTTACGTAGCAAGGGTGAGTAAGTTTTGTTTTTATGATGTAGACCAAGGAGAGACACAGAGGGAGCAAAGGAAGTTGTTGTTTATCTAGTTCAAAGTTACTGTAATGTTTCACTTGAATAGGACGCAGAAGACTTACTGGAAGTTTTTTTTTTCATGGTATGACTCATGTTTATTACCATTGATGTAACTAGATTTCTTTCAAAAGCTCCTCAATTTTTTTTTCTTTATCAGCTGCAATGTTACTGACACATAACTGTACACAATCTTTTCATTTACTTTCACGTCAGCATGAACATAGAACACAAGGGACTAAACAAATTAAAATGTGGCAATAGGCCCACACAAAACAGGTGCCTTACTAAATTTGAGAAAAAGAAAAGTTGAGAAAACTCACAATTTCAAGGCAATTTAGAAGATTTATTTTAAATTGTCTTTTGAGATCTGCATTTTTTTTTTAAGTGATCAATTCCTTGATTTCTTGAACTGATTAATGCTAAGGGCCTTAGTATAGTCCATGAAACACGTGATTTGGTATCTACCAAAAGTCTGTTTCCTTATGTGGAGAATGCTCCTCTCCATCTCAACACACTGATTACATCATGATGCTGCTGAGATGCTCGAGTTGTTTTGTCCTTCTAATAGTTATGAGGTCATTTTTTGTTGAGCATTAGTTTTTGACAGGGGTCACTGTGTTTGGCTTCACGATGGTGAGTGAAAACATGTAAAGGTATGTATATTTGTGTGTGTGTGTGTGTGGTGTGTGTGGGCCTGCATGCGTACATGCGTGAAATTGTTGCTGGTGGGCCCCAGCATGACTGCTGAGGTTGGAGCAATCATATGTTCAGCTGTGATTTCCATCAACACATTCCTGGACGCTCACACACTCTCTCAGTGGAGCTGTGCACAGCACCCCCCAAGGATGTGACCTGCAGCCTGTAGACACATGGCTGACTCGCAAGCGCTTATCACAACACAGCAGCCTGTAGGATAATGGGAGGCCTTAATCTGAAGCCACGTGGAGCCCAACAAACCTGACTAGCGTTGTTCCTTCACACTGGCCTTATAGAAAACAGTCGATGATATACTACACCATTTTGCAGAAGGCCAGCAGGTCTTACCATGCCAGACTGATTACAGGGTAGAGGTCAGACCACATGGACAACAAATGGCCCCTAGTTCTACATTGGGGGTTGGGCATAAGCTGAAAACACCACCCTGGAAACAGGAGTGACTGTTACAGAAACCTCAAAAAAATATTTGGAGACACAAATACACATGCAACACAATGAGAAGCCTGGCAAAATGTAAACATAAAAAAACAGAGGGCATTCTTGTGGATCCAGAAAAAATGAGGCCCATGTTTAAGAGCTCCAGAGCAGCTCAAATACAGCGAAAGAGGAGAAGAGGCTGTTAAATTTGTCTCAAGGCAGAAACAGTGATAACAAGCGAGTGAAACATCTAACTCAGCAGAACATCCAACCATCTGTGCTGAATGATTACGCAGTAACTGGCAGTTAATCAGATGACAGTGAGCCTTTCTCCTCTACTGGTCAAACAACGAGACATGTGTAAAAAGCTCCACTCAGGCCCAATCAGTCAATGCTATTGGCAAACGGCATTGCTGGCATAGCGCCACATTATGCTGCATGTTTCAAAACGCACAAGGGGTTCACTTAAGGTTTAGGTTTACTTTGAACATGCTGGTGAGTTTTTTCCCTGCCAAAGGCAAATTGCAGATAAAGCTCAACAATGTGGCACAGCATTCTAGAGGTCTGCAGTGCACAAATATTGAGATGAGTTGAGGTAATGACCAGCTATTACTGCACATTATCCATCCATCCATCCATCCATTTTTTTACCACTTATCCTGTTAAGGGTCGTGGGTGGGCTGGAGCCTATCCCAGCAGCCTTCAGGTGAGAGGCGGGGTTCACCCTGGACAGGTCACCAGTCCATCACAGGGCCAACACATAGAGACAGACAACCATTCACACTCACAGTCACACCTACGGTCAATTTAGAGTATCAGTCAGCCTCGTCCCGACTTGCATGTCTTTGGACTGTGGGAGGAAGCTGGAGTACCAGAGAGAACCCACACAGGAACAGGGAGAACATGCAGACTCCACACAGAACGACCCCGTGCTTGAGCAGGGCCCGAGCCGGGGCTCAAACCCGGAACCTTCTTGCTGTGAGGTGACAGTGCTAACCACTGCACCACTGTGCTGCCTCTGCATATTATCAATCAAGGTATTTGTAGTGATCCTTACATTCTTCATAGTCTTTTCATGTCAAAGTAAAATACCTAGCTAATCAAGTCTAGGGATGTATAGTTACACCTTGGGGCTGAATGTCAAAAGTACTTGATAAATGAAATCAAGACGCTGATGCTATGCACTCACCCAAATTACCTGTGTTTAAACTTGTTTGAACAATGTTTGCTATATATTACATGTCCCGATCACACACACAAAACCACATACAAAGCAACGATATAATTTAGTAATATTTAAAAATGAATGAAGGGGTCTACCTTTAAATCCTCCAACTGGCTTGATGCAGAAGTGTGAGAGAGCTGCGTTGTGGTGGCCTGAATTCACCATGTGGTGGAGCTGAGTGATGCTATCCCAGCGTCTGCCCCCATCAGAGCAGACAGCAGGCAAGCAGGAGGGCACAGCCATGTGCTACAGTGGATATTACAGTGGGAGTTAAACTGATGTGTTTCTAATCTGCTGTTTCATCATTACATCTCACTTCCTCTGTTCAGTTTAGGATGAAAGCCAATATTTCTGATGATCGCACTGTCCTCGGAGGCTTCACATTGACAGTGGGGTCAAACTGTGTTAGCATGCATACACACGGTGGTACAGCACAGGCGGAAGCAGACAGCTTCCTCTATGTTTAACAAATCTGAAATTTTATACTAAAATTCATCCGGTTGCAAATAAACTGATGAAACCATCTTGGAGGAGGTAAAGAGACAATAATCTAGCACCTTTTTATAAACGTCAGATACAGTATGAAGGTGATTTGGACAAAGCTTGCAAGTGCTAACTGTATTCTAAAATGGGTGTGAAACACTCCTCTGCAACACAGCAAGCTCTTGTCTTCCTCCTCTTCGTACTTTTCTCACACTCTCGCCGTCTGTCTCCCTTCCCTCTAACTGTATCCGCTTCTCCCCCTCTACTGTATGTCTTTGTCTGCTTTCTGTCATGCATTCCCTCATTTTGTATTTTTCCCCCCTTTATCCACGCTCTCTTCTTCTTTTGCTCCCTCCGTCCATCTACATGTGCACCCCCTCCCCTCGCACTCCCTCTCGAGAAGGCACACATACACAGATAATACTGCGGCTACATGCTGCTTCTGCAACATACTGCAGCAGTCAAGCACTGCAGCCCTGGAACACAATAGCCATATCTCTTATGACCTTAGGATGAGGCACGGATCTTTGTCTAAAAATTTTTTTTAAAAATCAGGCGCATTTGGTTCAAACTGATGATTATAAATCCACCATTCTAGAGAAAAGACAGCCTTACATTGTCACATTCTCTGCAAACACAAACATCTGCTTTCATCAGTGATTATAATCATGGCACCAGGCGCTGTTTGCTGCCATTTCCTTTTATTGACGAATATATATTCTCAGTGAGGCCCTCACCTGCCTATGGACATACCACCCCAGATTCGCCCTGTCTTGCCTTCTCCCCTCAAGCATGACGGAACTAGCTGCACTGTCGTAACACAACTTTTTCTTTTTTTATTGAAGAGCCAACAAACATATTCACACATACACAAACATAAACACACAAAGACAGACATCTGGTGATCGTGGTATGTGATAGGACAAAGAGTGATGCCATTGTTTGAATATGAAGATTACGGGAAATGCTGACAGACAGACGCACGTATAGAAACACACACACACACACACACACACACACACACACACACACACACACACACACACAATTGTATCAGTGTGTTTAGGATTAAGGCGATATGCAGACATACATAAATGAGTTTTAACAACTAACGCTGTATTTGTCCAGACTAACTCATATTTTGCACCAGATGTAGGCATATCATGTATTACTTGGAAAACGTGCTGTAACTCAAAACACTAATCTAGTGCACCGTATCATTGTTCTCTCCTGTTTTATCCATCCTGGCTACTGTGCCACTCGGCCCACTTGTTCATTGCCTTGTAATATTATATCTACTTTGATAATGTTGCATTAGCTGCACTTTTTCTCGCTCTGATTATATCGAGCTTCAAGGGCCACGAGTCACATGTTCATGAGCCTTCATTACGCTCAGGCAAACAGGTGCTACCACCAGGGATTCCCCTGACCTTTGCAGGATGTGCAGCACAATTTGACCTAGTTCATATAATTGCAATTAAACATCATTGTTTCTCTTTGATTACAGTTCATCAAATTAATTTTTCATACATGGGACATTCAGCGTGGAATCTTGCGTCACTGGCACTTTAAATATTGCATGAGTAGAAAGATTTATAACATTTCCCTGCAATAAATCCAAGTGTCATTGCAAGGGTTTGGTATAAGTCACTCGATCTGGCTATAAAACCAAACTGAATGTGTAGTCCCATTTAAACACAAGATGGATGACTTCTCCCCTGCACAATTGTTTGCTGGCAATCAAACTTGCATGTTGGAACCATTGAGAATCCCTGTGTTTTCAAACACAATGGGCCCTTTATCTGAAAGGAGCTGCTACTCTAATAATGTAGCTCAGTTTAGCCTGCTAACTGTAAACAACAGTGCTGAAAGGTGGCTTTGACAAATGTAAAGGGAGAAGGGGGAGTGATTATAGTGCTTGAAAGTGAATACAAGGACACTGAATGATGGCTAAACTCCTGTGCCTCCCTTTTCCTCACCAGCGAGCTACACCTCACATACCAGTGCAGGATGTCTACAAAAATCATCTTGCCTTCAAGGCCAGTGATGTGAAGCATTCAGTGTGTTTACATATCACGTCCCACTATACTTGTACAGGGAAGACTCGATTTATTCACCGAAGTATGTCTGCTACTGTAACAGTAGGTGGCGGAACACCCCCTTTCAGCCAGTTGTAATCGTTCTTTCTTTCGGTTCACCTTTTGTCGTCACATAACAAAGAGGCAAACCTGCAGCGTGCCTGACGCATGTCAGACATAAATAACAGCAAAGGCTGATAAAGAGAAATGGACAATAGCATAAAGTTTGTTGTTTTCGCCTTCATTTGCAAGATATACCCTGCTTGACTATTCGCTGCATGACTTAAACATGTAAGCAGGACCTATCAAACATGCATGCAGGCTAGATGAAGTCCATTTGAGGTTGATTTAAGTCTATACAAGCCAAGGTATTTCGATCCCCAACTGCATTATGTTGGTATTTAGTCTGACTTTGAAAAGTACCATTTCAGTCAGACTCACAGGTGTACACGTATTTTTAAAATACAGTTTTAATTGGAATCACACAATAATTCAACTTTTTCTCACATCGACAACATGCAAATGTATGGATTTATTGGCAAGCTCATTTGTTTTCAAATAATTCCTTCTCTAAAAAAAAAAAAATTCTGAAGCAGCCCATATGTTAACCACCTGCAATAGCACAAATATACATGTTCAATTAGAATATCAAAAGTATCAAATTCTTGAGATATTTTTCAGCAGTCTTCTAAAAGAGCACCCAGGTGAACTCCAGGTGCCAGCAGGAAGTTGCAGTTCCTCAAACACATCATTCTGACTCATGTGTGCCAGACAACCTGCCGCGTCATTCTTTGACAGCCCAACACCAGATAACATCAAGTCCTTGCTTGAAAAGAGGCAAAAGCACAGGTACATGAATTGTATCTGCTCTGTAAGGTCCTTATATTTTTTTTTTATACTGGCTTCCTCCACACAGACAACAAGCTACCCACAGCAGTAACACATACACACACGCGCACACTGCTTGGAACAAACACAAACTCACCACCCCACCAAATGGAAGCAGCTGTTATCAAACCTCTTTCAGCAGCTACACTACTTTGCAAAACTCAGCAATGCTCACACACCACAAGACACTTTTTTTTCCTTTTACAACTTTTGTATTCTGTTGAGCTCCGTTTTAGATGTTATACTCAGTGTGCTGCCATTGTTGAGTTCTAGTGACGGTCAAAGAATCTGTAGTTTTGTTGGAAGTCAAATTGCCAGCAGACTCACTCAACTGAATGACAAATTAAGAGCGCGGGCCGTACACTGAATTCATATTCAACACACTGTTCCATTGCTAAATGAGCAACAGCCACATGTGTGGACAGTTGTTCTTCATGCGTGTTACCATTGTTGCATGCCTGTTTGTGATGGCTCCTTTGGATCTTTCAATTGGCAGGAGAACAGTCGTAACAACAACAACAATGCCAGTACATCTGTGTTGCTTAGTACTCACTGCTTTGGACGTTAACAGTGCCAGTGGAGTTGCCCTTTCCCAGCGAGTTCTCCACCACACATGTGTAATTCCCAGAATCCTCCAGTTTCGCTCTGCTGATCTGGACTCTAGAGTTTTTCCTGTGGGAGACAACACCAGCACAGCTGAGTCAGGGGAATCAGGGCAGGGAGGAAGTAACATGGAAACACAACAAGTGGAAACATGGGGGACAGGGGGACAGGGAGGCAGGCAGCAGGACAAGCAGCAGCACGACAGAATCTCTTACTCTGGGCCGAATCAGAGAGCGAAAAACTGCTTACAATCAGAGAGCATAGGACCAAGTGTTACAACTACCTTGGGTGTTGTAAAAGGGGCTCTTGGTTTCATCACCCCTTGTCAATATTCTTACATCAGTGCGATGTTTCACAATTATACTGTCATTGAAGGCTCTTTCGTGCTGTTGGGTATTTTTCTTTCAATAGCAGGCCAGTCTAAAAAGGGGTAATTTACATGATAAAAGCAGGTTGATTCTCCCCACATTTTGATATTTTTCAGATGTTCTCTTGCGTCAGTCGTTTTAATGACATTATCATTAGCCCAACTGAGACAGATTAGATCAGATAAGAGAGCAGGATCCAGTCCCGCCAGTCCTGATGTGATCTGCCCCTGTGGCAAACTGTGGTACTGTAATAAGAAGCCTTGTCCCGGATTCTAATCAAGAAAACTTCAGTTTATTAATCTTTTACCTCTGTATCATAATTTAAGCCATAAATAAATATTGTGTTCAACATTTTTACAACTTTATATTGTATAATATATTGTATAATAACTTCTTTTACATGCATTGTACCATCCTAGTGTAAAACATGGATCATGTACTGGCTACATGATTTCAATTACAATGAATGCAAGCTGATTTGGAGTTGTGAATGCAGTTCTCAAAATACATGTTAGCAGTACTTGAAAAAGTACTATTATTTACTTCATTTTCAAGCAAAATACTGCTAATGCTAGAGTTATGCATAAATCAATGAAACTGACATTTGAATTAGGTTCCTTGACAAATGCACCGTGTGCTTTGGAATGATTCTGATTTGTTGGGGTGATTTGTACTCACTGGTTGCTCTTTATTCGGACTTCTTTGCTTCTCTTCAGCTCGTTGCCATCTTTGAACCATCTGTAGCTGGGGACAGGGTTCCCCGTAGCCTCACATTTCACTGTGAGCTTGCTTCCCTCGTCCACTATCAACGGATTCTTCATCGGTTTTAACTTTGGAGCCGCAGCTAAAAAAAAAAAGAAAAAGAGGAAGAAAAAAAACTGTGTTACTGAGCACTTTAGACACACTCTTGAGTATAGTTTGGTGTGTACAGTTTATAAATAATGGTGTGTTGGTGTTTTAGGACAAACAGCCAGATAAATAAGGACATAGAGATGTTAATGGAAGCAGTCATCCCTCTATGGACTGAGCCAATGACTCTTTCATGTGACCACCAGATGTTGTCACCAGAGACATTATCAACCTCAGACTAATAAACAGACTGGATCTCGCTCAGTTTTCTGCTATAAAAACACCTGAAGCAATTGAAGCAAACATACACAACAAGCTAATAAGGAAACCTACTGCAACACAATATATCAAGTGTGTTTAACCGCAAGCTCATGTGCAGTTGGGAAACAAGAACAGCAGAAAACATTCTGACACGGTAATGCATCTGTCATTCGATACGCCATTAAGCATATACGCTGATGCTGCTTTGTGAGAAGAAAAAAAAAAAGCTGTCTTGAAATATCTCTTAAATTCATGCAACTTTTTTTTTTTCCATTTAATTTGAGGAGTGCTCAACACACACTCACACAAACGCTTGCCAGCTGACAGCTGCACACATGTTTTGGAGAGGACTCATTCAGGGCGGAGCAAGAGAGCAGGGGTGAACAAGGGTCAACCAGGGGATGGCCAAGAAGCACCCCCCCATATACACACACACACACACACACAAACACACTCACTCACCCCCCATCCAATATGTACCATTTAGAATCCCATGTATATGCTGTATATGGCTGTTTGCTGAACATCTTATTCAAAAGGACAAGAAAGAAACAAAAGGTGACAGGCAAAATAGATTTCAATTCAAGACAGAAATAGAGGTGCACTAAAATTATCCTCTGTTGTCCTCTTTTTTGGAGCGACCGTCCTACTTCACTGACCTGGTAAAGTTGACGTGTCTGCCAGCAAAGAAAAACCTTAATGATGCTGCATATTTCATTTTTCCATGTTGGGATTTAGGCTGACAGTTGTGATGAATTCACCGTAAATTAGGATTTTACCGTCAATATGATATATACGGCGCCTGCGAATGCAAGTCACGCGCCAAAAAATTAATCTATAGAAAGATAATCAAAAAGACATAAATTATTCTGAATCTACAATCAGCGTTTTAAGATTATGTTGCAACAGTGTTCACAGTATTTACATATCAGCAGCGGTTCTTTCTCAAGCATCTTGTATAACCAAGTACACTGTGAGTATGTTCGCCTGTTCAAGTCCGGGTCTGACCGTGTAACCCCAAGTCGACACCAGAGCTCTTCTGATAGGAACAAGAGGTCAGATTTCTCAGGCACCGGCCATGAAACGATTATTCGTCTCACTTAAAGGTCGGTGCCCTTAGTTGTGAATGTTGTGTCAATCGTTTCTGAAATATATGCTATCGTACGCTAGCTTGAGCATGAAAATATGCCTTTTCACTTAATAACGAAATAAATCTAAACGTTTATGCTGTAAAACCTGCTGAAATATTAAACTCAAGAACTGAAACAGACAATTTAAGTAAGAGCACATTTTGGTAAGGCTGTTTATTTATAAAAAGGTGCATTCTCTGACACATTTGTGGATTAAAAAACAACAACAGACAAATCCATATCCAAATTGATGTATTTAACTGACGTTTCTAAAGTTTTGTAGGTTTATTTGTCTATTTTATAAACTTTTCCTTGCCTGGAAATTGCTCAAGTCCATGAGTTTTCCAGGTTTATCATGACCGTATGAACCCTGCGAGTTTTGAAATGCAATTCGTTAGAAGCAGGCGGTAGATGTTTAGAAGCAGACATGACTATTCCAAGATACTGTATAAAATATCAAGCATCTGTGGTGCTGACTTCCGCTGTAATCACAGATACTGAGATGTCACATTTTAAAATAGCTCAAACACATGATAGATCAATGCAAACGCCCTTATTTTAAAGTTCAATAGCAGCTGTTTGTTACTAAAATTACTCAGTCCCTGATTAGACAAGGGATATTTTTTTGGAAAAACCTGTAAAGAGTCTTTTGTCAAAAACATGTAAAGATTCTGCAATTAGAAGACGTGTCTTTGTACTTTGTAGCCTTGATGAGTTTGCTCAAAAAGATGGATCCGTGAGCTGCAGTTAGCTCAAGACTTTTACAGTCCCAAAAGGGTTTAGGACCATAAAACCCTTCTTTATCCAGCAAACCATGTGTGTGTTTTTTTTGGAAAAAGTCATAACATTATATAGGCTGAATATATACTGTATATCACCATTTAAAATCAACTGTGCAAGTTATCAATAGCCTCCAGCAAGACCATATACTGAACATGAGACTCTTGATGCTCCAGATGTTTCTCATCAAACATCTTCTGTATTTTAACAGATGTAATGGACTGTACAAGACATGATGTTAAAAAAGAAAAAAAAAACCTCCATTCATGATTATAATAACACATGCACATGTGCCTTGTTTGATAAGCAACTTCATCACACATTTTCATTAACTCCTTCTTTGGTTACAAATGTAGTTTGGCAGGAAAAAAAACAACTGTTATTTGATGCCAATCAGTGAACTGACTGTCTACCTCCATCTCCAATGACTTACTAAATTTCCAGAGCAGGAAAGGCAGCGTTTAGATTGTATCCATTGATGTGTCGTGTTTTAACTGGTTCAGATGAAAACAAAAGTGAGCAGGAGTTTATATACTTCTCAGGGCAATGTTCAGAGGCCTGTAAACCTACTGTAGGACATCGCCATTCATACTCATGCTCAACTCTGCCAGCACGCTGCCTAAGGAAAGCCTTGTCAGTCAGTCAGATAACAGCAGGAATGAGGTTGTTCCATAAAAAAACACTTTAGTACTTTGCCTGGACACAGGTCTGTCCTTGCCAAGTAAATTAAACAAGTTTTGTCTTTGCCAGGAAGAGTAACAGAAACACAGGACGGCATTTATCAAGCCGGTGAGCCAGATGTTTGCAGAGGTCTGCTCCATCTACAGGATGCACTTATAATGAAGACACAGGAGCCCACCAGACAACCTAGCTTCAAGACACACATGTTTAACATCATCTTCCACAGAGATTAGTTTTCATCGCTATGATTAATTTCCTGCTCTTATATCTGCACAATATAAAATAAATGATCACATCAAATCCCTTTAAAACCTTCCAGGAGACCCTACTCTGGCATCATGATATACAGTAGCTGCTTATCTATGGGAAAAACAGTGTTGACATGAAGCGTGTTAACTTACTTTCCCAAAAACACTAAAGTCATTATTATTGGAAATGAAATAATTTCCTGGGGGCAAGTGGTTGTCTCATTTTCCGTTACACCTGTGGAGAAAGTGTCAGGCAGCGATGATAAACCCCTGCCTCAACAACAGCCTGATTCTCTCTTTTTGAAGTGGAGGGGCAGCTGCAGACATGGACTATAAAAACCAAAATTGAGAATAGAAGCCTATCCGGCGTGTCAACAGCTCCGGCTCTGGGTAACAGTTGGAAAACTCTGCTCAGAAAGAAGTTCAAAAACAAAGCCACTTGATGAATTAACAATGCCTTGCTCGTATTATTGAGTTAACATTTCTGTTTTACTTCCAGGAGCTTAGAAAAGGAATCTGAGGCATGCCTTTGTGTTTTCACTTCTAGACAAAGTATCCCTGATTACTCCGGTGTTATGTCACTTCACTGCATGCTGTCAAAAGACAAATTACATGGTGAGACAGCTAGAGGAATGGGTTTTGGATGTAGAAGTGGTCTTGAGACGTTGCACACAAGTCGCTGTAACACAACATCTGTTCAAAGAGATCATTTCACAACCTTGACCAAAGCACTTTCTCCAAAAAAAAAAAAAAAAAATAGTGCATTGTTTGTTTGTCTCAAAACTCTCTATAGGCACGCTACTAATAGAGTCACTGACAGAATAACAACTTTGGTTTCATCTTTCTCTGAGAAATGCCCATGTACATCCAATTTTAATAATTTCTCCTGATTCAGTCCATGCTCAGCTTTTCACCCACCAAACAGTCGCACTAATGGATTTACTCTATCTTACTTTTCTTTTAATGGAATAAACGATTTGGGTTTTATATAAATCATTTCTTGTAATTTAAACACTAATCCCCTGCTGTTAGTTTATGCAAACCCTGTAGTTATAGCCTTTCTGCACAAATCAAGTCCTCCAAAGAGTAAAGGATGTGGCGCTGCTTATTCACTGTGTGAGAAATGAAAAATGTTACCATCACTTTTGTGGATTGTGTTGGGTATGAAACTACGCCAACCTTTCGGCACCGTTTCATAAGCTTTAATTTTAAGACAAAAAAAAAAAGGAAAAGACAAAAACTAAGGTATTTGCAGTAAATGTGCAAACACAGAGGACTGAACATGGGACGTAAACGGTCAAAGCTTCTAAAAGCTGTCCACCAAGAACCGATGAGCTCAGCAAAAACTGGGAATTAGGACTAAAAGAGGCCGAATCATTTATATCAGCTTACATGAAGAACTGGCCTCCATTAACAGTTTGATGCCCTGGACATTCTTGAGCTCAACTTTTTATCAGTGCTGGTGTTTATCTTCATGGCTGCCAGAGAAGAAGTTTCCCTCCATAGTGAGGGACATTTGTTTTGATTGGCCGTACAATCCAACACCTCTGAAAAAAAATTTAAGGCTGTAGGAAAAAAAATCGGATTGCATCGTATGCTTGTACTGTACATAAACCTTTCAAGTTTAAAGCAAACTTTCAAATAAACGAGACAGGAAGTTGACACACAGCATACATCATACTGTGGTAGGACACGCTGCCAATCCACACAGGCACTTGCTCGATAGTTTATTATGTTTTTTGTCATTTGGTTCATCTCAAAGTTGGGCAAAAGCATATTTCTAACTGGTGCACTGACAACCATTTTAAGGTCTAAACTGAGAGTGAAGAGTGACCTCTTCACACTGATCTGATGGCCTGCCTTGCTGCTTACTACTACCATTATAATTTCAGAGCAGTTCAACCAAACTACGCCATGGGATGTGTCCAAGTGCAAAAAAGGAAAAATACAAATGAGACTATGGGAAAATGGCAAAATAAGACATTCCCATGCTATATCTGATTGCAATTGAACAGTAGTTTATTTCTCTAATTGTCAATCTATGTAAACCTGGCAAGTCACATATAATATTTGGACAGTAGCTGGGCCAGCTGTAAAATGATTTCAAATTCAAGATATGTCTTTGTCTTTTTGCTCATTAATTTTATTGTAATGGTATTTTTGAACACTGTAGTCTCTGTTGAGTTGCGTGTCCCAATTGTGCTTCAAAAAGCAGGATCCAAATAGTGAATGAGAAAGATCATTTCCCGGACACTTCAATAAAACCTTTAGATTGATAACTACTGCACAGTGATCCGAGCTGAGCTCACTCCTCAACTCCCTGGGTGACTGACATTGGTCAACAGCCGTTCTAGAGATTTTGGACCACCTGAAAACACTTAATATTGGCCCCATCAGCTATTTAATATTATATTCTAATACAGAGGTTTTCAATGTGTGTGTGTGTGTGTGTGGGGGGGGGGGGCTCCCCAGGGCGGCTCCAAACAGTTTCACAGGGGCTCGGTGAATCAAAGTGTAACTGTGTTTTATTAGTTCCAACACAATTTATCAAAAGCACGTCACAGAGTAGTTCAATGTACAGTGGTTGTGACTGTTAAAGATATAGTTCAGAAAAAGAGTTTGGAGAAATGTTTCTGTTCTTCCCACATTCTGAGACTATTAATGGCTCTAGGATGTGATTGCTGTCATGGAT
The DNA here is from genome assembly GCF_037954235.1 of Aulostomus chinensis. NCBI lineage: Eukaryota > Metazoa > Chordata > Actinopteri > Syngnathiformes > Aulostomidae > Aulostomus > Aulostomus chinensis. The sequence continues at coordinate 15,170,583 of NC_141334.1, read as the reverse complement.
ATGTAAAGCGGCAAGACTAGTTGAGTTTATGTGAGCATTTATGATCCGTATGCATGTTTGCTCTGAGCATATCTTAGGGCTGAAATACACGGCGTCCATCTGTGACGCACATCAACAGCTTGTTGCAGTCAATAATCACTGCAATCGATCGGAAAGGCTACATCAAATTTGTCGCGCAAGACTCCTTTTCCAGATCAGGTCAGTTTGTCTTTCCTCATTGTGCAACAAGGTGGTCCTGCTGGCATTTAATATGACAGAAGCTCCATAGAAAGGGCTTTGTTTGTGCTGCTGGGTGGGCAGAACAAACAAAAGCAGCATTGCAAACCGACCTGGTGTATATCTGGCTTAAGTGGTAAGTAAATACGTTTTGCGGGCCTGGAGAATTATCTCTGCCCTAAACCTCCCTGCTGCTTTATGGGCACCCCTGGATGTTAGCAGGTGTTTTGTGCAGCCCAACTGAAGGGAGAAACATGGGATATCAAGTACATATAATCGTAAGCATGGTAACCTAAAGCAAAATACATGCCCTGAAGCACAACATCACATGAATGTTATTTCATAAATCGCAATTCTCAGATTTTTTCAAGTGAGTTATTATAATATTAATATCTGTTTGAGAGCCAGCTCATAAAACTTCTGTGTTCTGCCACTGAGATAAGAAAGGATTTTGGAGTCGAACACCAATTTTACATAAAGTTTCTGTATGTATGCATTTAAAAGTTTTTCTGTTGGCCCAACTTACAAACCAGTGAGTTTGTTTAAGGTAATTTTCTTAATAGGTTTATACGTTTTGGTTGCTGTTTGTATCAACACACCAAAAAAGCAATTTTGCAAGAGCAGTTAAATGCAGGATAATCACACACACCTAAATTGGGAAATTGTCTGGTTTCATCAACAGCTTCTCTGACGACGTCTGTTGCTGACTTATTAAAGAAGCTCTATTTCAACTATAAAGGTGTGGTAGGTGTTTGAACATGATAAACAGCATCTGGCACAAAATGAAGGAGCGGGCTCTTTGCTTCCGTAAGTAATTATTACCACCCTCACTGTGCACGCAATCCCTGTCATACAGAAAGAAACCCACCTTTGTTTCTGCCTTGTTGTTTTGAATACGTAGGTCAAGGGTTTCGAACACTTGAAAAAGGAGACATGTATCTATGTTGTATCAGCTACGTCGATGACAGATTTGATCAAATGTCTGTGATGAAATATATCATACATAACAATGACAACAAACTTTCCCCTCCCTTGGGTGTCTTCTCTTTACGATACAGAATAACATTTTGGCACAAATGCCTTTGTTACGGTCTCAAGAGGTTATGGAACATTCTTTAAAAAGTGTCAACTTTCAGCCATAATACATATAGCTTGCAGAAAAAGAGACTTGTAAGGAAATCACCATGTAACTCTGCAGCACCGGTATGTTCTAAATCAAAATACTCCCTGGCCCAAATGCTGGCAACTTCATAGTGCAATGGTCATTATAGCTGATAAATACCGGCTGTGAAGGAATATTCTTAAATAAATACGGTACATTCTGGGATGGTGACGAACACAAGACAGCAACGTTTTGTTCCTGTGATGTTGGACACGCTTGACAGACGGGCAATCACACGCTGTCAAACACTGTCAACATGCGCTCATAGGCAAGATTATATACAATTATGTTTGACACACCTCATCCACACAAGCAGAGGTACATGTAGTACAATAAATCACGTATGATCCACAATGCAGCATATTGTTGCATAAATGCAAAAAAAAAAAAAAAAAAAAGGCCCCAAAATGATTGCTCAATATAGTTCTGTAATGCTCACACTCATAAAGCACAAGAAAAATACAAGAAGAAGAAGAGAGATTGATGAGTCCCTATACAGCTTGACCAGCTGCAAAGGAAAAATCTGCTAACTCATGTCTAGAGAGACTCGGAGACCCACTTAGATCCGCAGCAAACCGATGAGACCTATGAACACAAATCTACCCCAAACACTTTTATTTCCCTTTCCTTCACTTAGACATTCACATGTCTAAATGGAAATCCCTGGTCACGTTTCATTTCCAAACACTAAAATTGTTCTAAAAAAAAACTATCACATATCCATATTGTAAAGACAGAACATCTTTTCATGTAATACCATTCAGAAACTCTTTATCTGCATTTGTCTATTTAAACCTATTTCACAACATTTCGTGACAGCTTTAGCCTACAAGTTATGTTTGCTAGCTAAAAAAAAACCATTGTTCAACCTAAGAACAGACTAAAAAATTCATATAAACTAGCATGCCAATCTGACTCTATATCAATTTAAAGGAGTTTTGCGGACTTTTGCGTTTTAACGTTGTCATCAGGAGATAATAGCAAGCTAGCAACACCTATTACAGAACCTTAACTGACTGATGTAGTGAGTGGAACATCCATTTCTGTGTGTTGACCCTTTTGTATCAGATGACCCATTTTGGAGCTCAGACCCAGAACACACCTGTGGTGCACACCGCTAGTGTGGACACAACAAGCATCACCCATGAGCATATCTTCATTTTGACCTACTTTGAAAGGCTCCATTTGACAATGAGTGAGCAGGTAGTTTTACACAGCTGTCACATCTACCCAATTTTGAACTACGATGATTATTGGTTATCAAGATTATAAAGCCCTGAGAATGTTTTGATCTGACACGACCCATGTCTGCTGATGTATATCAATGGACCCCAATGACAACATACATGGATGGATACTTCAAAAAGTAGACCTGCAGTTTATTTTGAACAAATAAAGAAACTGTTTGTAAAATATTCTCCAAGTCCGATGCTTATCTTTTATCTATTTTTTCAAATAAATAAAAAATGTGTTAATCACAGGAACCAAAAGCAAATTGAGCAGCAAATTTGAACTGATACGTTTCCATTGAATTACCAAGCAGCAAAGCGTTGCATTACCTGAAGACTATCTAGACAACAAGAGTGCCATCCACAGGAACAAAATGGCTACGAAAATATAAAAAGCTGTTTCCTAAGTATTTGATAAAAGTGTGAATGACCCATAGTAGAGAGTGACAATTGAAGTACTGTCCATAAAGTTTCACTGAAACGGGGGATGGGCTTCCCCATGACCTGAGGTCAAACTACAGTGACATGTTGCAGCTTGTAGGAACCTCCACTGAGCAAGCACATTGCTACATTTGTGACTTGGGAAAGTCGAAGCAGCTCCCAGCAAAAATACAGACACACTTATTCACATTTGATGACTCATCACAGAGTCAGAATCATGAAAACACTAAACATATTGTAGTAACTGCTAAATTACTAACACTGTTAAAGCATGTGTACTGAACTACTGTGTAAAGCTATACAAACAACAATCTCACAGAATGCCAACGCATTTTTATTATTAAAGCAGAGTGTTATGCGAAAGCATGATCACGAGATAAACTGAAAATATTTTTTAAAGTACAAGTAAAGCCAGTGTTCAGCGAACTCCTTACACAGCTGTGCAGTGGCTCTGCAAAGTCCAGCAGTTGCTTCAAAAGTTTTACATTTCCAGCCACAAGTCAAACTCTTTCACTTCCTTACAATTCCAACAGGCTGCCAAAACCAGATGTGCCACTACATGCTGTCCACTCCATGTGACAACCTGACGCCAAGCTTTGACAAGCCAAGGGGAAACTTTGTCCTGCACTTCCGTAACAAAGTAAGGCAAAAATCAATCTCTCTTTCTCACACACAATAAAATAAATATGTATATGAGAAGAATATTTCACAGAAAGCACCTTTAATTTCTTTTTACCTTGAGAGGGATTGCCCTCCTTCTCCTTTTGTCCTTTCTTACCGCCCCTCTTTCTCCCTCTCTTATCTTTCCTCTTGTTCTCCGTCATGCTGTCAGAATAAAGTAAATCCTCTCAGTAAAAGACGACAGAAAAAAAAACCACCAGGTAGTCCTATTGGGAACGTGTGGCAAGTGGGCACCACCAGACTCTGAGCCTGTTAAAGCGTCTCTCCTCCTATATAGACTCACACCAATCAAGTACAGCAAGGAACCACCTACTCACAGGGCAGAGGGAGAGAGAGGGAGGAAGGGAGGGAGAAAAATAGGGAGAGAAAGGTAGAGGCACTGCTCTAACAGCTAGGAGGGGGAGAGAGAGAGAGAGCGCAGAAGAGGGGGGAGAAAGAGGGAGGGAGTGGTGAAGGCATTTCCCATTGCTTTAAGGCAATCAACTGTTCCCTTACTGGATCTATCAGATAAGCATTGGCTCTTCCAGGCCCTACAGCTATTACTGAAGACTGAGAGACCCCAGCCCCAAGTTGTCCACACAAAAAAATGGTCCATTCAAGTTCCATGACCCTGCTTGAAACCAACTCCGCTCACTCTACTGCCGGAGCATCTTCTCCTTAGTAATGGCCCATGCAAAAGTGGAGACCGGATAAGTCCCCCTTTACACTGCTGACCCCACCCAGACAACCTAGGGTGGAGACCCGCCCTTGCCAATTTGATATCACATCTGATCTCCATTTAATAAGCACGGATTCAATTGATATGCCTGAGACAAAGTGCTGTGTGAGGTGCCAAATGTCAGATCCCAATCAGTGACAGACTTAATTTACACAAAATCATCTTTGACTTCCCAGGCTACTCCCCCTCTTCACCTCTGCTGTCTGTCAGCCCCCCTCTCTACTACAGGCAAGTTCTAACAGGTCTATGGCTCTCTCTCTCTCTCTCTCTCTCTCTGTCGCTGTTAGCCAGGTGTCACTGATATGCAAGCATGTAGCAAAAAGGATTTGGACTCATTGAAACAAGCGTTTATCCTTTAAAGCATGTTATAATAGACCCCGGCCTTCTGTAGAGGCGTGGGCATCTCAGCTTGTATACCTTTGGTATTTTCTCTGTATTCTGGCACTGGGAAAAATAGGGCAGGAGAAAGACATGCGATAAAGGTAGGACAGAACTGAGCTGAAGGCCAGCAAAAGCACCCACACACTCCTAATGTGGTGGAATAAAAAAAAAAATACTACAGAAGACATTTCACTCAGATTTGTGTTAAACGACATCTTAGAAGAACTGCTGTCTGTTCATCTTCACCTCACATAGCCCCTACTGTATATCAGGGAAATGTTTCCCATTAATTATATGCTGCCCAAACTCCGCTTTGCTGCTATGTAGCAACAAAACACAAACCATAACAGTATGACTCTCAATGAAACTCGTGCATTTAAAATACAAAAAGAAACTGTTGATGAGTCATCGGGGCCTTCTTGGGATTTGTCTGAGTCCCACCCTCAAGAGACTCGCTGGTGTGCCTTGGAAAGAAGCTACAGCAGTGAGGACTGGAAGGGGCAGAAGAGGGGTCATGTCTTAACAGGTCAGCACACTCAATAGTAAAAGCCTCATCTGTGGCACTAGAAAACTGCAGAGGTCAAACTGAGGCCAAGCTTTGACACGCCACTGTAGTGCTTCTCTTCACAAACTAATTGCTCTTTCCTCTTTCCGACTCTCTCCTGCCAGTGGTTGCTCACCATGATCTAATCTGTCATCAGAGGTAACTGAGCACTAGCAGGGGCTACAGTGTGGAGAGATCTACCCCTGCCGCCCTTACACCCTATCTCTCCCTAATATCAACACTCACTTCCTCCTCCGCTATTCAACAAGATGAGACTTGTTACTAAGCCTGTGTATATGTGGGTGGGCATGCGTTTACGTATGCGTCAGACATATGAGTATCTGTGACGTCTGCACAGAACAAACGCAAATATTGGGGGTAAATTTGGAGTAAAGTTGGTCGCCTTGCTGGAGTTTTCTAAACTTGCACCATCATAGTGTAATGTAAAACCCGTGTTGACACGAGGGGGCTCTGGACGTAGTTGCAGTCATTGTTCACATTAATCCACAGGATGAATTTCAAATTGTAACCCATGCTAAACTGCTGCTTAATGAGAACAACGAATTTTTGGCATTTATAGATGCAGAGCTCCTACAAAACTTAATTTTACTTCATTACTTGCCACTTGGCGACATTACCAAAAACATGGATGTATAAAAAGGTTCAAATAAACACAAGAAAGAGGGCAATTAGGGAGTCGTGGGAAAAAATACAATGAAATTAGATGAAAGAATCAGATAAAAAAATGTGATGCAAAAAAATAAGTTGGATTTTTGTACACAAGGTTGTGTGATGGTTGCACTTTGTAAATTCTACAATGAATCTATGTTTTTACACACAAGCACAAATATGGTCACAGATGTACAAAACTAAATCTTTGTTTTTTTCTTCCATCTGCTGTTTTTTTCAACAGCTGTGGGCGTCCTCGGATCAGGGTCTGGAGGTGGAGGGCCACAGTAGGCCAGAGTGGGAGAGGCATTACTTGAAAAGCAAATTACAAAAAAAAAAAAAAAAACAGAGCCAACCCCCGAGAAGTTCTGACATGGATCCTTTGTATGCCCTGCTTATAAATGGACCCATCCCTGCCTGCCCTGCCTCCTAATCCCACTTCACTGCTTCCAGAAAAGGAGAGACAACTTTCCTGTGTGATGGAGCCTAGCAGCTCCCTCCTAACAGCAGCATACCTGCACATCATCACACAGATACCACTCAACAGCACTCGTGCCCTTTCACAGATGTTAGAGTTTATCTTTTCAGACATAATGGCCTTAAACAGCCATTAGGTTATGTTGTTTAGATCTGTCTGTTTTTTGTTTTTTGCCAACAAAGTGCATATGGGTATGCGGCTTAAAGTTGTGTATAGTGACTGCTTTTAATGCACATCTGTTGTCTTGACTTTGATAGGTGAACCAACTTAAGGGACATAACCTTTAAGAGTAACCAGGAACAAAAAGAGGATAAATGCAGAGGAGGGGAGGGAGTGAGAAGAGGACGAGAGGGGAGGACAGAGGGTCAAACGTGTGGAAGGGGGATTTGGGAGTGAAAACAATGTCCTCTTCTTCATCAGATGACAGAAAACAGCCCCACCTGCTGATATTCACCTTTTTAACAAGAGTTCTGCCTCCCCAGCTGACCATGTGTGTTGTTGCAACATGCTGATTACCAGAATAAAAGCTGTTCATCCAGCTGCTATATCTGTGTGGATCAAGGGAAACTGCATAAAGCAGAAATCTTCCAACACATTTGTCTACGTGATGCTGCCAGTCTTGCTGCTTTCCATGTGTTAATACTATCAGCGTCTGTACTAGAGGCTCACGCTATGAATGGCAGACAAAAGATGAAATGCATGTGACGAAACACTGAAGACTTATGTCACTGGAGGGGCTGCTGAAGGCCCCTTAAGGGGAGACACAACACAAATCAATGTCAGTGACATCTGGAGGCCTGAGGAAAGGGGCTGGTTTCTCAAGGTCAGCTGTGCCAAGGTCAAATGAGTTTCCAAATCCGGGGGAGTTACTAATGACTCTGCACAGCAACAGCTGATATCAGGAACACAGAAAAAGACCAGAAACCACATCCACTGCCTGGTTTACAGAGCAGTAAATGGATGGATGAATCCAAGTCAAGCATGGCTGTTCAGTATTTAGAGAGCTTCTAGAAATCAAAGAAAGAAAGCAAGAAAAAAAATGTAAGTGTTAAACAAGGAAGTCATCCTGGGTGGATTCAGCTCTTTGACGTTTCCGCAGCACATAGCTGTCACCATGGTAACCACAGTCTTAAGGGTAGCAACTAGAGTATGAGAGAGATGTGGAAGGGCGGAGTGAGGATGAGAGACAGGGAGAGTGAGACAGGAAAGGACGCAAGAGAGAGAGAGTGGGGGATAATATGAACGAAATACAACACGAGGAAGAACGAGAAAGGCAGAAATGAAAGGCAGGTAAGATGGGAGGGAGCTGAATGAAAAGTAGAGGGGTGTAGAGACCAAGCAAGACCGATAACCAGAGAATGAAAACAAGAAGAAACCTAGACAGAGATATCCACAGAGCAGCTGCAGCCTGGCCACTGTATTGCTCCATAAGAGATATGTCCATGAGTAAGGCTGTGCCAAGCCTGCTGGGAAACACTGCAGTAGCATCTCAGTGAGGGGAGATGACAAACATCAGCACTGAGCATGCTCCACTCTCAAGGCCACTGAGAAAATGAGATTTCAGCTCTTTAGCCTCTCAGTTTGTACAGTTCTTCAGCTCGGTTCCAGTCTCCATCTGTCACTATCCAGCTTTCATGTCACCGGTCCCTCTCGCTGCTTCAGATGTGGCTCCACACGAAATAAAATCGGACCTATGTGTCTGATTACTGATTGATTTAATGGTGAGAGGCATCTTCCCTGCTTATGCCCGCACTGACTCATATTGTGACAGGAGAGGAACAAGAGACGAGCATAGCAACTCCTCAGCCAATAGGGCATGATACTGCAATAACAGGCCAGCACCACAGCAGCCTTGTGCATAGACAGCCCTGTTGCCAGATGTGATCTCAGTGCCTCCGAGCTCTTACTGATCCTCTTTCCTCACCTGGGTGGTGGCCAGACATGCACAGCGAATGACAGCCATACATTTCTGTCAAACCTGCAATTAAGCCTAGATTGATTCTTTCTTTTTGTTTTGTTTTGATACATGTTCTGCAGGCAGGCAGACACACCCACGGTAAGAGCCACTTTGGTGGGTTTCCCTATTCATGATTGAAAATTGGCATCAGCCATGGTTTAGGAATGGTGTGTGTGTGTGTGTGTGTGTGTGTGTGTGTGTGTGTGTGTGTGTGTGTGTGTGTGTGTGTGTGTGTGTGTGTGTCAGTGTGAGCATGTATATCTATAGTGGGATATAAAAACTGGAAAGTCCATTGCAGTTCCCGGGTCAGATTTGCTTTGTGGGCCCAAAGTGTTGGACCTTGCAACTTTACAAAGACTGTTTGCTTTTAGTTATGTGCGTGTGTATGCGTATGTGTGTTTGTGTACATACGTGTGTGCATTTGTTTGTATGTGCGTCCGAGCGTACGTGTGTGTCTGAAGTCTCATTTGCCACTCAACTTTCACCAAGCCAAACACACCAAACAATTTTTTTGTGTGTGCTGATGATACTGATGATAAAAGTTAGTATCAAAGGTGATGTACAACATCTTGAATCTCTTTTGTCTGATCCCAGAGACTCCTCGCAATGGGACAATAATAGCTTATTGCAATGGTACAGAAATAGCACAGATATTTTTAATGACAGATGCTGTCTGAGCATGACTTTGATGATCCTCTTAAATAAAAATCTGCTCTATCTTCTTAAGGCTGCCTGAATCTCTCCATCTCTTTGCCTCTGCCTGTCCCTCTGTATTTTTCTCTTTTTAAAAGTATTTATTTTCTTAGTCTCTCTGTCTCTCTCTCTCTCTCTCTTTGCCTGTCTCCCTCCCTTCTGTCTCAGGGAGAGATAAAGAGGTTTGTGTGACTGTGAGCAGATTGACTTGAAGATAGAGGCTGGAAGCAGATCTCTTCCACCTCCTCATTCTGCTCTTTCTCTCCCCGCTCTCACCCAGATGAATAGACAAACAGTCTCCCACATGCTCTCACAGTTTATCAAACACACACCCACATAGAACCAGGTCTTCACGCAAATACATATGTGTGCTCTCACCAAAGGGAACAACACACACTCAATCTAAGTGTCCTCAGGCTGAAAAAGTATACACTGTCACGCTCAAACACAAACAATCCCCCTCAAACACGTACATACACATTACACATACAAACACCCAGGTGCATCCACATGTAAATAAAGGGAGCACATAGGTCATTGATGTAATCGAGGTGGACCTGTTTTCCACTCATCGTGTATGTAATACAAACCGTTTCAAAAAACAGACTTTTACAACATGACATCTGAATGAAAGCATTACACCAGGCTTGCTGAGAGTTTTGTTCCATTGCATACACACCTGCCATTAATACCAACTGACTAAACTTTCAAGGGAAATGAATATGCCAACTTATTGGGAAATATATCCATCAGTTTTAGAACCAGATGAGCAGATAGATACTCTTCTCTCACTTCTGAGTGCATTACGGACCTCCAGACCCCCACAGGATGGCTGACTGCTAGTTATCTTAGCTGCAGTGAATGCTAGCAGTAGGGAAAGCTATCTCAAAAGTCATCAGATAAACTTTTCTCTGAGAAGTTCTTTGCCTGCATTAATAAAACTGGAATTGTGTTTATAATTTCTATATGAAAAAATTTGGAAATTAAGAGATGTTGTTATTTCAGACTCAGATACATACTACTTTCCTGATCTGGTGCAGTGATTTCACGAAGAACTCCAAAAGCTCCATCGTAACTTCAGTCAACAAAACAAAACATTTTTTTGATGGCTAGAAGAACGACTGCTGCTACTATTCATGGCCAACTTGAAGAAAGGATGAGGACGATCACCTCTGAACAAACAAAGACCCTGACCCTGATCCATTTGAACCAGGCTATACACAGTATGAGTGCAATATGATTGGTAGACTGAGGCAGTTAAGTAGTTACAGATATGTATCTGATAAAGTAGCATTTCTAATTTTTCAACAGTTTTTTTCTCAGCAAATGTCAAACACAACTGTAATGCTTTTCATCCGGGTTAGGGGTGGGTACTGTAACTATATGGTGCCAGTACCAATACATCTGGTACCCGACCAAAGCACAACACAGATTTCAGTGCTTCAGTGTTGCCCGTCGGCTTTCAGAAAAAGATATTACAGACTAAAGAAGCATCATCACGTGTCGCAATACCAGTAAATATTGTTAACACTACACTCTGATGGCAGCAGGTAATAGCATCCCGGGTGCTTGTGGCTACCGTCCAAATCATGGCTAATTGTCTAAAGGAAAGCCTTTGAAAGTGTGTCTTTATTTCAACAGGAAAGCAGAATCCCTCACTGTGAATTTGTGAGTAAACGGGTCTAACTTGATGAAGCATCTAACAACACTCGGAATACAGTTAAAAACAGAGTGATTTACAGTGTTCGTCACCTTACGTGACTCAGTGCCACGCACAACATCTAGCAGTGAGGACATTCCTGAACCCAGGATGGGGAGACAGTTGATAATGTTGACAGCCATGGCAATATTTCCCCAGATTACTCATGAGGGTAATTTTCATCCCATCAAAGACGAGAAGAGGTGCTTTGTGTCAGAGCAACTAGCTCTAACTTGTAGTTAATTGTCAACTACTAAACTAAATATCAAACTTAAACTGATTATCAATCTACCCCCCAACACACGCACACACAATGTCAGGAAATAAAAGATGCGTGCCAATCTAAACTATCATATTTAATGTCAGCAAACCCATTCTTGTAATAGGAAATACTTGTACACATCATTGTTAATGAACCTATCAATTAACTCTTTGTGCATGATTTATATCAACTTTAAACTGCAAAAATGTTTATGTGCGGGAGGCAAACCACATGAAGGTAGTGCTCTTATCAGTAGCCACCCCCCTTCAAAAACATACGCTCATCCGCTCTCTGCTTTGCATTCTTCGCATCGCATCAAATTCCTTTTCACCCTGCACTTGTCCTTTATCTCCAGAATGTGCTTTTAGAGCAGCACAAACATGTCACAATGAGGACACAGTGAGGAGTTTCACACTGAGTGAAGCCAGCGTCTTGGTCAAATCATTTGCATTTCTGTTTTTGCCTTCTGTGAGTATGGGTGGGCTTATCAAGAGCTGTTCTTATCTCTTTGTTTGTTTTTCATCAATGTAGGCTTTTCCTGCAAAACAGGCCACTACGCATGTGTACACTTAGATCATGCTTTGGCGGTGTAAGCCCAGATCAAGGCAGTCTCACATGGAGTGAGCTTGACAAGTGGGCAAGAGAGCGGCCCCTGTTGATGCTGCCAGGATGGCCTCACACTGAGCTCTGGCAAGCTAGACATGCCTAACAGGAAGCCAAGACTGGTTGGGTCATCTCAGAGTGACAAGATGACCGCACAAAGTCTCTCCGCCCTACAAGAAGCAGTTAAATCCATCGCCAAGTACACCACTGACTGACAATCCCAGTACTGAGAAGGAGGTCAAAGCTAGCTAAAGCTGTAACAGTTCTAAACAGGCAAGCCACTGCCAGTGTGAGCAGCTTAGTGATGGAGGAGCAGCACCAAAGCTGGAGCTAAAATCTAATAGTTGAATCTCGGCCAAGAGTGTATTAATTGTTGCACCAAAAAGCCACGAAGTAATGATAGAACACTAAAGCGTGTTGGTGTAAATAAAGATGATGTGCAAAGACAGATTTTGGTCTTTGTACTGTTTTTCATGGTACATTTTATGTTGTTTTGTAATGCTGGCTTGCCCACAGTGCGTTCCTGGCCCATAGCCATTTGCAGTATGATAACTGCCTGCTAGCAAGCCTAATGTCATGGAGACAACAAGGGAATGAAAAGAAACATGCCTAGACAATGCGTAGCAAAAGTACACATCCCAACAGATGTGATGGAGAAAAAGCGGAAATGGGGCTACAGGGCTCACACTACAGGGACTTTATGTAACACTGATCTTACTGGCTTTTACAAGTACAACAGACCTCTTTGAGGAATGTTGCTTTCTCATTTAGGGCAAAAACACCCCCAGAGTTAAGGGGTATCAATATCACAAGGGAGATATATTCCTCTTTTGTCTGCATTTGCTGCAGTGAGGTGATGGTTAGTGTGCTGGTCTGTGGGCCAGCTGGGACACATCTCAGTTCACTCGTGCGCGCACACACACACACACACACACACACACACACACACACACACACACACACACACACAAACACCCGCACATACTAAAGCTTGCTCTTCGCTGCTCACTATCTTTCAACAACAAGCTGAGCAGGGACCAGACGGAAAGAGGTCCTATTTGTGCAGGAAGATAAATACACTTCTGCAGCCAGTCCTGTCCTCTACAGATTAGAGCAACACAATAATGAGCAGGAGCACTGGTGGAAGGGCAGAAGAAAGCAAGGGTAAAGGATAGAGTAACAGCCTACTACCAAAACACACACCCACACACAAATACATGCAGCAGTAATCACAGCCAGACACGAATGTTTTTTATCCTTCATTATAAGAATTAACATTCAATAATTGTGGAAATTGGCTACATTTAGTCTCTTATGCTGTTCTTACATGTGAATTTAACCAGCCAGGTGCGTTGTTTTGATTTCTTATGAATATGAATGAAACCCCAGTGGGGATTTACTATCTATTAAACACTCCAGGATTTACAACTTGATGACGTCATAGTTTTCAGAGAGACAGTGCAGTGAATGTGGGTGTCAAGTATCTGGCCATCTTTTAGTCAGTCTGAATATCCACGTGTATAAATATTCAGGAATGAATGCATGGAGTTGTTGACAAGTAATTCTTCTGTGAGTCAGCCGTGTCGTAATCTTTTATCGGCTTTTCCTCTGAATTGCATTCAGGATGATAAGACTCGATCGCTGACCAAAGAATTAGGCAATTCATCACCTCATCTCCTGTGAGTTCATGTTCCCTCCAAACTGTGGTGAAACAAACCTCTGCCTTCAAGCAGGGGACCCCTTCACTGTTGAGGGAAACATGATTTTCTCTTGGTCCACTTCCAAACACTGTTAACAAGCCATTCCATTCTGTTTAAAGTCTTTTCATGTTAAGACACACATCAATCCACACCTTCAACATACCTGAGGAAACAAACCTTCTCTCAGGATATGTAGTGTGTGTGTGTGTGTGTGTGCGTGTGTATGTGTGTGTGTGTGTGTGGGGTGAACATGGCCGGACACGTCCTTTAAACACACCGGGAGGCGCCCAGCGGGAGTGCCGGCAGCCCCTCTTTTCAACACTTCGGCACGCTGCACACAAAAACAGTTGCCCTTCCCATGGTCCTTTTGTTCCCAAGCGTTTTGTTGAAGTTCCTGTCACGGACACTATCAGCTTTCTCTGGACATTTATAACTGACACTTATATTACACTTTTGGACAAACAGTCACTGTATGGTGTTTTTTCAGGACGACATGGAACTAATCATGCTTAAATCACTGCACGACCGCAGACAAGCTTCTGAGACTAGCCAGCTTACAATTGACGCACGAAAACATGCGTATGCTTGCCGACATAGAATTATAGCAAATGTTCTTTACAGAAATTCAGACAATTATTCAAAGAATAACACACCCATGCACTGGCAAGCATCTACATGGACCTGGGAGGAAACAGAACTTGGATTGCTTGCATTCCTTAAGAAACCCTTCAAAGCTGAGCTCTGTCAACATGATGCAGGAGATTGCGTTGTTGGGATGCAGACAAATGGAGATGGAGGAGACCAGTTTTTGTTTTGCATGATGCAAAAGTTGTAAAGGCACTGCTTTGGGCATATTCAGGGAAACATAGAAACTGATGTCCAGTTTCATGTGCTGGAACTTCATTACAGTGATGTGACCTGAAAAACTAGCTGAACGTCATTCTTTTCAGGTCACTTATTTCCGCCGTCAAAACATAAACTGTAACATAATGAGCTCCAACCTACACATAAACCCAGAGGTTCAATTGGAGAACGCTGCCAAGGCAAAGTAAGCCAATCCTAACGTAACAAAATGCAAATATAACGTTATGTTAAATGGATATGAGGCAATATTACGCGGGTTCCTCCTAAGTTCATGCGGCACCTCCCCAACAACTTCGGTGAATTTTAGCTCCATAGTTTTTTGGTAATCCTCCATGAGACAAGCATATCCCACCAAAATCATCCCCTCCTTGGCAGTGACAACCAGGACAAAATGGCTGCATGAGGAGTGAAGAAGTGGCCTCTGGTGAAAAAAATCCACCAAAGTAAAACAGCAAAATACATTACAAATCCATGCACTCAAGAACAACAGATTAGAGCTGCTCAATTAATCAGAATTTAATACAAATCAGATTATGGTCTACTGCAATTTTCAAAATTGGTGCAATATTTGCTCAAGGCTGATTGTGAGCCAATGCATCATTTTAAATGAAATATTATGGATCTGCACCTGCAAAGATGTCGAACCTGTCACATTCTTAAGAAAAGAAAAACACCTTTGATACATATCCATTCAAAAAAATCCCATCATAAATACTGAAACAACTTTTACTATAAAGATAAACATACTACTGCAAAAATTAAGTTTCCGTCCAGTAATAAAAATCAAATCTCACTTGCCTAAATAAGTAATGCAAATTGTCCAAGTAATCAAAATTTGACCTTTTTTTTCCCCAAATTTTGCAATGGATTCGTTCCTGCATTCTTTAATCCTGATTACTGAAGAAAGAAATTAATACCATGTGGTGTCTTATGCTAAAAGTTTGGTTAGGCTTGCTAAAGAGGAACTGTCACTCTCAGATGATAATTTCCTGTCTCCTGTGATCACTTCCTGTGTGATCCATTAAAAAAAATTCAATCGGCTGTTTCAAACATTTTAGTCTCTTGGGGAAGGCTTTTAAGCCGAAACGCTCTCGCGCCTTAAATAGGAGTCAACTCGTGACTCTATGATTTGATTAGGTTTCAGGAAAAATAATTTTTGGAGGGCAATCATTACCTCACAAAGATTAAGGGATAATAACAACCACTAGTTAATGAGAGGGAACGATCGTGACATTGGTTTAAAAAAAAACTATGTTGAGTTGGATGGTTGGAAAGTTTCAAACTCGCTGCGTTCAGTTATGCAAATTCCCTGACCTGCCCCCAAACCAAGGTGGGCACTCATCTTATTTTTGCTTTGCTCTCCTCGTTATTAGTACGCCCGCTAGAGGGCTTAGCACCTGAATGTAAATATATGCCATTTTGGGAAAATGGGAAACATTTTTTCCTTAGATGACAGTCTCCCTGGAGCCTTTAGTAAATGAATACCAGAGAGAGAGAGTCTGCAGTGAAAAGTTATCTTCAGCGCTGTCCTTCAGTGTCATGCTGCTTCCTGTGAATCTGCCTGACACCTCAGTGAGGAGCCACTGTGAAGAAGCACCCTGAGCTACAAATGAATAACTGATGAGCAGCTTTCATGCACAAACTGTTGCAGCATATCCGTTCTCCAAACGGCATATGCCAAGCAGCGCTGATTTACGCTTTCAAAGCTGACTGACCAAACACACACACACACACACACACACACACACACACACACACACACACACACACACACACACACACACACTCTTCTCCAACACTACCTGCTCCTCACTGAGATATGCTATTCTCTGTTCTAATTTGGACAGAAAAATTTGCCAGCCTATGTTGACATTTCAGGTTAATAATTGATTTGTAATCTTCCTTCTCCCTTCCAGCTAAAATAAGATTCTTCTTCAGGACCATATAAATTCATAGTTTCCCATTAACACTCTTTCTTCAAGAATATTAACGGGAATCCTGAATTGACATTTGTGACGCGTGTGCGTCAGCTTGTCTGTAGCCTTTTATCATCAAGTGAAGAAATCAAGGTCATTTGGCTTTGACACTTCATAATTCCTATCTAATAATGAATTGTGACGTTCCTCAAGTTGAAACTCATGTCCCCCTTCAGGTCCTTAGCTGACATTTGGAATAAGACACATAAATTTGAAATTTGGGTTTGACATTGTACTATAAATAACCTGACGACCTAAAGCTGTTTACACAAACCCTTGATACCCTCTGATTGAAGATCTCAGGCGTCATCCATAAACCAGTTTATGTGATATTATGGAATGTGCTTTCAGTGGCGTTACGCCCACAGCTAGAGAGATCTACATGCAAATGACACAGAAATGTGTGCCCGCCAGCTTCCCCCTCCCCCGTAGGACAGAGCAATGTTAGGTTATTTCAACAACATGCCAAAACAACGTCGATCCCAACAGTAATTTGTTTGATCTTGAAAAGCCAGACAAGGCTGGCATTACAGGTAATTATAATGTTCATAAAAAGTATCCATCAAATATGAAGATAACTCGGTGTCAGTATGAGGTTGCACAGCACAACAGCTAGAATATAGTTTTACATGCTACAATAGTCCATTTATTATCTGAGGGAACCCAGCAGCTTAATCAGATTTCTGATCATTGAAAAATGAGCTTACACAGGTTTTTCAGGGGTTATGCTGTTCTACTCGCTTCGATCTAGAGATGGATTACCAAAATAAATGGGGTTAATAATGGAGCTGCCTATAGATGAAACAAAGCCAAATACATGGAGTAAGGTTAATAGCCTTGAAATAAGTAATTGGCAGCTTCTCTCTACCAAGCATTTGTCTGTTTGACAACATATACGCTGTCGAGGCAGTAAAATGCATTGCAGAGAACCTTTTCAATGCACACTCTATACCAAACCAGACAATAACATTTAATAAAGATATTTTTGCTGTTTGCATTTTTATTTTCTATTCTGGCCCCTGATTTTTGTTTTAATGCTGATACTATATGGGATTTCAAAGGGTTAATTTTGTCAACAACCTTTCATGCTGCGCAAAGAAAAAAAATGCTTTAAATATTTAATTACATGCACCGGCTGCAGCCTGTGAAGGAAGAGTATTGCAGCCCAAGATAGCTGCAAATTACTGAATGATTCAGAAGGCAGGGTAAACTTAAACTGCCTTCACAAAGCAGCAGGATACACGTCGTAAAGAGCAGGCCAGTATAAACACACAGAGAGGCGGCATTATGCTGGAGGGCATATTATAAAAAGCAGGTAAAGTTCCTATTGACAGATCAAGAAAAAATAGGCAAGTGTTGCATTTCACTGTTCTCCTTGTCTTGTGACAATTCAATGTTGACATTTTTCATATTGTGAAGTGTGAAAACTGAAGTAATATCACCGTCTGTAGGGCTGATTATTTGTGTTTTATTTATATCTTAAAGTGGATTAGGCCGCTGACATTTTTCATTCAAACAAATGAATGCTCAGACATTACCACTAGATCTTTCTGTCTGCAGTCCGTAATCGCAAGGGGACGTCATTACAGTTAGTCAGAACAACATATCAGCTTATAGCTCAATGCAATACTCCTAAATACGTGGATTCCCTTCGTGAAAAAAGTAACCACCAAAATGGCAGTTGTTATCCCATACATATCTCCTAGGCTGTGCACTGACTGTGGGCTTTTGAGTGTTTTTGACACAGCTCCAGCTGCAGGGGCAGGGAGTCGAACAACTGCTGACATTCCCAGCGGACTCATCCCTTTCAACTTTTCGGTGTGTCTCTCTGCTCCCTGATCCTGATCATATACTGCCTCATTGTGGTGAAGGCAACATTCTTCAGTGGGTCGAAAATCCACTCCTAATTGCTGGAAAAGCGGGGAGGCAGGCTGTAAACTGTGATCCCACAGGCTAGAGCCAAAATACTGCAATGTTTTCGTGACACTGCTCTTCTGTTTAGTAGCAGCTTATTTGTAAGTTCAGTAAGTTATTCTTTTTCATCTCTAATTATAGTCAGAGCAAGTAAATTTGGTTATTACTGCAAACCGCTCTTTTTTGCTGCTTAGTAACAGCAGCCTGTAAATGAATTAGGGGGGCATATGCAGAATAAACTATGTGAAAGAAATAATATTTTTCTGAGTGGTTCACAGATATCTTAGTTCTGCTACAAGAAAAACGTGTCATTATAGTGTTATTTCAGAGCAATTGCAACTTTAATGCAATGCTTATGCAAATTACTGCAGTTAATCTGAAGATAGAAGTCAGGAGATGAATGTTGGATGTAAAACGTTTGACCTTTTAGATACAATTTAGCAAATATTGCACCTTGTGATGGAAATATATGTAGAGTGGTCATCAAATGTCCTCATAATCATCCGATACTGCAGCTCAACAGAAATTATCAGACAACAAATCAAGAAAAAATAAGGTCATGTTAACATGCTATTTGTTCATTATAATCACATCAATTTTCTCTCTTAAACATGACCCCTGACTGCAGTCCAAATACTCCAGTCTTTAGGTCTTTATGTGTATGTATTCTTAATTCAAACACAGTAAATTAATCAATGAAATATATAAAAACACCCAAATTTGATCCTTTGGGTTATAAATGATAAAAAAAACTGTTTTTCCACCACCAAACTGCTATAAATCTGCATGTTGTCACATCAAGCTGACAAAAAGTATTTATTCCAAATACTCCAAATAGTTTTGCTGTTCCAAAGGCAGCTTTCATCCCTTTTTATGAATTCAAGCCAGAGATTAATGGAGATTATTAGTTGTGACATTATGTACTGACTGTAAAACTAATCTGCATTCACACCACCAACAACCGAGCCAATCCTGCTCTTCTGTGTGACGCCTGATTCAACCAGCTGGTCACAAACGGCAGTGTTACAGAGGCACTGAGGGTGACACATGAATCAATGATTTAAGGAGCAAATAAGTGCTTCTTTCTAAATGCACGTAGCCTGTGTTAGTACGTTAGAGTACAAAGGGCCTCGCGCAGCAAAGCTAGAAGCTGACAAACAAAATATCCACCATGCAATGACGCCAAGTGTTTTTATTGCATTTCTCTTTATTTGCTCTTATTAGAAGCTCATTTAAAAAAAGTGTAAAATGTTCAACATAGCTCGTTTTGTGTGCAGTATATTATAATGTTCATATTTATATCACGGTTACAAATGGTTTGTAAGAAGAAGAATCTCCATCCCTCATCGGGTATTAACGCCATTCTGTAAAAACAATCTCCCTTTGCAACCTCTGTTAACGTGTTCATTTTGTTGGCCAAACCCCTCAAAACATTTCGCAAATGAATTCAATCCCTTCAAAATCTCACTGAAGCAGTTAACAGTTGTGTGGAGCATTAGATTAATTTAATATAAAATGACCGGCTTTAAACTGCATGGCATTTCAAACTTGTCCTCATAGTTCTTATCCAGCTGAACCTCCAGTAAGCCCATTATTTTCCACGAGCCCAGACATAATTCTGTATTATAGCATGGAAATTTATAATCATCCAAAGCATTGCTTTGGTGTGTGTGAAATCAAAGGGCATGTTAAACAGACATTCAAAACTGTAGAAAATGTCTCTCACAGTGGAGTAGTTGAATCACTCATGTAGAACTAAACTGCTAGTACTTAGGTTGTGTGGTGCAGCACATTAGAACAGAATTAGAGAGCGATAACAACTCGGTTCTGTGTGATATCCAGAGCTTTCCTTGCATTACTAATAGCACTGCAGCTAATCAAAGTCTTTTTTTCAACAGTAAATACGTCATTTGTTTTGACAAAACACACTTCAATCGCTTTGTGCTCTTGTTTGTGAGTCTTATGTGTGAGATAAAGTCTGAATTTGAATCTGAATTTTCTGAGAGTAAAATCTTGAAAATCTCCATGCATGCCGTTCCTTTATGGTTTGAGAGGTTTGTGCGTGTTTTCCGACCGCAGGAACGGCCATGAGGAACCTTGTTCAGGCAGCCATCAGGGGAGAAATAAGCACCTACTCAGTACCTACTTCTATTTGACCCTGCAGAGCTGCTTGGTGGGGTTTAATGCTGATTGGTCTGGATTAGATGCACAAGGTGATGAAAATATTTCACAAAATCATCAGTGAGTTATACAACAACAAAAACAGCAAAGCAGACAAGGCCAATTAGGCAGCCGTTCCTGTGAATGTCCGCAGGTTTCTGCAGAGGTAAACCACCTAAAATGAACTCTGGAAGAAAGTAAGAATGAAAGGAACTTTTGAAAGGCTAATATATTCAATACTTTCTCTACTTCTGAAAATCATCTCATGAGTTAAGTCTTTAGGTCTCAATTTTGAATACGACCGTATTTATCTCCCGCACTCATGATCTCATCTGTGACGTTATCACATTCTTGATATATTTGTCAGACATCTGCCTGGAGGAAGGTCTGTGCAGTTTGTCCAGATTTTCACACCAGCAGACATTTGGTATAACCGCCAACACTTACAAACGGCTGCATGACATTTACGTGTGCATGCAAGCTTGGCGATGTATATTTCAGGCTGCCTTTGGCTAACTGGAACACCACAGCAACCCACTGTTACCTGTTACACCTGACCTTGACTTTGATATTACAACAGTTTAATCTTTCTATGAGTCCACATTTCAACATCAATGATGTTCCGTCGACGCAGGAACTACAAGACTACATAAATTTCACACAACAGCTCTTTGACCTCTGTGTGAACTTAACAGGACAGAGGACCGGCTACATGAAATTATTCATATATAAAATGACTTGAATCATCTATGAACTTTAGTGGGTTTTATGGAAAACTCACATATTTGTATCAGCCCTCACGGTGGAAAAACCCATCAAACCAAGTGAACCCTACAAGCCCAGCGCCAGATGACAAACAAATTTAGCAACTAGCAGGCAACTGAAGAACCATCTAGTGGGCTAAAAAACATAATTTTTCACAGTAGTTGAGTGCCAACATGAACAAAAGAGTGTGAATATGTGACCTGCATTCATCACATAGCCAGAAAAATGACTGCTTATGTTGCATCTGCAGGAGATAGAAGGTAGCTGTTTGCATTCCATCATTCACCATCTAGTGTTGCACAACTGCAATTTTCACATCTATTAAATAAGATGAATGACATTGTCGGACTATTAAGTGAAATTAGTGTATGTGCCAGGACGCTTTGAGAGAAAATATTTCCCCACTCAAAATTCAGGCACTCACATATGTACATAATGCACTATATGAAAAATAGTTATTGTGAACCTTTTACCGATGTTGTTCAACTCGTGCGATGACTCCAAGTGATACGTGATGCGTGTCAACTGACCCTCGTCTCCACAACCCTCCTTCCAGGTGAGGAAAGCGAGGATATAAAACAGTCATGTGCCTTCAAAACATATCAAAAGATTATATCTAATGGTTTATGAAGTCCAACGTAATTTTGTTTTTATGGGGCGAAAAATCTCTAGTTGGACTCCGGCTCCTCTCAACCAGGGCTGGTAAAGGTCAGAGGTCGTTTCACTGAATGGAAATTGCTTCAATTATACCACCGTTTAAAAGTAATACAAGTGACTCATCAAAAAAACATAAATTGATTCACTGCATCCTATTGCTCTCTAAGAGGGGAATAAAGCTGCTGCCCTTGATTTAACACTCCCATATATGATGATCTGGATGACTGGCTAACATTTAAGCTATTAACAATTTTGTAAGTAGATAATATATCAGATCTGTGTTTGCTGGAAAATTCCTTAATCCATAATGGCTAAAATAAATAATAATTGCAAATACAAATAACATATCGGATTTAAGCTCCACTGCTTATTCCTTTTCCAACTTAAATGTTCTAGTTGCATTAACACTAATGTTTCTAGTCGCGGAATGTCCTCAAACTTTATGTGCTGAACGTGTTTTTTTTTCTGCTAATTTGTTCTTGCTTGTTTTAAACCAGTGTGTAAAAAAAAACTAAACGAAACATGAATGAACAAACTAAAAATCTAATTTTGCTTCCTTGTGTTGACACCAGAATACAGCACAATGTTTTCATGAGAAATTACTTGCTCATACTTAAACAGTGATTGATTGCTGATTGATTGATTATGAAGATATACTGTCATTGATTGGTCATCATTAAAGTGTCTACAGACTGGAAAACAACGTAAAGTATAAATAATTTATCAAAAGACAATAGAGATGAATTCATGTTGGGCAACTGCAGCAAACTATTTAGGTTAATACATTAATGTGTCACAACAGTGCAAGATAGCTTCACTTACTGTGTATCTCTTCAGCTAAATCCTCTTAACAATACACACCACGACCTTAACCTGATTATTGCACAGATGTGATATCTTCAGCTGCAAGGTCCTTAAATCCAGCTCAGATCATACAAAAATATATTCTAGACAATGAAAATCAAAATCAAAGTGTTTCTGAATTTTTAAATCTAAACATACACAGTTTTTGTAAGCCAAGGCATTACAGTTTAGAGGGAAAGGCTGATAAACACAGAGAGTCAGAGCAGAATGGGAATCTAAATTCATCATTTTTTGTTAAGTATCAACTAAACATGTACAACTCCTCACAGTACTTTAAAGAATTACAACATTAAACACAATTTATGTTGTATACTACATTAATCCTATTTCTATTATATTTGTACCTCCATTGATGTTACCATTGTCAAGTAAGCCTATTACGGTTGATTAGTTGTGCATGTTTATTTCCATGTTTACTGATCACAAGGGCCCATTTGATGCCTCCGCTCACATTTAAATGTCTTAAGGGGTACTGACGCCTGGTGCCTGCACGGCTCCATCACACCACTGAAACTCTCACCACACATCTCCTTCCTGACAGCTGTGCTCTGCAAACAGGTATCAGCTCTCACCTGAAAAAGTGAACCTCCAGTCTACCAGAAAACCCTCTTGTCTGTCACTGCAGAATTGCAGCTTTTGTAGACACAAAAGCTAGAGACCCAAGATACTCACTACATCATAATAATAGCTTGTAAAAATGGTGTCTTTTGAAATGGGGAGCAGAAGTCAGTGATTGTGAGAAAGTGCCTAATAGGACAAGAAAATGAGAGGCCAATTACTGAAAATGGCCATGCCCTTTTTTCATACATCAAGCTGTCTTGTCACAGTGGAGTAGCTAAGATTGGGCGAGGCAGAAATTCTACATAAATGACCCAGTGAACATACAAAAAAATCCCCTTAAAACACTTCACTTGAAACAAATCCAGGCTTCCAGCTGGTCAGTCTCATCAGCCGGGACAAGGGATACTCCAAGAGTGATAGTCCAAAACATTTCAATCATTTTTATCCAAACAAACATCCTGTGCATAATCTCAGTGTTGGAATACAGTAAATAACCACCATTTTCACGATCAACGACTACTGGCTAAATTGCCCTTCAGTGTAATATTAGGGAATATTGGTTGACCTGCAGATGCATGTGGACTCATGCTGCTGTCTGACAAACATATGAGGTAGGAGGAAAGCCCAGAAGCCATCAGCCGCTGTCATTCATGTTCTATGTAGAGCTTTTCTGAGGAACCCTCTCAATTCACAGAAAAATGCATAGCTCTGGGCAAAATCCTGCCCGTCTACCACCTCAGTCCAGCAGCTGCGACCTACATGCAGTTAGACTTCACACTGACAGATTAGTGATCGTGTCCAGTCACAACATCATCTGTTACATTTATTTACTTCAGAGAAATATATGGGTTTAATAAGCAATACATAAAATAGCCCCACCAGTAAGAATGGGTTACGCATTCGTTAATTACAAGTGTTTGAAGGTGGTTTCAGGGCAACGTATTCCTCCTAGATGATGAGAACCCTTTTCTGTGCAGATAGTTGTCCTGATTCAGTGCTCTTACCTGTCTGCGCACACCCACATACACACATGCACACGCTTTTATGTAGGTCTCCTCCATGGGGTCTACGGATAGACAAAAAGCAGCGGGCCGCACTTACTACATTAGTGTCATTATGCAGCAGACTTCTGATTTAGGCTGAGCCATGAGGGACCACAACACTAGTGTTAAACTAAATAATATGAGCTAAACGGCTGCATCAGACTGCATTATATATGAAAAAATGTCCACTATTATGAGGGAGGAACATCCTCAGTTATAGCTGTCATAATTTTTTGTCTCTGCAAAATAGCATCTTTCAGGACAATCAACTGTATAATAACATTATTCAAATAATTACAAGCAAGCTTTGATAATATCTTATCATATAAAGGACTCACTTGATTTAACTTGTGGCTAATGGAAGAATCTGCCTGACAATTAACCTCTTCTTTAAAAAGGTATGCAAAGCAACCTTGGAAGACCAGGAAATACCTGCTGCAGTGTGTATGTTAAAATATGTCTACTATGTGTATTGTACACGCCGTATATACTTTTGTGGCACAATAATATAAGAGACGAGGTCACCGTGCCAGTCAGATCATCCACTTGATATACTGGAGGCCAATATGAAAGACTTGAAGGAACTTCAGCTAAGCCTGAGTTTGCATGTTTGAAATGTGTATCAGAGGAAAAATGTTTCTCGTAGTTTTCATTACTTCCTCAGAAGGAATCAAGAGATGCCAGCTGACTGAGGACGGGCTGCAGCTGGTGTGCATTAAAGGTAGCCTGTATTTCAGGCAGTCTTTAGGAACAACAACTACGTCAAACTGAGAGCTGTACAGTGTGTGCACTGAGTCCCGTGGTTTACACACTGGGGACCTTTTGTACCTCTGCACCAGAGGGAGTTAAGTTGATGATGAGGGCTAAGTGGGCTCAATATCTGGGTCTAGACAATGCTCCAAGAAATGGCGGCCAATAATTAAGAAGTTATAATAAACCTATTATCCAGAAAACAATGAGCAGAACCTTGTTGATCATGAATCCCTAATGAGGGAGGGAGCTCAGTGGGAAAGGAGGATGTCAAGGGACTGCCTGTTTTTAAGGAACAACTATGGCAAGACTGCGGAGGAAAGCAGAGTTGAGATCAGTTGCACTGAGTGAGATGCCCTCTGTTACACTAGCTACACAAGCTATGATGCTAGAACAAAAAAAAAAAAAAAAAGAGTTCTGCAGGGGCCCAGGGGAACTCTCGTGGTTACAGTGAGGTGTTGATGCCAGTTTGATCACAATACTGATAAAGGCTGTGTATCCTTCAAAACATTCTTAATACCAATACTGTGATACCAGTTTCTGAACAACATTTTTTCCCAATACCCAATTTAATCTATTTTAAACATAGAAACTGTGTTAAACCTTAAGCTGTAATTTTCAGCTACTTGGCTTTTTCACACATCTAGAACAGCACCATAACTTTAAAATAATAATCAACCCATCAATCTGTGATTTTACTCAATGTGTGTTATTTCTGTAAAGTTTCATCACGTTGTCATTGGTCCACTTCAAGCAGTTTTGCACCATAAAAATAAACCAACAATTGTAGATTTTACTTCTTAAGTACTGAAATGTACTGAATGACAAGGCATCTTTTGATAGGCCATAGTATTAAAGCAATTCTGGCAGTGCCATAAAAGTTTCGATGTTCAATACTCAGCCAGCATAAGGTCAATCTTGTTATCTCTCTAATGAAGAGATGAGTTAAAAAGCCAGAGTGGCAAAATCAAGAAGAGAGGGGGAACCATTTGTCTCAAAAACACGGGGCAAGAGGTTTTATAAATCTAAAAAGGCAGATAAGTACAAGTTAAAATCTATGTATAATATGATAAATATAGTGATAAATATTGTAAATTTATCATATATGTGATATAATTTGAGACACACAAGACATTCAAAGTATCAGAGAAGTGTGGTGTCACATTTTGAATTTGTGTTGCAGGCTGACCGCCATGTGAGATTAGTAGTAGGCACAAGTATGGTCCCAGTTACACTCTGGACACTGACTTTACTTTATAAATCAAGCAGAGGAAATTTTACCCCGCATGATCCAGAGCATGAAACACACTTTCTGTGGCATTAGAGTTACTCACAAGTGACCACTATAAATCTGGTAAACCATGATTACCGTTACTGACTATGCTCAGTTTATAAACAAAATTGTGTGTCGGTGCATGTGAGTGAATGCATTTCTGTGTTGTCTATACTGCACCAACACCAGTGCAACAGTATGCTGCATTGTACTTAATCAATAGGTTGTTTAACCTACACAAAATGAAATCTCAAAGTGGAATCTCACAAGAAGCCATGACAGAAAGACAGAGAGACAGACAGAGAGAGAGAGAGAGAGAGAGAGAGAGAGAGAGAGATGACATCATAGCACAGAGACAATATCTTCAGTGAGAATGAATGAATGTAATATAAAGCCTAATTACACGTCATTTTCCTGCTGTGGTTTTAGAATGACACCTACAAAGGCCACATCTGCTGACCATCCCTAAACTACCAGAATGTAAAAAGTGTTGGTAGTAAAGTTGATCATTGATATTTCTAACTCCATATAGTCTGCATAAGGACTACAACACTCTTCCTGCAATGAAGATGGTAGCTATGTGAGCATACAGACTATGCCAAAGAGTGGGGTATTAAAGCATTAAAGCAGGGCGTGATCCTAAATATAGCATACAAAGCATTTTGCTTAGGGCAACCACACGTGATACCGGTGTACAGGCCGCTGTCCCTGGTCCTGAAACTGAAGCAGGACCGTGAAATGGATGTGTTCATGAGCTCATATAAGAAGCCTCAAGAGTTTGGAGAAACAGAAATCAGAATATAAAGTCTGGACAGAAAAAGATGCATCAGAATGTGTCGAAAACTAGAATGCGGGTTTGCAGCATGCAGATAGTTAGATACACACAAACTGCAATTCCTCACAAGCAACAGTGCGAGGCGCATGTCTGATGCAGCTCAGTGGAGAGAGAATGGGAGAGAGAAAGAGAGTTTGATTGATCATGTGGGCTATGGGAGCCTGCGAGAGTTGTCGAAAATTGCTGCATAGACGCCCCTTAGGCACATATCTGGTACCCACCGACTCCAAACCATGTTGTAGCCATAAGAACCCCAATTCGCCAGAGTGGCTGGTAGCAAAAGCCCAACACCAGCAGGGGCTATTACCACACCGTTCATTCTTCCGGGTTGGACTTCACCGGTAATCCACAATACATTCACTTACCGCAGTCCTCACACAAGATCTTCCCTACATCCTTTTTTAGGTTCTTTCCACTCGTGTCCAGGGGTGCAAATGATGCCTTGAAAACCAACGGCTCGTCAGTGGGGTCCATGAAAAAAATGTACTTGTGGTTCTTCTTCACTTTGGTGCACGGAGCCTCAGATCCAAATTCCCCCACGGTGACGAGCTGTTCTCGCTCCAGACCCCCGCTGTTTAGGGGCCACACATCCAGCACTTTGACATTCACACGGTACGGCTCCGCGGATACGTTCACAGGCGTAGACTGCACCTTGCCCTCGATCACCACGGCAGATTTGTAAGCCTGGTCCTGCAGGGAATTCAAACTCGGGGAGTAGCAGGCGAATGAGACCCCGATGACCAGCATGGATAAAGGTACTGAATCAAGCCTCATGCCGCCTGCTTTGGCTCGGTGGTCGCTGGTCGCGTTGCGGCAGGGCTCTCTGGGCTGCGGGGCGATGGCGATGGAGCTGGGTTGAATGAAGAGACAGCAAGTGGGCTCCAGTAGCACGGCAGCGCGGCAGACCTTGCATAAGTGTCCATGCCATCGGGATCCGCTGCTTTTTCGAGTAATTTTCACTGGGTAAACAGCAGCTTTGAAACGGAGAGACCGCGGGAGGATGCTGGCCTTCTAATCCAGTCACTGCTCTCTGCTAATAATAAGGCATCGCAGACAGGCTAAGCGAGGAATTGGCGGATTCTCCCCCTCCAGAAGATGCCCCCTATGCTGCCATAGTAGCCTTGACTGCAAGACGACGCCACTCTTATCTTTGCCCAAATATTGCAGTGGGCTACCGCTATTTTCTGTAGCACCTGCAGCGGAGGGAAAAGACGCAAAAATGCTGCAGTGAACCACAAGTTTGGTAGTCCGGTCGCAAAACATAAGCCACGTTTCATTCCACAAAATAAAACATTATCTGGTCGGCTGCTAAAACGCTTAAACGCCGCCTTCCACCGCGGCTCTCTCTCCGCCTCCCCCACTAGCCACAGACGGAGAGAAAATAAAGCCGATCGCCAAGGGGCTCCGTCAACAAAAACGCAGGATTGGAGCACTGAGATGCAGGCAAGCGATGGACCGCAGGGTCGATCTCCTCACTCCCAAACCCAGTTACTGTACGTCAATCACTCCATGGTGTTTTTATCGGTGATCACACGTTAGAACGAAACAAACACAATCCCACATCCATGATCGACTGTCCCTCCTATAAAAATCGCATCTTACTGTAGCCAAGGCATGACTCCAAAAGATAAAATGGGTTCACATGGGGGGAAAAAATGCAGCCGTATCGTCCGGTGGGCCGAGAGAAATCATATGGCTGCGATGACTAAGGCTGCGAAAGCATTTCAGCGTCTTCAAGAGACTGTTTTGAATGAGTTTTGCGTCTCATCCCATTAAGTCATGCCCTGCATTCAGGTCACATTCAATGCTCTGCCTTAAAAAAAAACTGATATTGAAGCACTGCATTAACAGCTGGAAAAAGCTGCAATATTAGAGAAACAAAGCAGGGAACTGTAATGATTCCATAGAAAGAGATGATTAACGTTGCTGCTTTAATTGTAATCAAATGATGCCCCAAGGTACAGAGGATGAATATGAATGTTTGGTAATGTTTCGGTCAAGTTATGATTATAATGGCAAATAGAATGCGGATACAGGATGTTGTGCTGATATTATTCACAAAGAGCGACACCTGCTGACCAACAGTGGATTTATGAGCAGTTTGACATGCAGTAAAGCCTGCTGTAAATCAAATAGCAACAGAAAAGCTGGGCAACGTTTGGATCCTGTCCAATAAAATATGCTGGACTGAAGAAAAAGAAAGAATCACAGTGGCAGTGGACTTATGTTGTTTAGGGCGAGAAACTGGTTGACACCCCGGGAATATCAATCAAACAAATGTCTTTAGATGCTTCCACACCAAATATGCTGCACATTTGACATTTATGTTGTTTTGTCTTTTTGTTTGTTTGTTTGTTTTTTCAGACCAGACACACATGGGACTGCTCTCCTTGGTTCTGAAGGCTGACTAACTCCTCAGAGTCCCTCAAATCGCTTCATATTGGTGTCAGATATGTACGTAATTTACTATTGTGTGTGTATGTGTAAAATAACTGCAGTATCAATGACTGAAATAGCAACAGAAGAGTAATACTGGCAGTCATGAAAACATGATATAACAACATAAACACAGTATTTGGCCACACTTCTTCCATGAATGACTCCAACATGCTGATTACTATAAGCTGCCAAATGAAATTAAAAAATAAAATAGTCACAATATGAGTCGGTTACACATGTGGCACCGTGCTGAGTGTGTATTTGCATTTTTAGACACTAACCTACATTACTGTTGCCCCCAATGTTGCACTGCAAGGAGTCACTACTGCAATTCCTCAATTTCACCAAGAGGAGGCGCACTGAGCTCCCACAGTGCGTGTTGACATCAGAGGTGAGGCGTGCAGCGTTGAGCCTGTGCGTGTGTCCCTCTCCGTGCCACGACTCGCCGTTTCTGGTCCATCTTATGAAGCAAGCAGAAGCGGTCGGCCGTGTTGTCAGAAAGGCCCAAGACCATATTCACATGTGTCGTATAACGTCTTGTCTCGTCATCCGCGGCACGCCGTCGAGGCTGTAAGGTGCACCGCCTGCACACCGAGCGGGCTAAGGTAGGTGGTGGGATCCGGCTCGGTGAAGGGAATGACGCTTCATGTACATGTCATTGGGAATGGAAGTGTCCTGCCGCGTTGAAGTGTCCTAACATGCACCCGAGCATATGTCATCATCGCACTGCAGAGTTTACAGAAGCATAAGAGCAAACGGCCGTGCGTCTGATCTAAAATAATGCCGGGGGTGCGTTTGGATCGGCGCCACGGCATTCCTGTGCCAGGATGTAGGGCAAAACTTTGTGCGATGATCAGCTGCTGCTGCCTTTTTCAAACTACGACACCTGATTCATGCTGGAGTCTGCGTTTGGGTGCATTTACATCTGAATCTGCTAATTAGTACTCATTATTTAAAAATTGACAATAAAATAGGCTAAATACCAACTATAGGCTACTGGTAATTCATACATTTGACCGTTTGTTTTCTGGCCTGTTCAAGTGATGAATCATTTCCCAGGGAGTGGTTTTAATCACCTACATTAGACCAGAAAAAAAAGGCTATAACGTGAACTGTGTTAAATCACGGTGAAATTTGGAATTAGAAAGCAGTATTACATTTTTAATGGGGGGCCACACAGGCTGTAAGAGATGCAATACGACATTTTATTCGCGGTACTTGCTGTTCTGCAAGAATGACTTGAGACTTCATGTTGAAGTCAATATAACGCACCCCAACATTGGGATTCGTCTTTATCATATGCTGCGTTAAAAAACAAAGACAGTATCCCTCAAATGTGATACAATAAGGTCAGATTTGCTTTCATTAAAAAATATAAGGTTATATTTGCTTTCCTATTAAAAAAAAACAACACAATAAAAAATGTGAAACTTAAACGAGTACATCATGATAAGGTGAGGATGAACTCACCAGCACGGATGGCCAAAGCGTATGCATAGGGGCCTGTACGGGCCTTCATCCTGCTGGTCCCTGAACGGTGCAAGGTAAGCGGTATAAATGGGAATTTATTTGTGATATATTTAGTTGGTTTTAATTCTTTAAAGGTTGTGGGGACTCTGGTTTATTTCAATTTAATTAAGGCTTACCTTTGTAGGCCTCAAAGACCCCAGACATGAGTGGATTTCATGTTATTTGTTGTGCAGCTGATCAGGAGGCCTGGCGACCTGGAGACACAGAAGAGAGCGATATTATAATAGCATATAATGATTTTAGGTAACCAATCCAAACGTGGACAAAGGATGAATCACAGGGTCACAAATGTAGGGAAATCAGCTTAACCTAGGAGCCACACGGCCCACATGCTCACCTCCCACACATGAGAGCAGCGGCGGAAATAATTGAGGCTGATTTTATTTTGAAGTTCAGATCTTCAACAAATGAAAGTCCCCGTGTATATTTTTGTTTTTGTTATTATATGCTGTAGTATTTCCTCTAATAAATGACTTGAATAAATTAACTTTTTAACTGCATTTTAAACAGGCCTATATGACTATATCATACCGTTTGCCCTAATAATTACGACCGTAATATTTTTTTCACCTCCTACTTTTTTTCTGTATGCATACTGAACGTGATCGATTGTCGATTTTATTTATTTATAATTATTATTATATTCAGGATATGTCACTATATTGGGATTTTTTTATTATTATTTACAAAGGTCAATCAGAATTTGAATTTATACAAATGCGAATCAACTTTTTCCATCCAAGTACCGCGAATGATGAGTCTTTGCCTTGAGAAATTATTTTTCTCTTTAACATTATAGGCTTCTTTTATGTAGCGACAAATATTAATGTAAACACATAAGAAGCGTTGTCGTTGTAAGTTAAAACTTATTTTTTTTAAAAACAAAAAGATTTTATTGAAAAATTGAAAATAGTTGAAAAAGGGATAAGGACGTTTCTCATACGCTTACCAAGTCTGGGAGATAAATTTGTCTTTTTATGTGGAATTTTTTTTCATCAGGAACCCAAAAAAGTTTACACAAGCAAAACTGATCAGAAATATATTTATGTAATTACCCTTGAGTCCATGATCTACTTTATCAACATTTTTCTAAGTTTTAAAAAATGCTCAGAGCTGCGCCATTCAGATGAATAATGGTAAGCTACATAACGAATAATGACTAAAGTGCATTGAGAATAAGAATTTGACATTTTTATGCCTTACCAGCAATTATTGGAATTAATATACAATATAAATTAGATTTTTTTTCCAAGTTCAGGTTTTCACATGCAAAAAATATATACAGGTATTCAATTTTCCATATAGAAAATTATTTTTTAAAATATAAAATAAAAACCGTCTTGTATCTTTTCAAGTATCAAAGTTGTCCATTGTAGTTAAACCACACATAGTTTACGAGTGGTAATAAATTTGACCATAGCAAAATGGTAGATACGAAATTCAGCAAAAAATAAAATAGACAGTAGTGACACGTCAAGTTCGAAGTTTGAGATATTACTTTTTGCAGGTGAAGGAGGAGAGAGGTGAATTATCCTACTAGATAACATACATACAGGATTATAGGCCAGTGGGTTGTTTACCTTGTTTAAACGGAGATGCAATGGGACAAACATTCTGGGTTTTACAAGCGGGTTTTTAATAAACTACTATACGTTCCTAGGAGTTTCTGAGCATGACTTGCTATACAATACACGGCTTTATGAATGAGGAGCTCCAGCGCCTCCACAGCATCCCAACTCTCTGACTCACATCTGCAGCATCGGTTACAGACATGAGTGAATATATCCTGACGGAGACGTGGGTTTAATTAATAACTCAGTCTAGTCAAAATAACTTGACGTGAGAGGCCATTAATCCTGCTCGACGTGTTGTGTCCCCCGTGAGGGCGCACGCAGACGGGCAGCACAGTAAGTGGTTTGAAAAGTTTCTCGTGTGTTCCATTTGAAATTATTTTTTCTAAGCTCAAAGCAGCTCTACTTTCATAATTAACCTGCTCCTTTAAAGCTCGGAGACGTATGATAATTCTAAAAAGGATGGACTGACCACCATTTAATCTTCAAACCTGCAGGCTGTGTGACAACATAAATGTCAGTGTGAACCAGTGATTTTATTTTATTTTTTCAAAATAAAGAAATCCTATCTAAACTTATTTATACGACCTATTTCAGTTGTGCGCCTTCTTATGTAGTTCAAATTAATTATCGAGTGATACAGTCACATTTCATTGTATTTATTCTTGAGAAGTGATAAGGGTTGAGTTGGAACTACGTAAACCAGGGCTATACAGGGCTAATTAACTTTGGGCTAACAGTCTTGGTTTCCTATGCTAGCATTAATCGAATTGTGTTGCTGCCACCTTCTACAAAGACAAATGCTTAAATGCTATTAAAATTGTAATAAAAAATACTGACTTTTAGGACTGTCTCCGAGTGCACGGCAAAGTGTACTTACTGGCTGGACCCACCTCTCAGTAGTGAAACCAATTCATTTATCGTCTGCTGCAACCTAAATTAAGCTAATTTAGGCCTACAACAAGCTTTAGTCCCACTTAAAAACGAGGAAAAACTATTAATTTTGAAGGTAGCGAAACTAAGGTAAAACGAGGCTTAATAAGAAACATCTCCTTCTTAAAACCGCTGGTTTTGTTTTCAAGTTAAATTCTTATTTTACCTTCTGTCTCCACTGTAGTAATCACCCCCCCCCCCCCCCCTCGCTTTTTTAATACCTCTCTGTGTAGATCTCGCGAGAGCTCCGGCGTTCGCTGTGACTGGCCGTGGCTTTGCAGTAGACAGAGGGAGAAGGCAGGCAGGCAGCATCATGGCGGACAGAGACAGTGGAAGTGAGCAGGGAGGAGCAGCCACGGGCCCAGGCTTCGGTTCCATGCACCTAGCGACAGGAGGGGCGGGCTCGGCTTCCGGGCTACAGCATGAGACACAAGAGCTGGCGTCGAAGCGGGTTGACATCCAAAACAAACGCTTCTATTTGGATGTTAAGCAGAACGCGAAAGGCCGCTTCTTAAAGATAGCAGAAGTCGGGGCCGGTGGAAACAAGAGCCGCCTCACACTCTCCATGTCCGTGGCGGTCGAGTTCCGTGACTACTTGGGGGACTTCATCGAACATTACGCCCAGTTGGGTCCGAGCAACCCGGGAATGGTTCAAGACGAGCCCAGGCGAGCACTCAAAAGCGAGTTCTTAGTCCGGGAAAATCGGAAATACTACATGGATCTGAAAGAGAATCAAAGGGGACGGTTCCTGAGGATTCGACAGACCGTTAACCGGGGGCCCGGTTTGGGATCCACACAAGGCCAGACGATTGCTCTTCCTGCCCAGGGACTTATTGAGTTTCGTGACGCTTTGGCTAAACTTATTGACGATTACGGCGTGGAGGACGAACCTGCAGAGTTGCCCGAAGGGTCGTCATTGACTGTGGACAACAAACGCTTTTTCTTCGACGTCGGATCCAATAAGTATGGGGTGTTCATGAGGGTCAGCGAGGTGAAGCCAACGTACCGCAACTCAATCACGGTACCCTACAAAGTGTGGTCCAAATTTGGGAATACTTTCTGTAAATATGCCGAGGAAATGAAGAAGATCCAGGAGAAACAGCGGGAGAAAAGGGCATGCGAGCTGCAGCAACAAGAGGAGATGCAGGCAGATGATGGAGACGAGGATTGATATAGAGAGCAAAAAACATGCAAGAATAATGAAAATAACGAGAAGTATAATTAAAAACTCTACTGTATAAAGAAAGAAATCTAAAGATTTAACTGTAATGGTTTAACTCCAAGGGAGCATCACCCACAGTATAAGAAACCTCTACAACCTGACAGTTACGACATGTTGTCACTCATCGCTGGATGTTACCCCACTTATCCACCATTAATACAGTAACAGGCTGCTAAACAAAGTAATAACATTATATTTGAACATTGTTTCCTACTTGACAAACAATATTGAACTGAGTGTTTATTTCCCTTATTAACAGAAAACTTTTGTACCACTTAAAGCTATTGTAAAAAAAAAAAAGTGTTTGCAATGTTCAAATGGAATTATTGCCGAGTTCTGATGGGGAAAAAAAAAAAAAACCTTTCCTTTTCATGTGAGCTAATGACTTCAGCACAAATCAGATATTTTAATTTTTAAACCAAAATTCAAAAACTTTATAAAAGGTTGTCACATGTACTTGCCATTCTATTTACCTTTACCTGTGAGTAGAGATGTGTTTACACACAATTCATATGAGGGCTAGGCCTCCTTTGGAAACTGGGTAGATGTCATGCAGTATAAAAGGAACATATAGGCATTTTCATGAAATGAAAGAAGTGCTCTATCTGCTGTGCAATATGCATTGCATAGAAATCAAATATATATATTGAACTGGTCAATGGATATTGACACGATGACCTTTTTGCCAGAGGCATTCAAAGAAATATTATTATTGTAAATTTTGTTTCAGTTGAAATCGTTGCCATGCAGATGGATATATTATAGACTACCTTTGTGTCTCGTCGTTGATGCAATGTGTTCATTTTAAAGGTACTAAAAGTGTATTTGATACATGAAATGCAGTGACAACATGTAGCAAATGGCCTGAATTGCAGAGAACAAGACAAACACCCTTCACATGCTGTGTTGATTGGCGTAGTGGACTGCAGAGCATTATCAGTTAGAACATTGGAGACATATTGTGACCTTTTTCCATTTTGAAAAGTCCAAATGGTGCCAAGGAGTGCTGTTGCTGCATGTTAATCTGCACTAAGATAGATTTCGTTGGTCTCCCAAAATATTGGCTCAAGGACCCTTCCATATTTATCTTTATCTGCCTATATTGTACGAATCTCACGTTTGAGTACTGAGTGATTTCCATCCAAAGGCTTGGTGTAGTTGTAGTGGAAGTTGAACTGTAATCAAAATCTCACCATCACACTCTAAGGAGGGCCAGTAAGGACGGGGCACGCCTGGATGAGCCATGGAGCAGACGGTTCAACCCACCTGTCGGTGACACTCCGGCATCACCACGGCTGTGCCCGTCCCTACCAGCTTCAGACCTGACGGTGTAAAGTTTAGTGGCGCTACTTTGGATACATAGCTCCACTTCAGATTTGTAGGTCCAAACATCTACCTGGGGGTGATGAGATTCTGTTTTGGTCTAATTGTAAATATTTGGGCTGCCACACGGAAAACAACTGGCTCTGATCCAGTTCTGTCGCATCTCATAGATGTGTGATAGCAGTTTTATAAACTCTTTGTCAGTAAACTCCAGAGAAACTGGCAACAATCAGATAATGTCAGATTTACCTCAGCATTGGGTTAAATGATTGCTCCCATGTTTAGATTGACTGGAAACCAGCAAACTAGACTGTCCTTGACCACCTATTTTTGGAGCCTATGGTATAGCCTAAATGACACCGTATTGGGAGCGTCCTCTTCAGCATATAAACAACCTGGTGCCTTACACACTCCGCATGCTTACACGCTGGCCTGGTGCTTTGGATCGCAGTTTGGCTTCTTTTTGATAATCGTTTCCTCTTTCTTCCATTTCTGTGTCTCAGCCCCTTTGTGTGCTAGCGCACGACTCGTGGTGCTAAAAGGGTTTGTTGTTTCAAACTCTTGAGGAAAACTAGAAGCAGAATTAGTAACTTTGTTCTGCTACCTTCCTTCTTCCCTTAACTCCATTGCCGCTATCATTCCCCAGCCATCCAGGTATCGGCCTACATGTAAACATGGAAGGGGGTGGTCACCTAGATGCAAGACCATGCAGAAGAGTTGGCTCTTCACTAGCCAAGCACATTAGCAGGGAGAGCTGGGGCTGATTGGAACATCGGTAGTGGCCTGAGATGATTATACATTGTTGTTGACAAGCTTCCTGAACTCCCCAAACCCCCCAACCCCCACCCTTTGAAATGCTTGTTCTATGGCTTGGGTAGTTATATGTATGTTGTAAGTCGCTCAATTAATGGGGAGTAGCAAGCATGTCTTTTTATTTTGTTTTACCTTTTCAGCGTTATTCCACATTATTTGTAATTTTGGAATGTTCTCGCCCACAAAAAAAATATCTATTTTTTATGTGCAACATTTCATTACTGTGTGCAATATCGTATGTGCCAATGGTGGCAATATATGTATATCAATTAAATATATGATTACTATTTGAAAGCATGTGGCTGAATTCCATGTTTATTCCTCATGAAGGAGTTGTATGCCTTTATTTGCACTCAAAGCTCCATCCTGGAGGAAAATATACAGTAGTAAACCAAGGTCTTAGCAGTCGGTTGGTCCAGGAGTTCACCTAAGTACTTTAACTTGAAACAGAACAATGCCACTGCTGGGGTCCCTTACTTTTGGGAAGGGGTAAACTTGGCTTATGGGTTGTTGAGGGTAGAATATAAACACATGATTGCGTGTTTGTGAAAAAGAAAGTGTTAAAAACAGTGAAATCTCCATTTT
This sequence comes from Aulostomus chinensis, assembly GCF_037954235.1. Classification (NCBI taxonomy): domain Eukaryota; kingdom Metazoa; phylum Chordata; class Actinopteri; order Syngnathiformes; family Aulostomidae; genus Aulostomus; species Aulostomus chinensis. The sequence continues at coordinate 15,133,072 of NC_141334.1, read as the reverse complement.
AGCTTTAAGCTAAGAAACGGTGCTTCAGTCCAATCCTCATTAAGGTGTATGGTGAACTGTCGTCAGTGGTTGTCGTGTGTAGCACTTTGCTTTCCCAGGTTAATGAAACGCCTGACCAATACTTGTTTAAAATGATCTCAACAAAGAATGTCATTCTCTCTCCTCTATGTTGCCTCTTTTTTGTTTAAAGGAGGGTATTTGATTTGCTCATTTGGTTTTTGATGCATTAAATATAACTTATGTATATTTGACAAATTTTAAAAATGAATTTAATTTTACCCATGAGGGAAAAATCTATATTCAAGATGTTTGTGTTTTTCATGTTTTGTTTCTTGTTGGAAAAAGAAAAACTTCCCAAAATGTCTATGACTATTCACTGATGAAAAAAGTATGTTTGATTTTGATGTAGTGTTGTCCACACTGTCTGACTCTACATTTGCAACGATACTAATTACTAAAGCTTAATTTTACAGCCTTCAAAATGCAAACTTTGCGATGACAAATACCTGATGACTCGTGTCCTCTAAGAGATTTCTGCATTAGTACTGTATGTGTAATACCAGGCTGTAAAATAAAGCATTACTTTGTTCTCTAATCCTCCCGATGATGCAACTTGTGATCATTCCTGTGCTCTTTTGTGAGCTCTGCTGCTCTTTTAACGAATCAGAATTTGCTGATCAAGAACAACCGTGTGTGTTGTAGTTTTGGGTTTGTTTGGAAATGACATCTTCTGCTCGTTTGTATTGGGTGATGGCCGTGTTGCTACAGCAACTGAGACGAAAAAGAAAACCTGTAAGCAGGTCACAAAGTTATATAGGTTACTTATTAATACTTTTGTTAAGTTTAAATACTTTCTATTTATAAGTTTGATATATTTTTACCTTTTGCGAGATAGACAGAGATCTGGTTCAAAGCGTGGTGAAATGACTCTGAAAACTGTGATTGTTGGTAAAACAAGTTTCCTGCTTTTCCCACACACGCACAAACTCATAAAGTGATGTGATGATCATTTTTGTAATGAAATAATATTTAACAAATGTTGAAGTCATCCATTACTCATTCATTATCCCCAGCTCTGACTACACAACTGTAGGGCTATGACATACGGCTAGATGGCTGATTTTAAACAGTCCAGAACTTTTTCCACACCCATCTACCAGAAAACACATTAACAGGAGGATGACTTCAGTTTCCACCCGGCACAAACATCCAGTCTCCAGTGAGGTCAGAGGGCAGGGTCTGGACAAGCTCAAGCACGTGTGTATGTATGTCTGGCTTTTGTTGTGAAATAGGTGGCGTGTCAGCTTCTCAGCCTCCCTGCTGGTCAGGAGGAAAGCCTTGGAAGTCCTTGGAGTCGTTTGGATCGTCACTACTTTGTAACATATCACAGAAGGTGATAGATTGTATTTTCTGAAAGCACATGGCAATGTATTCCACCCATGAAAAGCATTTATGTGTTACTATCCATCACGATCGTCTGTCAGCCGTGCAACTCACCGCAACAGCAGCAGGATGGCTGCTTAGCGAGATTAATAGAATCTGTTTAGTCTTGTGCAGCTGCTTTGTTCAGAGCTGCTGTGAGGTTCTAATGTGCTTCCTACTTCACATCCATATTTCATTGCAGCAACATGCTCATCATTAGCAGGGCGCACAATGACAGAACTGAACAGGACCAGTGCTTTGGTTTTGAGGTGACGTAATTCACACAGCAAGCTTCTCTTGTTTGGCCACTAGAGGAAGCTCTTTACCTATGAATAAAGTAATAGGCACAGACGGAAAAGAAAAGCCCTGTTTAGACTGTAGAGGGTATTCTTTTTTTTTTCTTTCACATAATTTCCATATGCATAAATGTTAAATAAAAAATGTGGAGTAAAAAAAAAAAAAAAACCTGAATAAGTACACTTCATATTTAATTTCCCAGAACTTAACGTTCCGGTAGAAACAATTTAAACTGTGAATATCTAGTAATATGCCATACACACACACACACACACACACACACACACACACACACACACACACACACACAGAGTTTATATTTACATATATATATATATATATATATATATATATATATACACACACACACACACATATACATACATGTGTGCATGGGTCATACATAGATATATGTCTCCATTTTGTAAAAATTCACTTTATTGTTCATACTTGCAGTAAAATATGTATTTGTTGGTGATATGGGCGTGGTGATGAAAAAGAGAATTTGGGCTTTTTCCATCTTACTTTTTACAGCTTACTGACTGTGATGTCAACTTCCTGAGTTTCTTTTTACCCTTCTTTTAAATGAATCCGTCTGTGTGTGTGTGTGTGCGTGTGTGTGTGTGTGCGTGTGTGTGCGCGAGTGAGTGAGTGAAAGACAGAGAGAGACAGAGAGAGGGAGGGAGAAAGAGAGGGAGGGAGGGAGCTCGTGGAATGCTGTGATGTCATCAGCCCAGTCACTCACGGGCACACATACACACACACACATACACACACACACACGTACACACAAAGACGAGGAGGACCCACAGGCACTCTGACTCTCTCAGCTTAGTTAGCATACTCTTCTTTGGAGCCGCTGTCTACATCCCACTGTGAGTACCTCAACAAATTCTACCCTTCTCTTATAACTCCCTTTTGTTTTGTATCACTCTCACTTTCCCCTGTTTCCCGGGTTTTCCATGTTTGCACCCTACAATTTGCCACCATCTGTATTCCAGCGGTGTGATACTTCTCAGTCTGAGACCAGCTTTCTTTCCCTCCCAAGTGCTGCTTATGTGGTAGCCATTGTTTAACTACCCACTGTGATTGGAGGAGTCCATTTCAATCCCCTTGTTAGAGGAACTGGCTCACGCTGTCCGGGGCTATGACCCTGTGTGTGTGTGTGTGTGTGTGTGTGTGTGTGTGTGTGTGTGTGTGTGTGTGTGCGTGTGTGTGTGCGTGCGTGCGTGTGTGTTGTGTTTTTTTTTTCTTCTCTGAAGCAGAATCTTAACAATGTTAAAATGGAGTCGGTATCTCATGGGAGTTTGGGTGAGACTGCAACATGCTTTGGGAAGGGATGCGTGGTGGGAAGGGGAAGGGGAAGAGGAGGAGGGGGGTAGTTGTTGGTATGGGGGGGTTGACTGATGACAGAAACAGTCTCATTGCCTCAAATCTCCTCCCATTCTGACTGAGAGTCTTACGAACAGTTTAGAAACAGGGTTTGGGCTCTTCCGTATTCATGAAGGGAAGGACAAGATAGATGACTGGATGGAAAAAGGAAAAAAAGAAGGTGTGTTTGAATGCAATAAGGGAAGGACACATACGGGACATTACAACTTTGAGAGTCTTTTAAAGATTTATTCCAAATGTTTTCTGCTTTTTTTTCTGCTTTTTTTCTCGTAGATGTCCTGATGATGACTTCTCAACTGACATCTTAGTGGGGTGGGGGGAGCTGCAGCTGAGAGAAGAAACAGGATTTTGCTGGTGTGTGTGTGTGTGTGTGTGTGTGTGTGTGTGTGTGTGTGTGGGTGCACGTGTGTGTGCATGCCTGTGTGTTTGTGTGCAAGTGTTTCTGCGTGTGTGTGTGTGTGTGTGTGTAATAGCATGAAGATGCAACTTGATTCATCAAGAGGAATCCAAGAAAGACTGATATTGGGATTAAGAAGCTGTTCAAATTTAGAGTCTTGTGACACCATGAGATTCTAAGTCAACACTGTCCACCTCCAGAAGAAGGACACTGCTACCTCGCTAAGCCAGGTGGACCTTCACCCACCACCATTCAAACGACATCATGCTGCAGCAGATACTAAAGGACATGTACATCGACCCCGATGTTCTAAACGCTCTTAATGAGGACCAAAAAAAGACTTTGTTCCTGAAGATGCGACAGGAGCAGGTGCGACGCTGGAAGGAACGTGAAGAGAAACTGGAGAGAGAAGGTGGCGATGCAGAGTACAAGCGAACGAAACCGAAAAAAGGTAAGCCCATCATCACCATGACCTCATCTTGTCCTCTTCCTGTTTAACTAGTGTGACAGCTGCAGTTTTTCAAACCTTTAAACAAAGCTTTCACAGAAATCTCTCTGTCTTCCTTCTACGTGGTACATTGTGAATCCTTTTTAGTCATGAATTACCTTAGAGGAGCTGGCACAAACGCAGCGTTTATCTGAAGTCCATTTTGCAAGTTTAAAGTTTCCTAAACTACAAACCAGCTCTGACAAACACCAGCTGCTCTACATTAATGTGTCTGTGATTGACTCTTTGAAAAGGAGGAAGGAGCTGATATACAAACGCTCTCCAAACACAGTTTATACTTTGCTAACAAGAACTTATGTCCATGTCTAATAATATAATAAGTGCTCCCTGCTGCTAACAACCACTCTCACAGATCGTGTTCACATTTACACAAGGAAAGTGAGGTAGGATGTCAAGGTAAATAATATTAACCGTGAACTGTGGGTATGATAGAAGACATTACAGCATAATAATGTTAAAGGAGACGTTCAAGCGCTCAATTCATCACATCAAAGCATCCTTTAAACTAGAAATGGAGAGTACGCTTTTAAATTCAACTTCTATGTCATTCTAACAGGTTGAAGCTAAACTTATTATTATACCGAAGTACTTTTCGGAAATTTTTTGTAGAAGTTATATAGAAAAGTCTCTTTGACAACAATATATTATGGGGAGTTCTTGTTAGTTTATTGTTTATGCTTTGCTTAAATATTGTTTTGTATAAATCAACACATCATTTTATGTTTGTAACATCGTACATCGCCATTTACAACATAACATGTTACATTAGAAAAGTTAATTTGCAGTATGAACGCAAACTTTCACAAACTAAAATCTTTGCTACAAGTAAACAATCAGTAAACAAGCAGTAAAGCTTGTGGTTCACAATAAAATACAAAGTAAACATAAGGAAATAGACAAAAAAGAACAATTTGCATGTAAGGACGGATGAAAATAGAAACAGTACGCAAAAGAGGAACTAGATTGCAGTGCATTTGCAGTACAAAATAAATGCACCTGTATACAAGGTGTGTACTCATTAAAAATAATTATAAAGTAGAGCATAATAACGTAACTAATGCCAAAATGACTGAATTATATAAGTGGTAAATACCTACATTGCAATACAACAATCACACATGAAGGTTCCCATACGGTGCAGTTCAGCAGCACCAAAAATAAAAGCCTGAGAAATGACCATTAGCATGAATTGACACTTGTCATTATCAGATGGGGGACGGTGGGAGGATTTATTGCAGAACTGATAAATCTTTAAGCTCATCTGTGGTATCATAAACAGAATTTGCAGTCCAAAATGAGACAAACTTAGCTGATCCAGTAACCGAGTTGTTTCAGTTGCATACCATCGTGGGCACAAATGCCCAGAGCAGAAAGTCCCCGCTTCGATTCCCAGCTGAGCTGTATGCTGCAAGTCATTCCCTGCATTTCCTGTTTCCCTCCACAGTCTCCATTAAATGAAATGACTCAATGTTCAGAACGTTATAACTTGGATGTAAACAAGTCATGTAGACGAGTAGATGGAGTCGTAGCACAGTAAACAGAGAATGAATGAGAGTGAATCTATCAGTTTACGCAAAGTAAACTTCAAATAGTTCTTTCATGAACTATAAAGGATAGGATTCAAGTATATACCGTAAATAAACCGTCAACGAACAGTATATATTAGTTTACTTGCATGTTTTAGTTGCAGTACTGAGTATGACTTGAGCTCGTTGAGTACTTGAAGTAGATGTTTTTTTCTACTTCATCTTGTTCTCTTTCAAACAAGGAGTGGTTATTTCTCATTGTAATTGATTTTCTTGCCTGCCTATATAGTCTTTAAATTAATTTGTTTTGTTTGTCATTTTTAACTGTTTGGATAAATACAAGTAAATGTGCTTTATTCAAACTTCATACACTTTCTACCCACTTAAAACAGTCCAATAGAATCCCAAAGAGCTTAATAGTTGTAAAAACTAAAAAAATAGTACAAATAGTACACTTGGTACACGGAGTTTATTTAGTAAAGATACTTGATCTTAACTTGATAAAATGATCTACTTCTCTTTTGTAAGAGCAGTTGGAAATCCGAGAAGTAAAATTCTGTGGGTCAGAGATGTCGCTCAAGTCTGGAATGTTTGACAGAGAAACAGATGAAAACATCAGGATGGCAGACAGAAACAACCGGAGAAAAATGGCTGCGAGTGGGAAACGTACCAACAAAGTACATTGATACATCACAAGGTGCTTCTGCGCCAAAGCCTACAATACACATCCTGCAGTGAAACAAAACAAGCAGAAACTCAGGCGGCCACGTGTCTTGTCCTGAAACTGGTTCGACTCCTCTCTGAAACTGGCCGGTCGGCATTTTCTCCTTGGTAGTAGCTGGTCACAGTACAAAGAAAAGCGTGGAGGAGACACTCTTTTATAACAAATGATTTATTGAATTGCAATTTGAAAAAAACAACAAACAAACAATAAAAAGGAGATTTGGAAGATGTCGAAGTTGCTTGAATATGACTTTGCAGCACAGTACGACTGGTGCATGAACTCTGGGTTAATAACAAAGCACTTCCTATCAACTGTGGTGCAGAGAGAACAGAGCTTCTTCTATCTGGTAATGACCACCGCGGCGGTCCTCAGCAGGCTGATAGAGACGGAAGGCTGACATCACATGGTCCCAACTCCTCTCTTCACAGGTTCCTCATCTATTGCAGTGGAAATGCTGGACAGTTCGTTTTTCTTTTGTTTGTTTTTGTTTTTTTCTGTGTAAAATAGGAAGTGAGTCAATCCTTCAAACAATTAGCAGGGGACAGAACAGGAAGTGTGCAGGAAATATATGTGTTTGAAAAACAAAGAGAGTTGGGTTTTATCTGGATGGCCTTGTGGGAGAGCCGACATACTGCGTTTGTTTTTAAGCAGAGAACGAAGCCGATGTCTGTGCTGTTAACAGCATAATTTCAGCCTTTAGGCTTCATGGGACCTCACTCTTGAGTTTATGATGTTCATGGTAGGTTTTTTTTTTTTTAGTGTGTGTGTGTGTGTGTGTGTGTGTGTGTGTGTGTGTGTGTGTGTGTGTGTGTGTGTTTTGCAGGCAGACTGGTGACATTCACATGAGCCACAGAGAGATAAAAATTGTACATCTCAATGTAATATTTCAGGGACTTTTTTTCAAAAGTGGTGACATTTGTTTTGACTTCAGACATATGAAATAGTATGCATCATCCCAGAGCCGTGCTATTTAATTTATTTTGATTATGACGGGTGTTGTTGTTGTTGTGTAATTTACAGGAAGACATGTGACATTATGCCAGCAAACACAAAGCAGTCGTTTCCTAACATCCCTTGCCAGCTGACAGGATCTAACTCACATGCACCTGACAGTGGTGTTGTTTGGAACAAATCTCGATGATGAAGGTTTGTTCTGGCGGCCGAGTTGTCAAAGTCATCCTGGTATGCCCTGCTGGAATGTGATCCACAGGGTAGGCTGGCAAAACCAGTTCACTCTGAAAGTATGCACTCTCCTGTTTTCAGCCGCGTGAGCCTGCGTCAGCTGCTTTACCCAAGTCACTTTTCTGTGTTCCATGCTGTCACAATGCTGTGTGCTTTTACACCAAGAAAGATGCAACATCATCGCAAAGATAATCACACTGTTTCAAGCCAAGTCGATGTGCAACACTGTATCACCATTGTCTTTGTTTCTTATTTAGGATGAGATCCGAATGGGAACATGGGATGTTTTTGTTTCATCATAAATTCAGTGTGTGTGTATGTGTGTGTGTGCGTGCGTGCGTGCGTACGTGTGTGTGTGTGTGTATACGTGTATCCAGAAGACCTAGAAAGATGGGGTACTTCCCTGACATCTTGTTTATGTCTGAATTCCTATATTTGTGAAGTGCTGCTTGGCCCCACCAGCTGTTGCTCTTGTCTTTGAATCAGAGCAGCAGCCTCACATCCACTGCTGATCAGGTGGCACTTTTACTTCTAAAAGAACCTCAGATCGGTTTCCATATCAAGTGTTGATCTGGATCAAAATTCTTTTCAAACATAGACAATGAGAAAGCATGCAACTGTCATCTACTTATCCTCTTGATGTGAAGTAAAATTTGTTCTTTACTCTTAAAAGGAAAAAAAAAACATTTTATTTCAGTTTCCTTTTTTTTTTTTGTTGTGTTTTTAGCCATTTTTCTACGCTTTACAACACTCACATGTGTTTCAATGGCCGGATTATATTTGTGTGTTTCTTACAGCCAACAGTAAGAATGTGAGTTGGCTGCTTGGTCGGGACGGAGATGTGGCGGTCATTGTGATCGGGGAAGTGGATGAGCTGAGCTCCAAATTTATCTGCTCAGGCTTAGCAGAAAAGAAAGAGCCGAGTCTTCAGAACAACACCAAGTAATGTCAATCTGTTTCTTTTATCGCAGAGCAATAATCTAGCGTTGCTTGTTCAAGAGGATGTAACATATTCTGATTATGTTTGACAGCCATCAAACTATCCTGAAGAGCAGAATCCCAGCTGAAAGTGTCAGATCTGCAAGAGAAAACCTGCCTCCTAAAACGCAACCTGGCATCTCACTGAATTTAAAGGTGTGTTGCAGCATGTTGTCCCTTCACTGAGAGTGTTTCCCAAACTGATAAATGATGTTGACTATTACAAGAACCCCCCAAAAACCCCAAAACCCTGAATATTGAAATGAATCAAAGCCACTTAGATATTTGATCAAACCAATGCATGGAGAACCCTATAGTTTATTAAGTGTTGAGCCTGAGAATCACTGACCTCCCAAAAAACACTCTTGTCCATTCTTAATCTCTCATTTACTCTTCTTATTTAAAACTCGCCTGTGGTGGATTAGGGCTTTTAAACAAATCCTACACATTAAAATATTTACCCCTTGATTTAAATGCAGTATTTTGTGTTAAAATTAACCCTCAGTATGGATCTCTTCCACACCCCTGATATTTTGGGTGTGCATGTGTGTGCAATTGGCAGTGTCAGAGCTGTTGATTTTCGAGTTGGGGGTGGCGTTGTGTGTGTGCGTGCGTGCGTGCATGTGAGTGCATGTGAGTGCGTGCATGCGTGTGTGAGTGTGTGTGTCTGTGTGTATTGGGGTGCCTTCTTTTGCCACACTATCTTAAAAAGAGATTTTCTGAGTTGTCATGGCAACCGTGCACACACTGAGCCAGCGCGAGCCGGGGTCTCATCTGGCCTGACCACCATGGTTCTCTGAGCTAAAGCTGCTCCCTCAGTGGAAATACAAACCTCCCAGATAATCACGAGTTTCCTGCAGTCACATTTAATACTCATCATTTAATTCTCATTCATAATATTCTATAATTTTGCTTTTTTTCTTGTCCACCTTGCTCATTCCAAAACTGATTCAAAGTTAAGCACTGTGCTGACTCCATGTAATACAGCTCTGTCTCTCCCTACAGGGGAAATGTGAGGAAACGAGCACTTTACTCCCTCTGGTGGTGAGTTGGAGTAACTGCATGCTGTAATTGAGCTGTGTGCTTGGGGTGCGTCATGGCCTGGAACATTCATGTAATGTCTTTGTTAAACCCACAGGTGTCAGTGAGTGAGCAGTCACCATCTTCAGCAGCAGAGAAGGTACTTGTAGGTTCACAGACTTTTAAACATGTGATGCTGTTACACGCTTTTTTTGTCACCTGAAAAATACATTTAAAAAACAAGCTTTAGAAGGGCTGTGTGTCTTTTCATGGCAGTCCCACCCTCTGTGAGCAACAGGAAATGTGGTTAGGCCAGCTGTCCCAGCTCTCCCTGCCTCTCTGCGGATCATCTTTCTCCCAGCATTCTCCAGCTCTGTGCTCCAGCTCCTTTGAGCTGCCGCACCCCTCACAGCTCTCACTAGGAACAGCTGAAGCAAACTGTCCTCCCACTGGCTCCATCCTCGCTCCAGCCTTGAGTTGTCTGGAGCTCACCATCTCCCTGTGCATGCAAATGTGTGTGTGCAGGTGACAAACACACAGTGAGAACAGCTGAATCACAGAAGCAAAGCAGGATTTTTTTTTTTGGACTGCCCCAGAACAGATGGTTGATGAACTTGATCAGGGAATTAAAACGCCAGAGATAGAGAATGCGTCAGTCGCAGATGGATGGGATTGTGGGAGAGTCTCCTGAGGATTGGGCGAGTGAGCTCTCCTCAGCCCTCGGTTTTCTCCCTCCTTTGCAACAGAAGGAAATGTCTGTCCCTCACTTCTTACGTCCAAACCGAGCGCTCGACAGGCCTCGACACATCTCTGGCCAGTCCACACCAATGTGGCAACAAACATCCGCACCTTAGGAGGTTTGGCAGATTCAATGGCAGACAAAAAAAAAAAAAAAAAAAAATCACAGCCTAAGCCTTTCCTTACATTATCTATTATTTAGCTGAATGTCTTTTCTGTAGATAGATGTTCCTGGAAAGAGAAAGGAAGCTGGTTTGGTGCCATGACTGTGTGGCTGTTACTAGTGCTGCTGCAGGTTTTCACCAGCTGATTTAAAGAGGCATAAGGAATCAGCCTGAGGGGGCTAGGGGGGAATAAGATTGTTGATTAAGAAGGCGTACAATGATCAAGGACGATTAGTGAGACAGCTTGATTTCCATGTCACCTTATAATTTTCTCCCCACACATCCTTAAACTCTTAATCAGTGGTCATAGTCCTGTTTGTTGTTTCACTGTTGCAGTTACTGGAGGACTGTAATTTGGTGAATCATTTGTCCAATGATTCAATCAAACATGGCAGTCATTCCAGCGTATCAGAAATAGCTGTCAACACAGATTGCACTCGTCTGACTTCTTGCGTCATTTGTTCCCTCCGTAGCCCGACTTGAAGTCAGCCAATGCGACTGAGGAGAAGTCAGTCCCTCAGCTCTCCATCTGCTCCAGGCCTCCCATGAGAACCAGCCCCGTCAATGTGAGACCAGCTTCCGCAAATGTAGCACCGGGCTCTGTCAACACCAGACCTGGCTACGCAAATCTGAAGCTGGCGACTGCTTCGCCATCCCCTTCCCCCAGCAGCAGCACAGGCAGCAGTAGCACAGTCAAAATAGACTCTGGAACAACGTCATCCACCAAAGGTGTCCTTCAGAGCCCTTCGGAGCCCTTGAAACTCAAGGAAGAACAGGATGTGAAAGGTGAGCATTATGGGTAAGGGAACATGCTGGAACTGATGTTCTTCATACATAAAACGAGTCAATAATAAGGAATTTATGATCAGATGAAAAAAAAACCTATAGGGATAAAATAAACGTATGTAGTGCAAGAGTATTTAATTGATTATGAAGAAAAATGCAGACAAATTAATGATATTAATTATAGTTTATTTATGCGGTACTATTTTAAGATAATATGTTTTACTCAATCAAATAAATAGCAATATACAAATGATATTGAAGATAGTTCCGCAAACTTTGTGCTGTGCTGTACAAAATATGGTTTTTGAAGTTTTAATTGCATAGGCAAATTAATTTCTCATATCTCATAAATATTTGCTGTCTCAGCAGATATTTGCTGTCTCAGCGGACAGAATCAAAAATGGGTGGGGTCGCTAGGTTTGAACACAAAGACTAACTGAAACATCCCCGAATGGAGGTTGTTGTTTTTTTCTGTTTTTTTTTTGTTTTTAATCTGAGTTTTATTCCATTTGCAATTAGATGTTTCATCGAGGAGGAAGACGGTACAGTACAGAAACTGGGTGAAAAATGAGCTTGAAACATTCCAACTAGCTTACATGAGCATCACCGCAAGCCGCTGAGCCAGAAAGAGGAGTCTTTTCCATTGCTTCCTCGACTTGGAGAGTCAGAATGGCTGCAGAGTGTTGAGCAGAGTAAAGTTCTTACTAGATAGGTTTCTCTGTGCTGCAGCTAGAGGGATTTATTTCCTCAAACCTAATGTGCTCGCCAAATGGTGCCTCAGCCCGCTGGAATCTTTATGGAGTGGCAAAGTAAAAAAGAGGCCAGCCTAGAGGGGAAGAATAGCTTATGTGGCTGGGATTTGTGTCGTGGCGCTGTGTCGTCCACACACACATACACACGCACATACCCGCGTGCACAGACACACACACATACACACACAAACACACTCATGCGCACGCACACATTGACACACACCTGCTTCTGTGGAAGTTTCTTCATTGTCAGCGCCGCATGTTAGCAGTTTTCAATCAACACGCTGTCATTGTAGCTCTGTTTTAGATTTGATGTGGGGCACTTAATCACTTCAGATGTGATCCCAAAGGACAAAAGAAGAAACAGAAAAAGATTTATTATTAAAAAAAAAGAATGAGCATGGGAAGTCATCTCATTTTGGTAAATGTTATAGTTTCATCTTTACGTTTTCCTGTGTTCAGTTAATCAGCATCACTTGTCAACTCCTCATTTAAAATAATAAATCTTTCAATGTGGTGTTTATTGAACTAGTGAAGTGTTTGAGGAACCATGTGACCTCACAAAGACAGTCTGACTTTGATCTCATTTCATTCAGTGCTGAACCTGAAATCTCCAGACTGCAATCTCAGACCCTAGCTCCTAAGATCCTGGATCCCTAGATACTAGATCCTTAGATCCTAGCTCCTAAGATCCTAGATCCTTAGATCTTAGCTCCTAAGATCCTAGATCCTTAGATACTAGAGCCTTAGATCCTAGCACCAAAGATCCTAGCTCCTTAGATCCTAGATCCTTAGATACTAGCTCCTAAGATCCTAGAGCCTTAGATACTAGCTCCTTAGATCCTAGCTCCTAAGATCCTAGATCCTTAGATCTTAGCTCCTAAGATCCTAGATCCTTAGATACTAGAGCCTTAGATCCTAGCACCAAAGATCCTAGCTCCTTAGATCCTAGATGCTTAGATACTAGCTCCTAAGATCCTAGAGCCTTAGATACTAGCTCCTTAGATCCTTAGATACTAGCTCCTAAGATCCTAGAGCCTTAGATACTAGCTCCTTAGATCCTAGCTCCTAAGATCCTAGATCCTTAGATCTTAGCTCCTAAGATCCTAGATCCTTAGATACTAGAGCCTTAGATCCTAGCACCAAAGATCCTAGCTCCTTAGATCCTAGATCCTTAGATACTAGCTCCTAAGATCCTAGAGCCTTAGATACTAGCTCCTTAGATCCTAGATCCTTAGATACTAGCTCCTAAGATCCTAGAGCCTTAGATACTAGCTCCTTAGATCCTAGCTCCTAAGATCCTTGCTACTTAGATCCTAAATCCTTTGATACTAGCTCCTAAGATCCTAAATCCTTGGATCTTGACAGGTCCTCAGTCCCCACCTCTTTAGACTCTATATCCTTAGACCCGAGCCCTCAGACTGTCGCTCCTTAGATCCTTAGACCCTTGATCCTTGGACCCTTGACCCTCAGACCCTAGCCCTCAGACCCTAGATCCTTAGACCCTAGCCACTCAGACCCTTGACCCTCAGACCCTAGTGATCAGACCCTAGACTGTTAGTCCCCAAACCTCAAACTGTTTCACCTTCTTCACCACTGACAACCAGGTGGTTGAGTTAAGTGAATCACAGTCAGATGTCATTTTCTTGCTATAGTTGTCAGAGGGATGGTTAGTCGACATTATCAGGGGATTCCACCGAGATCAAAGTGAAGCACTTAAAGAAACTATTCAGACTGTACGTACTGCTGAGTACACACTTGAGGAGGAAGAAGAGATACAGCCTTCTCTGGCTATTTGGGAGTATTTGTAAGCTGTTGCCATTGAGCCTGTAGTAAGAAGGGCAGGGTGGTGGCAAAAATAACAAATTAACAGCATTTTTTAAAGTTTGTCTCACATGTCATCCAGTTTAACAAACTGGTAGGCTGCTTTTTTCTCTCTCTCTCTATTTGTGTATCTTCCCCATTTGCATATCTCCATCTTTGTTCATTAGTTTTGCCTGATTTCTTTGAATTATCGTTGCGCTTCCTAGAATCTGGGGTCAGAGCAGTTTCCTTCAACTCATTCAAGATACAATGACCCAGTTATGTAGAAGGTGTGAGGGTGACATTAGCACCATCTAGTGGAAGATACTGTAGAAACAAATGAAGCCGGAGAGAAAAACTCCATCAAGTCCCTCTACTGGAAAACTGCTCTTCCTACATCACATTCAGATAAGATTCCATGCAAGATTCCATGCAAGATTCCATGTGTCCGAGAGAAGACATTTGGATTTTATTGGAAACAACAGAGAGGATTAGGGATTCCAGGATTTTAACATTATGTGGGAAAAAGTTTACATTTAATGCAGAATGATATAAATTTTAATACTTTTTTCTTTTTTCATCTCTTTTGGTCTTTCGAGATTGTTAACATCTGAAAAAGAGCCCTTCAATCCCCTCTCTCTCTCTCTCTCTCTCTCTCTCTCTCTCTCTCTCTTTCTCTCTCTCTTTGTCTTTCTCCTTTTCTCAATTCTGGCAGCACCTTGAAGATTTCCAAAATATCTGTCCAAAAAATCAGACAAAAAGAAAGCAGTAAAACTCCTCACACTGTCATCAAGAGACAATTCCTGGAAGTCATTGTGAAATCATTGTAACATATTATTGGCAGAAGGAGACTGTACTGATCATAGAATACCATAATAACTAAACAGTTCTTTTTCTAGGTATTTCGTCTTTAATACCACCAGGAAAGAAAGTTTTGGAAGTGATTTATAAATGGATCTGTCAAAAAAAAAAAAAAAACGAACCCATGATTAAACAATAGAAGTGACAGAACTGTGGACAGTAAGATGAGATGAAACAGAGGATGATATACAGGCGGCGGCTGGATCACTGGGCAATGAAAAACAGCCGCACGTATGGTGAGAGAGGGGAGGAAAGGGAAAGGAACAGCTGGTGTTGGTGGGAGCTGAGAATGGGCTGGACACAGAACTGCTGGGTAAATGTGTCTTGACTCTGGACAGAAAACACTGACAGAGTGTTTGTCCTTGACAATGGCAGGAAGCTTGTTCCGAGGGGAAGAGGAGGCCGACATGGGCTCATGCCTCAGCTGTTTTCTTGTGAATGAGGGTAATGACAAGGATTCCTGTGTCCTGTGAGCAGAGACGATGACACACGCAGCAACTGTACAAGATGAACTGCTGCGGGGGGGGGGGGGGGGGGGGGGAATCTAACTTCACCTGCTGTGAGCGTATCGTGAACCTAAGCTGAGAATTTAAAAAAAAAAAGTTTATGAAACTAACAAATCTCAAATTAAACAGTCAGATAAATCATATCAACTTTAAAACATCAAGTTCTGAATATGGCCAAGTACAAAGTGGTGAATAGTCACACATTTGGGTAGTTTGGGGGGGATAAAATATGCTTTTGATGAAGTCGTGGTGTGACCTGCAGCTTCATTTGTGCTTCTCATTTGCGCAAATTGCATTTAAAAATCAAAAAAACATCCATGTGAAGTGAAGAAAAAATGGAAATTCCCACTTAATCTTATCTCTCTTTTGCTTTAGTTTCTAGTATTTTTTTTTTTCCTTGAAAGGAACCAGAGGACAAATTTCTGGGAACGAAGACTTTAATGATCCAAAATTTGTTATAAAGGATAGTTAAACTCCTGTTAACTCATCTGATAAGGCCACAAGCCCAAAATGTGTTGCTCTGAAATTAAGTTTCCTAGTAACACTTCCATGTGTGGCTTGACTTTGATCTTTCCCAAAAAAAAAAATTCTTTCATTTTTCATCCTCCTTGAAAGTGAAGTTGTAGCAGAAATCTCCACTCCCATAAAAAGTTGTAGTATTTCTCAATGAAAATCTGTAAAATCTGACGATGTTAGGCCTCACTGGGAGCTTAAAGGGATGCTATGGTTGCTCTCTTAAAGGTGTGTGTCATCTGCATACAAATGAACGTGAAAAGTGCCGTATGGCTTGAATCTCTGTTGGGGTCACTGCAAAAGTTAACACGCAAAATGGAACTACATATGGAAATATTTGTTATGTAAGTGTGTGTTATTTGATTTGAGCCTGCGTGCGAACGTCACCAGCAGCTAGCGTGTCTGCATACGTGTGCATGTGTGTGTGTGTGTGTGTGTGCGTGTGTGTGTGTGTTCGTGTTTATAAACCCTTCTCTGTCTGTCGGTCGGCTTTCCTCTCTTCTCTCTTCACCTTCAGAGAGAAGGACACACATTCCAGTGCTGCTTCCCGACTCTAGCCCAGGGCGACGCTCAGCCAGAGCTGATAAGTGACAGGGGCCCCAGCCCCCATCGAGAGGAGGAGCCCCCCCCCTCTCCACACCCGACACCACCACCACCATCCCCTCCCTCAACTGACTTGCACACACATACACACACATATGCACACACACCTCTTCTCTTCCCTGTCCTTCAGTCCATAGACACGCTGCTCGGGAATTCTGCCCTCTGCCCCACTTATGCCCCCCCCTCGGAGACCCCCCTCCTCCTCACTTTCTGCCAGAGACGAGGAGGTCTTTAAAGAGATAGATTGGCCTTTAATTTTTGTTCTTGCCTGGTCAGTGACACTACCCCCCCCCCCCCCATAGACACACACACGCGAGCACACACACACACACACACACACACCACACTTCTTTGTCCCTCCTGTACAGGAACAAGCAAGACAGAGTGGCAACTCAGTCTCCAGTTATTAAATACAGATCTTCTCTTTCCCCTTGTAGATGTTTTCACAGGAAGCTGTAATGACTCAGAGAAGAGTTTCAAGCAGAAAGGTGTGGGATTTTAGCTTTTTTGGGTGTGTTAAGACAGGTTTGTCAGGTTACTCGTGGGTCCTTGCTTCTAGAAGCACCCTCAAAAGACATGTTACGTATTTTTAATATTTCGTTAGCACAGCTCATCGCCACGACACCAGTCCTCGCTCACCTTCCCTCTCTCTATCTCGCCGTCTCTCGATTAAGCATTCCACTCAGAGCTGCACCAAGGCTCTGAGCTCAAAAAACACACTCTGACCACGAGTGTGTGTGTGTGTGTGTGTGTGTGTGTGTGTCTGTGTGTGTGCATAGCTCTGTGTGTGTGTGTGTTTGTCGGCGTGTGTGCTCTGTGCCTGCCTGAATGTGTGTCAGCCTCAATTGCTGGAGCCTATCCAAGGTTTCCGTGGTGACCACACAACACAACGAGACAATCAGAGGCAAGCCCACGCAGCGCGGCGAGAGGACATTAACACAGGAACTGTGGGTCAGGGGTCAGAGGAAGGCAGGGCAAGACAGGGGGAGACGCAGACAAGGAGGAAGGTGGAGGCTGTTACAGATGCAGCAAAAGGGGCTAGAGAGAGAGAGCCAGCATATGGGGAGCAAACAACAATAAACAAAAACACAACCTTAAAAGCTACTTATGGTCTCCCTCTTTCACGCCTGCAACACATCAAGAGCTTTAAAGGTTTCCTGGCCCCAGGAGGGCCTGTGGGGTTTGGGCTGTATCCCACCTTGGTGTGTGTGTGTGTCGGTGTGTGTGTCGGTGTGTGTGTGTGACTCTGTGCTATGCTGTGGTGTTAGTCAGAGATTGGTAGCATGCGTGACTGATTCCATGAGCAGGAGGGCTGTGTGAAGGTGCATGTTGTGCTTGTGTGTGTGCGTGCGAGCATGTTCACATCCCCAATGTAACGTGAGAATGTGCGTGTCTTCGGAAAATCAACGTCAGAAACGGTGTGTATGTCTGTGCGTGTTTTCATGTTATTTTGTGTGTGTTTGTGCGTGTGTGTGCCTGTGTGTGTATGTGTGTGTGGTGCGTGCACGTCTGTAGATGTGCACACAGGCGCTCTCACATATCTCTGTCCCCCGGGGATGACGCTAAAAATATGTGGCTCCTCAAGCCTTCTGGTGTCTGAGCAGCGTCTGTCTGCTCTCCGCTGCCGTCCCTGTGGCCCTCCCTCCCCTCTGTTACTCCTGTTCCCTCCATTCCTCCCTCAATTACTCCCTCTCCCAAACACACTACCTCAGCAAGCACACACACACCAACTACACCCAGCTGTGTCCCTGCAACACTTCCACTGAGGATGACCTCTGCTCAGCCAGAATAGGATGAAGGGAGGCAAATGAAAAGGAGAAAAATGCTCAAGAAGAGTGGAGAAAGAGATCGACACAGTATTTAGAGAGAGGGAATGAGAAAGTGTCGCAAATGCTGAATTTTCAGTTTATAGTGCCAAGTGTTGCATATCACTCTTGGTATTGTGTTTACATCATCATTAACTGGTTTTCACCTCTCTGGTGCATTAAGACACTGGTTGCTTTAGAAAAATTGATTGAAATAATGTGCATAATAAAGTTAAAGGTTAAAGTTACTTGAAGTAATTGAAGATTTTAGTTTATAAAGAATTCCGCATTGTATTTTATATTTTAGCCAACAGAGATACTAAAAATAGTATTTTATAAGCAGAACATTTATATTATCATTTTTCATGTATAGCTAATAATTCCTCCATTTTGTAAATATTCCACATAAACACTCAAAAAGGTTAAGATTTGGTTTGGAAAGTTTTGCAACGCCTCAAAAAAGACCTCCCCTGTATGCGGCGTTTGACCTGTGGCAGAACTTTTCGGGATCAGTTGAAATGATATTTGGCCATTTGGCCATTTTTAAAAGTGGTTCCATCCTCAAGGTTCAGCAGCGCGCAAGTGTTTTCTATTTATTGTGAAGAAGAAAAAAAAAAAAGGAGCCTCCAAAGTAAGAAAGTTTGAATAATGCAACATGTTCCAGCTCCTACATAAATCTCCCCATTTCTTTTCCTAGGTATTGTTGCATCAGAATTGCCTCGCAGGCCTGCTGTAGAGGAGGCCAGGCCCCCAGGGAGCACGCCAACCTGTGCAGGGCGTGGCAGGGTGGCCCAGCTAATGAAAACCTTTAGCAATGATAATGCAACGACAACGCCCTCCCGCGGCATCAAGCCTCCGCTGCCGACAAAGCCTGGCCACTTGCGTGTAACAACCACACCTTCTGTCAGGTAATCCGGACACACTGATGCCACTTCAGCTTCACACACCCGTCAAACTAATACATGGACAATGCTGACCATGTGCAGCTTCACTCTGTGGGCTGACGGGTTAAGAACTCCAAAGGTGGCTCTTAAAAAGACGGTAATACTTGTCACTATCACTCCCAAAGCAAAGCGATGGAAATGCTTGAATGTAATTGTTTTTTTCATTTTTTCATTGGATGCTGCAGTACTGTAGACATTCTTTATGGGAAAGAAAGTCCAAAGGAATTGAAATGTAAAGCTTTTCAATTCTACCTTTTGACGTCAGTGCCAGGGAATTGATGACTATCACCTGTATTCGCCTGTTGACGATGCTTCTCACGTGTACAAAATTCTACACATTTTTTAGATTGTACTGTTTACTCAGCAGTTTAATTTTCATATGAGATGGCTAATATGCGCACACACACGCGCGCGCGTGCACATACATGTGGTTCAGTGTTTTTAATTACTTTCTTTCTGGGCTTGAATAAGGTGAAAGAAGGTAAAGCAGGGTCCTCCTTCATTCTGCTGTCTCCTCCCTGAGAAGAGTGCGGGTTGTTTATATAGTTTTTCATTACAATTCACGTCTCCCCCTGCTACCCATGCGACCTGTTGTGGACCAATGACTGTGCCAAATGCCTCGTCTCTCTCTCCTTCCCTGTGGATCAAATCCTCGAAAGTTTGACAGTCGCTGCCAAATAATCCAGCTTGCCTCGGTGTTACTTTCCTCTTTTCTTCTCTGTACTAATTTACATGCGGTTGTACATCGTGTGTTTTTGTTCTTTTTTTTCTTTTTTTTTTTTACATTTACTATAGGGAGAGCAATGTTTTGTAATGGAATATTTTACAGTGCTACCATACTGGTAAAACTGAGAGACTCGCTGTATCTGTGATGTCAAGCTTGTGTGGTGCAATCAGAGAAATAAAATGGACACCTTAAAAGACTAAAATCAGACTCAGCTTCTTTCGTCCCTCCTTGATTCCATATGCAGGCACAAAACATTGTTTTTCTCTTCATGTTTTGTTGCAAACAAGAGCAACAGAGTGATATTCTTTCACCTTCTGTATTCACATTTGCATTTTACATTTACTTTTTTTCAGCATCCTGATTGAAATCACTTCGATTTGAGATCCCAAATTAACTGTTTACCCGGGATGGGACCTAACACGGCCTGCTGTTGATAGACACTTTTAATCAGAATAACTTGTGTTGCATTGTGCATGTTGTTTGCTAAATGTTGTCAGCTCACGATTGAGAAATGTTATCTTTTCTGTGCAGTTTTTTTTACATTATGTCTCTCAAACAGTCAGAGTGTCTTTCTTAGTCTCTCACATTCAGATCAGTTTAACTCTACCCAACGTAAGTATTAAACGCTGCGTTGAAAGGTGAGGTTGAAGAAACTGAAGCTCACTTAGCAGAAATGCTAATGTTAGCTTCAATGTGTTTTGAGCTAACATTCAAAGCAGTAAAGGGGAGGCATGGCTTGGAGGTAGAGTGGCCGTCCAGCCACCAAAGGCTCGCTGGTTCGATCCATTTTTCCCCATGTCGAAGTGTCCCTGAGCAAGATACTGAGCCCCTACTTGCCCCTCATTGCCCTGCGATGGCCTGGTGACCCATCCAGGGTGAACCCCACCTCTTGGCCAATGTCAGCTGGGATAGGCTCCACCCCCCACCCCCCACCCCAACGGATCAGCAGTATAAAAAATGGATGGATGGATGATGGATGGATGGATGGATGGATGGATCAAAAGCAGGGGGCAGGAGTCTGCTTGTCACATGATTCATGGACATGGGGTTTGAGTGGATTCTTTGTCCATGATGTCATGTGGCGGGTGCGGAACCCACTTATTGTTATGAGATTAAACCCTGAAGTGTGCTGCCTTCGCTTTCCTGACTTGTTTGAAAGATTGCTTCTGTTTGGTCATCCAAAAGCATTAAGTTCTCTTACGTTTCAATTAAAAACAAACTATCCACAGAACTGCGGTTGAAGATCGAAGTTGCCATTTAAGAAAAAAGTCCCCATGCATTTTAATTCTGTTGCGCTTATTGAACAGAATGTAAAACTACATGTAAACCAACCTAGTGATTAGCACACAAATACCACACATTTGCCTCAATTCACTTTGAATATAAATCAATACGATATAGACCGTTTTTTTTCCCTTCAGGACTGGTGTAAAAAATTGCACATCCACCTCCAGGCTTGTAATAACTCTGCTCAGACGTTTTCTGAGTAATTTCCTGCACAATTCTCTCCAACGCTTGCAAATGAAATTTAAATGTTTTCCTGTGCTAAAAATGTAAGGCATATTTACACATTTGAATCTCTGTGTTTGGCTGCAGATTGGAGTAATTTTCAGCGGCAGTAGGTAATCTGTTAAGAGAAAATTAGCCCACTTGGGCAGATTAAAGTAACACTTGTGTGAGATGTTGAATAAAAGAGGTTTAGCGTGTTAATTTATGAGGAGAGAGGTCACACGCACCTGCAGAGAAAGACAAGGACTATGGTGGTGTTTTATTTCCCTACAATGGCAAGAGTAGGGCTGAAATACAATACGGGACAGTGCGAACATGTATGCTAGTCAGCTAAGTGCGTGTGTGTGTGTGTGTGTGTGTGTGTGTGTGTTGTGTGGGTGTTGGGCAGGATGCGGTAAGTCTCCAAGAAATTAATGTAAACCTATATAAATACCCTAAAAGTGTCTTACATACGTGTGTGTTTTTCTACATTTTTGGCAGGACCGTCAGTACAATCTGTCGTGCCTTGTGGGGACTTAATTACTGGATCCCATAAGGTAGCTATTTCAGTTCTAAGTCTGAGATAGAGGGACTGAGTAAATTCAGCTCAAACAGTTCAGCTGCTAGGGAATGCATTCTCTGAGGGTGGAACCACAGGTATATCAAGGTACTCTCTTGAAAGTGCAGAACCAAACGTGGGATTGCAAGATCCTTGAGAACATGCCCATTTATCTAGAAAGTTCTTTTCTCCAAAATGTCGGAGAATGCCACATACCGCCGTTACAACGGCGTGATCGATGAGCTTCCATTTCCTGTCAATTTAAGTTATTTGCCACTGTGGGAAAAGTTAAAAAGTTCAGAGCACAGTGATTCTTTAAAGGTTGTATCAGTAATCTCTCTGTACGTTTCTGCATCATTAACAGGAATCGATATGGTCAAGCAGAGTAACGACATCTGGATGCACATGACCTTCAAGTCAGTTCAAAGATTCTGCTTTTGTACTCATAACACAAACTTACTGAGTGTCACACCTTGCTGCGTTAAAGTCACGTGTCGCAACTCAAAATTCAGCAAGTCACAATAATCACATGAAAATTAGCTTCACTCTCCTTTAATTTTTGTTCGATTTCTTGGTGACCGGCAAAAAAAAAAACCCAAAAAAACAAAAACGAAACAAAAAACAAGGGAGAAGGGAAAATGTCATCGCAAATGCTTTATATATCACGTGTCTATTTCTCTTCTCTACATTTCCCATCTGGGTATTTCAAAGTCAGGCTGGTGACACTTAACCATTTCCCCTCTGTCACTAAAGCTCACAAGTTCAGCCAAAGTCTAACTTGTACTTGCTGTGTATTTTTAAAAACGCTCAAAACAAAGTATGTAAAATCATTTTGTGCTGGTTTTCTGAGACAATGCTTAATTCTTTCCTAAGGTCAGCCAAAGGCACTCTTGACAGTTGAAAAAAGGCCAGAAAGCTTTCATTTCACAGCCAAAGTGACTTTGGGGGCAACAGATTCATTGGAAACAATGCGCTGCTGTCCAAATACACATGGACTTTGTTGTATCTGTGTGGGCCAAAGTAGAGGTAGGCACCAGTGTCACTATTAGATATTCATGTGTACAAAGCCCTCGCGTCCCAGTGCACACATATACAGTATTTACAATCGCATTTACAGTAGACGACTCGTCTCAGAGACTTACAGCACAACGCAACATGAAATATAGGAGGGTGTAGTGTGTAATCACTGGAGGCCCTCGTGCAACACCACCGAAAACTGCTGAAGCCCACAACTGTGAGATGCCACGTAGATCTCTGTCCCCCAATGAGCACAACAATGGCTGTGGCTGTTCTCTGATGTGCAGAGACGTCGTCGAGCAGTTTCCAGGAGATATCTGCGGCGAGTCGCTTGGTAGCCAGACCCCCCCCCCCCCCGCCCCACACACTTCTCCTCTTCATCCACCGAGCCTGGCCACCACTGTTGTCAGGGCCCTCCAATGGGAGATAAAAAAGAAGCTGTTGTTGTCTCGTTGCAGGAGAGATGGATGTCTGTTTCTGTCGATTTTTTTTCCTTGCCTCACTCATTTCACACCCACAAATGGAGAGAAGGGAAGGAGGAAGAGAAAAAACAAGAGTGGAGAAAAGAAAGAAAGAAAGCTACATTGCTTGTTGTGGCGTTCCACCACACCACCAATCCCCTTCCCCTCCTCCCCACCACCCCCAGGGCAAGGGCCATGTGATACGGAGAGCATGCGGGCACAGCTTCACCCCCAGGCAGAATGAACGGGGGCCTGCTGTGTCTCTCCTGCATGATTAATCTGGCTGAGGGGCAGGACGACCGCCACAGCCCTGCCTGCATTAACTCCCTACTCTCCAGGTCTGCAAGAACACACACCTGCAGTACACACATGCTGATAGACTCAGGTCGATAAAGGTGTCTGTGTGTGTGTGCGTGTGTGTGTGTGTGTGTGTGTGTGTGTGTCTAGCTATTGTAAAGAATAATAACGTCATATCCTATCCCAGTCTGGGCCCAAGTTTATGTCTCGTCTCTTTGCTGTTTATGCACTCACAGGATACTAATCCCTCCGCATGTCGCCAAACTGTGAAGAGCGCCATGATGCGCGGCCGTTCAACAGCACTGGTTTCTAGGTAGTTCTGGGTTCTGTGACTCATCCTCTCATGTGACCTCTGTCTCCCAGGCAACATTGTGGATGTTTGCTGGTGCCAGTCTTTTGTGTAATTCATATGAGGCAGATGGTCCAGGAAATGTGACTTACTCTTCAAAATTCTCTCAGACAAAGAGTATCTGGCATGTGATGGTCACATTTTCAAATCACCATGACAGCTTCTCAGGATTGCACAGCAGGCTTGTCATATTGTCTCACAATATAACACTCAGTTAATGTAGACATGACACCAGGAAATAATGTATACTGGACCAGTTCTTAGCATGACTGGCTCAGTGGATTTCTTACAGTGACCAACCGTGCTGGTATACACACACACACACACACACACACACACACACACACACACACACACACACACACACACACACACACACGCACATATATATATGTAGACTTTTTCAACCACTGTAAAGCAGGAAGTCAGGACTGAGTATTGTGCAACTGTGGAGACCAAGCATCAAAAGGCAGGCAGAGAGTTAACATCCTGCAGTTCGCTCCACATTAACTGGAAAGGAATGAAGTGTCAAGCATGTTTTCACCACAGCAAGACGGTCAAAACCCTACCCCCCCCCCACCAACCAGTCACCCCTCAAACCTTCTCTTCCACATCACCCACACGCCTCCCACTCCCAACAACCTCCCAGATCCATGACCAAATTATTTTCCAGCCTCCCGAGATTTGCCTCGCCAGACAAAAATCTGCAGCGCAGTCCTGATTCAGTGCGTGAGCACGCTCAGCCTCCCTCGCCTCTTGATGCCTCGCTGCCACCACCGAGAAAATAGCTTTTATTTTTAACCAACTTGGCTGCTGCTATGATGGCTTTTTGTGTTTTCACTGGACAGAAGTGATCTGCAACCAACTCACACATTGTACTATAACTTAAGGATGTGCCATGCTGTGAAAGAATTAATTAATACACAGGAGCTACAGGCAGGTATGGTCTGATACAGGTGTTACGGTTTGAGTGATAAAAGTATTGAATGGACAGAGACGAGGAGAGGGAGGAAGCACGAGACGGAGAGGGAGGACAGAAACTCAATGATTGAGAGAAGAAGTGAAAGGGGAGTCGAATGAGAGTGAAGAGATACAGAACAAGGGAGGGAGAGAGAAAATAAGCCCCACCAGTGAGCAGGCCACACAGCCCTGCCAAACTGCGTGAAAAAAAGCCCCCTCTGTTTTATTTATAGTGCGCTGTATCCATGGCAACCAGAGAGGTCAGGCAAGCTGGGCCTGCGCTTCACCCTGCTCTGGGGATTAGGATTTCACAGAGGTTCTCAGATGTGAGGAAGGTGGGCTAGAGCAGCTCGCTGCTCGCCAACGCAGCCCTCCTGCCTTTTGGTGAAGTCTGGGCCCTGAAGGGGAAGAGAAGGGGAGAGGCAGAGAGTCATGGGAATACTGTGGGAACAGTGGTTTGTGGTGATGGAGCCGGGAGGAAGGGGACAAGCGCAGAGGGGAAACATACATGAATGTTAGCATGCAGAGGCTGTTTTGATCAGGTACTTCTGTCGCACAGAGGTTCATTAGAGGTTTTTGGGGAGGTGGTTTCTTACTTAGCGTGAAATTCAAAAAGGTCATGTAAGTTCATTCTAAATTTTCTCTGGCGAGAAGATACTTTTGTAAAAAACAAATCTTGCACTTGAAATTTAGAGTGTAAAAAACTTGATTTGCTTGCCTTCTCCTCACTAATAGTTTTGCCAGACTTTTTCAAAGAATTGAGACTTTTTCTCAGAAATGAGTATACTTTTCTCCTACTTTTTAAAAATTTTGCAGGCTTCTTATTTTCAGCCCAAGAGCGGCTTCTTCCAAAATAGCTAAGCCAGTTGGAATGAGTTGTCGGGAACAGAGAGGTAGGGTGAGGGAGTTAGAGATGAGGAAAAAAGCTGATTTTTCTCCAGGAAATGCATGGTGTGACTACAGCAGAGACCTCCAAATTCCTCCTGGGGCAGAGGACGTGCGTTGCTAGGAGATGGCTCTTGGGGTGGTGTTGCCATGCGTGGATGCTGTTGCCTGCCATGCTCTGATGTGCAAAAGGACATGGATTCAATGCTCTTTCATGGAGCATGTGTGAAAGAACCTAAAGAGCCGTGGAGAAAAAAAAACAACAAAAAAAACGTGGCCCATCCTCATCATGAGGGGCCGGTAATGAGTTCCCCTGTCTCTAGGGGGCACCCTCAGCACCTGAGTCACAGGACCAGCAGAGCCAGCTTTTCCCCCTTGGAGCTGTGACCAATCAAACATTTGAGGTTGCCAGGAATAGATGACACAAGCACATGATCATTGTAGCTGCCTCGGAGGTGGTCAGTTCACCCTCATAAGAGCTAAGCATTGTTCATCACGGGGATGGAGGATGTGTCAGGGTGTAGAGGAAGAGAGGCACTCGAGTCCCTTTAATGCCCTCGGGCTTGGTTACTCTAGAGTGAAGACTGAGACATTTTAGAGGACAGGCCGGCCATGTTTATGCAGTAGTACTGGTTTCGATGATTGGGACTGTAGTAAAAACACATCAGAGGAGGAAGGGTTCTGAAGCTGACAGAGTAGCAGACAACCTGTAAACCACATCGGCTCAGTTCACAGCACATTGTTTCAGAGACAAGAGACCCTGTGATGATCAAAGAACACCATTCATTCCCAGGTCATTCAATTAATTACTATTCAGATTACTTTTTTGCTGTCACTAGAAGTGAAGACAAAGAAATGATGACAAGTTAAATAATCCATTGATCAGTTACTTTTTCAAATAAGTATTGCTTTAGTGCTGAAAACCCCTCGCTGTGTCCGACACTGCACCAGTAACGCAGACGCCATATCTCACTGTGTCCGATTCCATAGGCTATTACAGGGTGCAATGATATTTACACTCACGCAGACTCATGGGAACTGAGTTATATTGCACATTACCACAAATAGGTTTTCATCGGAGTCAGTCTAAGTGTGGCAAGCCCTTCATCCAGAGCCACAGGTTCAAGTCCCTCCATTGACTAGCAGACCCTTTGCTCCGGGCTGTTATTCATCGAGCCTGACTTCCCGTTGAACCAAAACTTTTCTCTGCAGCCCTCTGCAATCATTTATTTATTTAAGACTGTGATTTGGAAAAGAAGTTGTTATACAAATAAATAATGTGATGTCACTTTAGTCTGTCATGTTGCCTGTTAGAAATGACAAACACATGCTGTGTTAATGTTAAAATGAATCATCTGACGCGTTTGGAAGATCTCCAAGATTAGTTACTTTAAATATAAAATAATACGAACGAATTGTTCTTTATGCTAAAATCTTTTCTCTGATCAACCAAGCCCCCTAAAATCTACTATGACCAAAAGCAAATGGCTCCTCTGTCCTGACAGTGGGTAACAACTGCAACAGCCACGTTACACTTGAATTCACCTGTCGATCACTTATTTATTCCCTCTTCAACCCAGACCAACTTCTCTCAAATTGAACGTCAATTCCAACAGAAAATACTTTAATGTTCGTGTTCTCCAGGATATTGTTGAAATCATCATTATCAGATTTTGGGAAAGAAACTGCACACTGAGCGAAAGACATTTCATTTATTCGACTGTGGAAGATTTTTGTACAACAAAGACCGGGATGAAGATAAATTCCTTCATCAGACCCGGACCTGACCTGGATCGTGGACTGAACTGTTATCTGATTTGCACAAATAAAAGAAACGTCTTCATTTCAGCTTGAGGGTTCTTTTCCCTAGAACCCTTTTGATTTCACCCAGAATCCATTGTTGATGTGCCGATGTAAATAAATACTTTTACTACAGGAAATCATCATCGTTACCATTCGTTCCTTCATTCATTCACACATTTATTTAATTAGTATTAAAACCTTATGGAGAAAAATAACAGCTACATAGGATGCTTAGTGTTGAAATATACATATTCATGTCCTGTTCCTATATACAAGTAAAACTGTTGACCTGAATCTAATTTGATGAGCTGATTCTTTATAAATATATATGTATGTATGCGTGCGCTGTCGTGTGATGTAAGATGACATTGTTGAATCACATATATTAAGAGTTATGACCCACAACTCGTGCTTCTTGGAGGACTGATACATGCTAGCTTGTTGAGGTAAGATTAAATTAACGTTCAGACTTGTTCTGCTTGTCAATTCTGTTCATAATTACTCAAAAATTACTATTAGTTCTGTATGATTACAATCAGCAATGATTCATTTTGTCTTAGCAGCAGCTAGAATGGTTCACACCGATGGCGAGGGCTGCCACGCGGGCTCTCATCAGGGGAAATTAGGTATTTTGCTCAAGGACACAGAGGGGAATCAGGGATCGAACCAACGGCCCTTGTTATTGACCAGTAGTTACCACAGCAGGCTGAATCAGGTTAAAAGCAATCCACCTCAGATCCGCCCTATTGTCCAAATATGGTCATCAGCAGTTCAATATGGAGGCCCACAGACAGATGACATCACGCTGACTACATCCAGTCATTCTTTACAGTCAGAGTTTCTCACTTTAATATTGTGGTTTTCAATATCTGGCATAAACACACCAGAGATTCTTATACATTTTTCTTATGCAATCGGAAAAAAAAAAAAAAAACCTGCTTTAGTTTTTAATCAATACTGCCAAGCCTGCATAATAGCTCCTGTTTTACTTAAGCACTTAACCACAACCCAAAGTATTGTTTCACATCAACATCTCTCTTCACTGGCGCGTAATCGTGATGTCGAAATGAGCTCTAAGTGTTTACAAAATGTGGATGACATGCAGAGTAGTACTGTGGCTGAACAATACCTCTGTAGACACAAATTATGCTCTGAAATTACTGCTGACATGCTGCTTTCAATTATGAAGGGCTTACTACAATTTGAGTTTTTTTTTCTCAAAAACTGTGTTTTTTGATATGGATTGTGATGGAGGAAACTATAAGAAGACAAAACAAATAAGTCGAAACAGTGAGCGCTTGAACACAAATACAGACACTTTCTTTACTCGGACAGTTGTGACTGCATGACTTCAGAGTGAAATGTCCTCGTTTTCTGTTGTAGTCTTGGCCACATGCCTTCGTGTTTTCCTCATGTCCATGCCTCTCTCCGGTATTGTCCAGCCATTCAGTTGATGTCTCTCTCTGTTTTTGCTCATTTGTCTCTTTCCTTTCCCAGCTCTGGGTGATTGGGGACTTGTGTTGGTCTGTGGAGGCGGGCTGCAGCCAGCACTGTGAGGAGAACTTGGTTCTGCTCTGGTTCTGGTGCTGGCTGGCCAGCAGGCCCCCGAGGCTCCGGCCCAACTCCAGGATGGGCAGTAGTGGAACAGACAAAGGACTTCATTCTCTAAAGGGGGGTTGGGGGTGGGGTGTGTGTGTGTGTTGGGGGGGGGGGGGTGATAGGATGAAGGGGCTGTTCGGAGGAAAGTGAGAGAGGGAGGGGAGCTGGTGAGCCCAGCGCAAGGGGTCTTATCCTCCCGGCTCAAACACATGCCACCAGCTGCTTCCCCCTTCCTGTGCTTTCATTAATAAGGCTCGCCGTGCACCGCTGGGTAATGCACATGCGTTAGCGAATGAGTGTGAGGTAAATACGGTCCGTCTCTCCATTTTTCTATCTTGTCTGTTTAACCATCTTTATCTCTTGGTCACTCATTCTTTATATGATGTGCTCTGCTGAACTGTCCATTCTCTACATGTTTTGTGTGTGTGTGTGTGTGTGTGTGTGTGTGTGTGTGTGTGTGTGTGTGTGTGTGTGTGTGTACCTGTGTGTGCACCCACGGAGTCTGTCAGACTCTCAATGTTTCCAGCTCTCAGCCAAGAGCCAAGGCACGCATTGCCAGAGGGAGTGCCTGCAATGTAGGGCGCCCAGCAAGCTGGACGCAGGCAGAATATCAACGCCACACGGCAGACACTCCTCCCAGCAGCCCACCTGCTGACTTACGTGATCCAAATGTGTGCGTGTGTGTGTGTGTGTGTGGGGGGGGGGCTGGTAGAGGTAGAGGGGGAGGGAAGGCTGCAGGAAATTGCCAGGTAGTTTCCAGACCCACTTCCTTGTGTTGCGCCCAATTAATCATGGATACATCTGTGTTGGATGGACCTCTACCCCAAGGGAAGGGGGCGGAGCAGAGACGTTTGGGCTTTTGTCTGTGTGTTCACACTTGTTTTATGTCAGTGTGCATGTGAGCATGCTACCTGGGAGAGTGCACAGTGTGCCTGCTCGACGCAAGAGGAGGGGGGTTTGTGCGTATTTGTCAGCAAAGGCAGGAGGAGGGTGTTGATGCTGGGATAATTCCAGCCTTCCTGTCAAAACTGCTGTCATGGACAACCTTCATTGGTCCACTGTCCTCCTGCTTGTCCATATTATTCACCTGGTATCAGCCACTAACCCCCCCCCCCCCCCCAACATGTGCAGACATCAACACATACTTCTCTCTGCTTAGCCGGGCCTCACTGGCGAGAGGATCATTTTTCAGCACCTGTGTAGCTCAGCGCTTGAATGTTTACTTCCTGAAGCTTCTGGCACACCTGGACCTGAGATACCTTCAACTCTGCCCTCCAGTTTTGTTTTCTTCCCTGTTTTGGCATTTATGTCTCCAGTCCAGGTCTAAACACATGAATAACACATGAAATTGAGTAATATGAGTCAAGCGTATGTATGACTTTTCCACAAAGTCTACAGCAGCTTTTGATTGTTTGTTGCTTACACAAGTCTGTTTGGTTGCCAAAGAAGTTTTCATTTTCTTTTAAATACCTGTAAAGCCCTGTAAACCACCCCTGAGTAACATAATACACTTAGTTTAGCTGAACAAGCCATAACTGCTCATAAATGCATCCAAAAGAACTCCAAGCTCACAGTACATGAGTATTATTTAACAGGCCTTTTGTTATGTGTTTCATTTGATTGACTATTATGAACCAGTGTCTGCAAACTGTACAATTCAGTGTTAAAATCAGTTGTTTTTATGACTTCACACGATAAAAAAATGAAGTCAGGGGCTTTGTGCCGTTGTACGTTTTCATACAAGGGTGTGTTTTTGCTCACGATCGTGTGTGGAGGCCTGGCATAGTGTGGTGCAGTGCAGAGTGGAGAGGAGAGACAGCTGCCCTGACAGATGCCGGGAGGCAGGACCCCACTGGGAAGCAGAGGGAGGGAGCTGGCACTGTCTCACCCCAGCGGAAACACCATAGGCTGCAGAGGAAGTGGGCAGGGGGACAAACCAGGGGCTCAGTGTGTGTGTGTGTGTGTGTGTGTGTGTGTGTGTGTGTGTGTGTGTGTGTGTGTGTGTGTGTGTATTGGATATACTTGAAGAGGACCTTGGCAGTTGGTCATGCACGTATGTATTTACGTCTGATGCATACACGCACGAATGCATGCACACACACGCGTGCGCACGCACGCACACACACACACACACACACACACACACGCTCTCTCTCTATATATATGGTATATGATTCCAACCAAACCGGCAAGCCACACACACTCTCCTACTGTGCCCACATTAGTCTATATGTTTGAAATGTGTAGAAATAAAAGCTTCATCGAGAGTCCATCTAGCTTCCTGCTCGACACACACAGATAAAGTAATGACCTTTCAACCGGCTCGATGGAAGGATGTGGTCGTGCTGCGTAGATTGAAGTTACACCTGGCTGAGATCACATGGTCTGATCTCTCTGATCTTTCGTTCCCATCACAATGCCTTTTCCAACATGTGTTTCCCTTTGTCAAGATAGAATATCCAGACACAAGACGTGTGTTAATCCCACTTGCAGATGTGTGTCTTGCTGAACCAGGAGTTTTAGCGAAGACACAGACAATTTTTTTGTCGAATGTTCTCCTCTCAGAGGACATTGATGGTTTTAATTTGATTGGAGGAGCAGAGTCTTATTTAGGTGTTAATCCATTGGTCACATGCTCAAGGAGAAGGTAGAAAACACATCCCTTCTACTCCTAAATAATCATCTCAAGAAACCTTCATCCATCCATCCATCCATCCATTCTATACTGCTGATCTGTTAAGGGTTGCCTGGGGGGGCTGGAGCCTATCCCAGCTGACATTTGGCGAGAGGTCCGGTGAGGCGAGTCCATTGCAGGGCCATCAGGAGCAATTAGGGGCTCACTATCTCGCTCAAGGACACTTCGACATGGTCACCGGGGGAAGTGAGGATCGAACCAGCGACCCTTCCATTGCTAGACGGTCACTCTACCCCTGAGCCATGCTGCCCTTAACACAAAAAAATCTACATTCTCCAAATGGCTCTTATTCATAAATACTTGACATTTTATTGGAGGGGCATTTAAGGTTGATTCATGAGTTCTTCAACCACGTTTCCGTTCATGTTAGAGTCATTAGGATTGTAAAGAGTCCAAAATTATCTTAATTTCCTTTCCTTGTCACAACTATAACTTTCCAAACCTTTTCTATTCTCTGCTGCTGATGTTTTTATGACCTGCGAGTGCTAATATTATTGATGAATTGACTTTGATATGTGCTTATGGATGAAAGTTCTCTTTTATATGCTGCTATTTCTCATTTATACCCGTTGATATTTAGTGAATGTGCAATATGTGAGTTCTTTAAAGCAGCGTGTGAAGGGAAACACAACAGACCATTCAGTAATGCAGGACAAATAGTGCACAGATTAAATCATATTTTTTGTTAAATAGGTGCATATTATACATTATGCAGAATGACTGAAATTGTTAATATGGTGAAGTTTTGAATGTCCCCGTCTGTTCCTGAGTTATGGTACTGAATAACGTCAAGAACTGTATTTTTTGCAGAATATCATAATGCCACGGTGAAACTGACCTTTGACCTTTCAGATTTAAAATCATTTCATCATTTGATGCTAGTAGACTTTGGTGAAATATTCTCAGAACCGGCTGAATCATAGCCAAGTACGAGTTATGAGCTGACAGTGACCGTGACCTTTGACCTCCAAATCCAAATCTGTTCATCACTGAGTCCAATGGGTTTGGAGTTTCCTTCCAGGCGTTCCTGAACTACTGCATTCATGAGATGGATGTGAGGTCACAGCACAGATGACCTTTGACCACCCGCACACAACTCACTTCACCTGTACCTAGAATAACACACACAAATAACGCCAGCAGAATATAGACAAAGAAGAACGATGGTGGCAAATAAATTCATCTCTAAGCCACCAGTGCAGATTTGTGGTCTGTTAACTCAGCTGTGATTTAAACAAAAACAAAGCCTAAAACCAAGTGACAGGAGAACACGGAAAATATTATTAAATGAGTATTAAATATCATTCTTAGCTCTACTTCATGCAACATAACCATCACGATATCATCAAAGTCCAAAGTAAATTTGTGGTGGTGGGGGTCTCACGTTCTGTTTCACCTGTAAGTTCCTGTATTACTGACCTGTTATGCTACAGTAGCAGCAAAGCTCCCAACCAGGACACACAACCGCTGCAGCAACACGTGGAAAAGAGAAAAAAAAAACCTACAGATGAGAGGCGAAACAGAGGCAAACAGCCGCTTTCCATCCCATTCAGCTAAGCTTGATAGAGGATTGGCAGGAGGTGAAGTCACTGGATGTATTAGCTTTACTTCCAAGATGTCGGAGCATACAACAAACAAGGTAAATGCATCTCACTCATGTTTATGCCATCAGCTCAGGAGAAAGACCCCAAAATATGCCTGTAACAGTCTTGATTTGATTCAGCCATTTGACCTCTGACGTAACACGGGCCCATCAACTTCAAAGGGAGGGGGAAGCTAAGTGTACTACGCTGCACCTGTTTACAGTAGCCTCTTGACAAGATTGGCCCCGGTCAGATGAGCCGAGCACACACTCATCTACATAAATAACCACAGAGGATACATAGTTGATCTATAACTGTCTGATCTCCAGCACAGCAACACAGCAAAGCCTGTCAAAAGTGTAACCAGTTGATTAAGCTCTCAAAAAGCAGTATTTGAGCAATACGCTAAGTCCCTTACAGTTAGCTGCAGGGATAAAGAAATTTAAATATATATATATATATATATATATATATATATATATATATATATATATATATATATATATATATATATATATATATATATATATATATATATATAATATATTAGAGGGAGAGAGAGAGAGAGAAATAGTTTCCAACACTTAAAGTTTAAAAGCCAGAAACATGACAACCCAGACCTGACTTGAAGAGGACATGACTAACTGTAAACACACAACAAACACTTAAATTTGCTATTTTTCTAGCTACATGAGGGCTAAATCATGTAGCTTCGTCCACCTCTGCTGCTGTGGATGGAAAAATACGTTTGAGCGTCACAAAATGATGAGTTTCACAACTACAATTGCATCTACTGGGTCGGGATTAACCTTTATTACATGATTATGCAGAATTAAGTTGTACTATTTATGATGATAATAAGGTTGTGACATATGTATAAGAAACCTCCACAGATGTGTGATTTTATGGCTGTCAGCTCGTGTTTATAACATGGGACACCGTGTACACGACTCTCAGCAAATCCCCACTTACGAGGTTGTGAATAGCCCAAGACGGGGTCGTTCCTATCGACTCTTGGCATTAACACAGTGGACATGACCTCATTTGGATGTAGCGAATCCCTGTGAGCGTTTTTTTTCATGAAGATTCTACACGTTAATGGATACAGCAGGTTTTGTCGTGATTTTGCTCATACACACTTAGGAAGGAATGTGTTTGTGGGCGTATATGTCCTCTTTACTGAGTGTGAAGGATGCAGGAGGTCTGTTCTGCACGCAGCGCAAAAGACTAATGCAGCTGCAGGGCCGGCACAGTGGGAAGTGTTGCCATGGTAAGCTGGACTGTCAGGGCCAGAGTGACCAGACTCGCAGCGCACAAAGTCACTGCAGCTGCTTCTGCTACTGCTAAAATGGAAGAGGATAGGAGCTGTGGATTCCACCACAGCACCGAACTGGTCGTTGTTGGTGTCCTTTGTATTGAAAAGCCTGACATCCATACCCTTGCAACAGAGTAAAGGCTGTAGCGCTAATCCAAAAATTCAATGGCTCCCTCAAATTGTCCTTTCTTCCCCCGTTTCTTCAGACAAATCAGCGAACAGGCGAAGCTATCCTCAGAGATCCAGTCTACAGGGACTAATACCACAGAGGAACAGCACAAGAACAATGTGTCTGCTACAGTCATTCAGGAGGACGGATCTTAGAAGGTGTTTGTTTCTTCAGGAGGCTTCACAAAACAGCTTTGTAAATCCGTCTCAATAAAGAAATAGTTTTTGTTGATGTTGTTGTTAATTCACTTTTTTGACAAGATCTCTGCTGCTTTCAGCTACGTATGAAGCTGCAGCCAGTTAGCAGCAGGGAAACAGCTTGCCAGAATTCTGCAGCCTCCCTTCTTTTTTCTTTTTTTTTCTTTTGTTTTGATCAATAACTTTCTGTTACATTTTGAGTCACCACCCTCATGAGACAGACTAGTGTGGATTTCAGACTTGGTTTACTGTTTCCTCCTTCCCATTCACATTTAAGCTGAAATCCAAAACACTTTTGTCTAGATTTATGGAGGCTATAGCCCAACTGTATTACTTACAAAGTCATGAGCATTATCTAGCTGGTGTTCTCAAGTGCCATCGATTAATCAACAGCCATTTATAGTTGGAATCATTTTCATAAATGAAATGTAAAGAAGAAGAATAGTTGTAATGCTGATAAGTCAGAAGAGAAGAGATCATTTACATGTCATAAAGCAGAGGCTGTGGGCCGGTGTAGCAGCTGTGAGTCAGACGTGCAATGACAAAAAAGATGTGGCTCACTCTGTATCCCATCGTCATGATTTCAGGTGTGATTTGGTCATTTTGGCAAGATCTCAAAATATGAGTCATGCTGACTCATTCTCTTGTTCAGTAAGTGACAGAGACAAAGAGCGCACACCGGGTAAGATTAGCTTTGCATGCTAATGGTCAGTAGTGGATGAGGGAAAGTGAAGCTTTCAGTTTGGTCTTGAAGGCAGAGGTAGAGGTCTCGGGAGAACAGGTCATCAAAGTAGGTTTTTAAAATTTTAAATGATTTTTTTCTTCTTTTTTTTGCAGAGTAGTCAGAATTGGTCCAATGTCCTGCCAAAGTCAGACAAAGTTAATGTAAGCAGCTCAACATCAAGGACGGTTACTGAACATTAAAACCATCGCTAATTTGATTTGTTGTCAGTAGTCACACTTACAGGTGCTAATTACGTGTGTTTGTTGTGACAGTGAGGTTTGTTATATGGGTCTTGGGTTACCCGCCATCATCCACATGATTGTGTCCAGCAAGTTTGACCTTAAGGGGGAAAAATATAGGTATTTATTCGATAAATATCATGTATTCATCAGAATGTTTGGTCTCATTCACAGTGAGTATTCACATGAAAAATTAGGGCGAGCATGAAATATAAAATCTAACAAGTGACTTAACCTAATTTGGATGTTATTTGACAAAAACAAATGTGGCATTTTAAAATAAAATAAAGCCACTACTAGAGTGACAGGAAAGAAAATGAAATATATAAATATAAATATACCCATGCAACAGAGTTAACCTGTGACTATACATTATTCCTCTTCAGTATGATATGCAACTTCCCACACTGGTGTTTTTGGGACGCGCGTGCTGTCTCTGAATCCATTTAGCTGCGACACATGAAAGGATGTGAACATCTGAAGTGATGTGAAGTGCAACTGGCTGCCTCCCAA
Source organism: Aulostomus chinensis (assembly GCF_037954235.1). NCBI lineage: Eukaryota > Metazoa > Chordata > Actinopteri > Syngnathiformes > Aulostomidae > Aulostomus > Aulostomus chinensis. The sequence goes on along the minus strand of NC_141334.1, from coordinate 15,096,571 downwards.
GTTTGAAGTTTTCTCTTGCATAAAGGTCAAGATGGCATTACTGCTACCATTGGCAAAACTGCACAGTGCATTGCAGTGGAAATGGAAACAGGCAATGGCTGAAGCTCTGTAAGTCCCATACTAGAACTAAAGGTAGTGAGAAGATTGGCAAGTTTTTTTTTTCATTTCTAAAAATGGAGTTTTGTGCCTTTCCCAGTGAGACTTTTTTTTTTTTTTTTTTTTTTACAGTTTTAATGCTTTTTATATTTTACATGAAATGGAGCTGCAGTACATGAAAAGCATCCTACTAGTCTTAAGTCACTTAGTCTTAAGACCATCCCCCCCCCCCCCCAATTTTTATGATGCGTTTTAATAAATACATAATTGAACCTTGTCAAGCCGAACTGCTGATGTTAAGTGACACAGGAGACGGATTCTACCAATGTTAGCACGTAGCTAAGATTTAGAACCGGCACCCCCACCCTCCACCCATGAGGCCCAGTAGCCATTACACGTGAATAAAAGAGACATTTGTTTCTCTCAAAATCACTGAGACGTATTCCCTGCTGTGGCCATCTAATTGTTAGAAAGAGGTTTTTCAACATGGCCGTTCGTTTGGACACCATTTTAACTGACAGAGACGGTCATTCAATAGAAAAATGAACAAAGGAAACAAGTAGTTTTAGTTAATAGTTAGCAGTAGAGGAAATGCATACCTCCGCCAAGGCGACCACAGCCAAACCCAAATGAAAATAAATGCAATTTTTAGCAATGTTAAACAGATCTGCCCCAAAATTGAATGGGTCGATCCACCAGGTTTGGTGAGAATCTGCCTCACATTTTGTTTCTGCTGTCCGACAAACAGCAGCGGAAGCAGCGGAGACTCGTTTTATACTCAGTCTATTTGACTCATTCAGTTCTCAGTCTGCGCGTTGCCATTGAATTCACTCTGTAGGATGGAGGCGTGAGAGAAGATGACCAGAAAATGTGCTAAAACACAAAGAAGTTATGCAAAAGCAAAAGTTAACCATTCTAAATATGACGTGCATTTATTACTGCTGATGTGAGAGAAATAAAGAAGATAGAGGTTCACATATTAATGTGCACAAATTAGAAAATTCCATATAATTGTTTTTTACTTTAGGTTTATTCAAACGTAAATTCTCCTGCACAGTCTCACACAGATCTAGTAGATTTCACACATAAATACTGGTGGTCATGTGTGACTATTTGCTTCAACTAGGAGAAGATTTTCTAAAATAAGAGATTCATTAAGCTCCCTTCTCATTTTATCGGTGCAAATAAAATGTTATGGCAATCTAATTCAATTTTATGGAGAAAAAAAGCTTCTGCAATCCTATCTTTGGGACAATTTGGGTTTGTTTTAACAGTCCAAAATCGTCTGTCCATATCTTGGCCTCTCTTTGGATGCGCACACATGCACACATGCACACGCGCGCGCGCGCGCACACACACACACACACACACACACACACACACACACACACACACACACACACACGGATACCAGACTGTTGTGCAAGAGGACAGACTGCAGTAAAAGTATTGTAGGGACATTCACACACATCTCGTCTCTGCACTCCTGGGGGAGGATCCATTCCCTTCCAAACACACACCACCGCCTGAGGGGCAGAGTGACCGCTCAAGCAGTGCTTGCGCCTGCCTCCACACACACACACACACACACACACACACACACACACACACACTGAAGCATGTGCATGTTACGTAGCTGCTGCAACATTCAACCCAATTGATTAGAGATACAGAAATCGACTGAACACCTACTCACGACGCTCTCAAAACAAAGGCGAATGTAGCTCAACTGCTGCAAGTCTTCATGGTGAAATGCGTAACATTTGAATAAAATAACCTGATTTATTCACAAGCTGTCCATTTCAAAGTCTGACCACATGTTCCTGCCGTCCAAATTTTGCCTGAAGTTTCTTTCGCTGCTAAAAACGAAGGTACACACCTGCCGTATAAAGCAACATATGCACCAGCACAACACACCTTCCCAATAATCGTTCTGATTTTCCTGCAGATGATATCTTTACCCTGCACCTCCACCTTCCTCTTCCTCAAATCTTCCTGCCTGACTCTTTCCCTCCAGTCTCCCACCATTTGCAGGCCTTGTGCCTGACACCTTCACAACCCTTTGACATGCTTCACTTCATGTTACGAGCATCACGTGCTACCTCGCTAGGCTGCATGTGTGTGTGTGTGTGTGTGTGTGTATGTGTGAACATGTCTGGAACGCATGTGACCATTTATGCTGGAGGTGAGCGTGAAGAAGGGGAGAAGGGAGCATGAATGAGGAGGGAGAGTTTACGCATTTAGCCTGAGTTTGTTAATAATTTATGTGTCACAGGTTTGCAAAATTGCCTCACGCTCCCTCTTCTCAATCCTTCCTCTCCTCTTCTGGCTTCTCTTGTTCGTTCTATCTTCTCTCCAGCTCCCTCGTGGTGTGGGCTACCTCTCCATCTCAATCTTTTTTTTCCCTAAACTCTCAGTCTGGTGTTGCTGTGTGCTTTAACAGAAGAGAAAATGCTAATATCCCCGCGGGGCAACAAGCAACAAAAATCAAGCCAAGATGCCCACCATGACTCCGTCGTCCTGACCAACAGTGTTGTCAGTCCTGGTGACAGTGTACTGCCATGACAGCAGGGGGATGTCAAGCTCACAGTGAAATTTGATCCCACTGTCAGTGAAAATTTACTATATATCTTTTTAGAGCCTGCTGCCGAGTTGCCATTCAGTTGACTATACATGAAATAAACCAGCAAAAATATTTAAACAAACAATTAAACACGAGATATTCTGGAATGCTCTCCCTCTCCCTCTCCCCCTCTCTCGCTCTCTCTCGCTCTCTGTCTCTCTCTCTCTCTCTCTCTCTCGCTCTCATTCTCTCTCTGTCTCTCTCTCTGTCACTTCACTGCAGCGCCCGACACTATGCCAGTCATCTAATGCTTCAGGGTGCTGGACTGCGCAGGCGGCAGGTGACACGGATTTCAATAAAAGGGATTATAGATGTGGGGACTGCAGAGAGGAAAAACAACACAGCCGTGTACACATTTGGGGCAAAACTGTGCCTGGGTGTGCACACAAAACAGCATTGGCGTTAAACTCTGTACTTTTCGATGAATCTCATTTATAGATATTATATTTTGCAGTGATAAAACATTCAATTTATTGTAGATTTATAATCAACCAATGTGAAGGCAAATGCAACACAATACATGAGAATGTGAAAAAAAAAATCTCTGTTTTGATGCTTTGGCCTTTCTGTAAAGAATTCAAGTGCCTATAAGAAAAAGAATCAATAGTCAGCAAATGTCAGAAACAAAGACAGGTTTGTTTCACCGTTTCATGTTCTTTTGTACACACATGGACAGCAGTTAAAGAGTTAATTACAGTTTGATTCTTTTCAATTATAGCGCTCGATCTGTGGAGTATTTTCAATCTAGAGGTCAAGCTATTTAATTATACCTGAACACAGAGTTAAACCATTAAATGACTGACTACATTAGGTCATTACTTAGTTTGTGCTGCAATTATTAGTCGCACAGAGGCCAAGAGGCAGTCGTTTAAAAGAAGAGCCTCTATCCTCATATTTGAAACCCCCTTACAGTCGCTCCATTGTCAGGTGCTGGACTTATGGGTCTCGGTGGGTGGACAGAGGACCACGGAGTGACCTGCTCAGGACAGCTGCCGACATAATGAGGCCAGTAAACAAGCATCTGTCTCCCCCAGTGAAAAGCAAGCCGACTCAGGCCAGGACATCGGCTTCTCACTCATTATTGGTGAATGCTGGGACAAGCAAATGGTCAAACTGGACGTCACAAATTAAGAAATAAAGGTTATTAAGTTTACATGGGTGTCAATAAAAGACAGTGCGGCTAAAAACACAGCTTAACCGTCGGCATTGGTTCTTCGATGTCCCTCCTGATGGTTTTGATGGTTGTGTGCTGCCAAGACAAGGACGCAAACAACTGGGATTGCAGGCTAAAGAATAAGAGAGGCAAAAGAAAATGAACTTCATAAAGTTACAGAGACTGCAGATAATCATGTTTTTTCCTGGACTGTAACAATATATTCAACATTTCAATGTCAAAAATTATTCCTGATAATGCTGTTATTGTGATGAATAGAAAAATCTTAATAACCATGTTTTGATTTGTTTACCATGTATTTTTTTTAATATTTTCTTTTTTGGTAAATTGATTACACTCAAAAAAAAAAAAGTGTAGTGATGTGAAGAATTTGTGCCCATCACTACAAAAGTGTTCCAATGGCAACCACATCTGACACGGACGTTATCAAGGTTCATTTATTGTCAGACTAAAGAAATGCTTTCACATGAACAGAACAACATTTGCAGCTCACGTTCCAGGACAGGAAAAAAATCATAAGCAAACGACAGTGATAAAAGGATAAGGTTTAAATAGTAATTTAGACAGCAAATGAAAGACATGAAAACCTTATATCTGTGATAAAAGATGAAAAAAATCATTTAAAACAGCATTTAAATCATTCTGCTAGAAAAATACTGTGTCCTGATGTCTGTAAGCCCATCATAGCAATGGTGTCCTTGCAATGCAACGTCAGGGATACACTACATTCTTGTCAAAAAATGTGTACATATATTTAGAAACATATCTTTGCGCCTATCCACCAATCGTCCTGTTTTATTTTACGCTCCATGTGTTCATCACAAATTGTCATTTTTGATGTGTAGGTTGCTAATGCCTAGCTAGCTAGCTAGCTCAGAAGTAGTTTCTCGCAACAGGAAAGGAATATTTCATTTTTTGACCACTTTAGTGAAAGACTCTTTCATGCATTTAAACAGATTCAAACATGGACAAACATGCATAACAAGAGGAGCAAAATAAAGGAATAATCACATGGTAATATATATACATATCAATTTAAGGGTATGACATTAATTGTATAGCTGCTATTACTGTTGATTAACTGCTAGCTCGGTCGGAGTGAAGCTGACAACTTTATTTGAAGACTTTTTCATACAGTATATCTAAACATACAGAATAAGAGAAGAAGAGCAAATTAAATGGTCATAAACACATGTTCACAAATTCAGTGTATAGACATTAATTGTAGTAGCAGCAGCCCAAGTAGGAGACAAATATTAGTCAGACAGAAATACCCTTCATATAATTGAGAAACGGTGATTATATGTGACACCCCACTTCCTGAAACTCAACTGTCATGTGAAATATCTTCGTCACTTGTTCATTCTGAGTCGAGACCAGTGAATGAAGTTGATGGTCAAACTAAATTCTGTGTGCTGTCATTATATAAATGTGAAATCTGTTTCCATCTGTTTCAAATTCCTGCTAATCGGTTTGATAACTTCTGCAATGGCACATTTTTACATTACTACATTAATATCTTTGTGCTCCATGTTCATCCTGATAGACTATGAAACATTTCATGAACCAAATCCCTTGTAATTAAGGAGATACAATAACTCACGTCGTCATTGACTCTATGGTTCTTGTTAGTGCTTTATCACGACAACAAGGGTTGAGGTTCTCAGCGAGCGTGAGGAGGGAGAACCGTTGAGTCTTTTCCTGTAGCATGAGTCACTGTTGGCAACCTGACTCTCCAGTCTGATTGCCTTGTTGAGCTGCCTTTTGGCTTGGTGGCTCACGCTGTATATCCTCTCTCATTAGCAAATGTGCAAAGACCAGATTTAGACAGCTCCAACTGTGTGCGATAATAATGCAAAACAAAGCATTGCTATGATGAGAAGCAGGTGATGTAAGAGCCTCGGAGATCATGAGAAAAGCTTCAGACAGGTGTGAACTCGAGTATATTCTAGGGAGAGTTTTATTGTGATGTGGGAAAAAAAAGTGACTTCTCCTTTTCAGACTGTCTGTCGCTCTACTCTTTGGGTGGTAAGTGTTTGGGCTGAGAGCACTGACCAGCCAGGACCAAGCAAGCGAGGGAAGCAGAGTGGAGCAGAGGAGGAGCTGGGTGCAGGGCTGGAGCATCGCCTGGAGGTATGCGGATGCGGCTCTATGCTTGCACCGGGGTTTACAATCCATTATGAACAACTACAGGAGCCAGAGGAGGGAGCGCGCGCGTGCGCACACACACACACACACACACACACACACACACACACACATACACACACGGATACGCACGACAGTGTGTCAGTCAGCTTTCTCTATAACGTGTGATCGTTTTACTTTTCATGAAAAACAATCATTGAATCAAGTTTTAAACTGTAATCCAGGTCATAAATGTTTGAAAATGTCCTCACAACATTACATAGTTCTGGCTGCCTTTTTTCCAGCAGTACTCCTGATAAATAATACAGTAAGATGTATGTGATTGGGGAGGGAATCTGTAGTTCCAACTCCATGCAGTACCACACAGTTCTAATGAATTTAAAAAATGTAGAAGATAAAAGAAGAGTTTGATAAACATCCTGTATACTGTATATATCAGATACACATCAGATTGATGATATAATTTATTGTGAGCATTTTAAATGACAGTATATGGTGTATCTGATATAAAGACAATATTAAATCCACTTACTGGAGATTAGTTCCAGGTGTGTGTTTGGCATGGCGGTCAGCTGTGTTTCCACTAAGACTGAAGTTAGGCTTGGGCTGAAACATCGTTTCTGGACCACAATAAAACATTTGCATCTAGAGTGTATAGTACCTTTACACATTTATTGTTTTTAGAAAAAGAAATATATGCATACTTGAAATTATATCAAATGCTTACCTTGTTGTGTAGGAGCAGCTCTGCATTACCACTTCGGTATAATATGTTTAAGGTACAATGTAAAACAGAACTCATAAAAGATATTTTTATTTTTAGGTGAGTTTTATTATGTTTCATCATTGATCTATTGACATGAAACAGCATAGTAAGTCCCCTGCTTTCCAAACTTTTATAAATCATGCACTCTAAATTTTTTGTGACGGACTTCTTGTTTTCTTGTGTTCTTTTTCATTTGGTCTTTTATTTTGAAATCATTTTGACCTTCCTGTCTATTTCCCTCTTTTTTTTTGCGCTCACCTGTGTTTCATCTGCTAACCAGCCCTCGTTGGTCACAACATTGCCCCCAGTCTTTCTCATCCTAGCACCTCCTTCCTGTTTCATTTCCTTGTTCAATCCATGATTTAAGAAAAATCAAATCAAATCATGAAAAAAAAAAAATCATAATACTTTGGGGAGAACCGCTTAATTATCGCCTGTCAGAGGTTTAGAAGACAAAGTTTGAAGAAAAGCACAAACATTAATTCTTTTGAATAAAGTTAACAAATTGTGTGACCAGAGGACTTTTAATGTCCTTGAGTGGATGGTAACAGAAGGAGACCTTGGTTGGAACAACCTGAGTAATTTTAAGGAGGAACAGCTCAGACTACCACACAATCCAGCACACACCTGTGTACTGCAGGGCTGTTAAACTCCATTAAAAATTCAAGCTGGCGTTCGTACTCAAACACATGCATACATAAATATTCTGTTCTGATTTTACATTGTTCACAACCTTGGTCTTCAGCAGATGTCACTCTGAACATGTGTTGACGGCAATGGTTTTTGTCTTAGGTAAAAGAAAATGTTTGCTATCCTGGAAAAAGTGAAGTACCTCATGGAAAAATTTGGAGTTTAGAATAATAAAAGGTAAATTGTGGATAAGATTCAAAATGTTTTACAGCATTTCTTACACATTTTCGTTTGTAGCAGTGTTATAAATCCATGTATAGCTAACCTCGGATTAGGATGGTTCGGGTTCAGCTTCTGCAGAAACCAAAGATGGTCAGAGATTAAACAAATGTTTTTGCCATTTAACCTTGTAAAATAAGAGAGAAAGAAATACATGTGTGGAAGCTGGAAAGAGTGGTCAAAAATATGTGAGGACGAGAAGTGCACGAGGTGGGAACTCATGTGGGCAGAATCAGCAGTCTTGAAGCAGGTCCTTGATTTACTGGGTGCAGCTGGTGACTGAACCACTAGAGTGCAAACAGTGAGGAAGGAGCTGGCAGAGTTAGAGTCTTCAGCTTGCAACCCCTCCCCCTCTGTTTCACAGTCTATCTGCCCACTTGCCCCTCAAGCCAAACTTCTTACCCCAGACAGTGACACTGCACATTCTCAATGCCAAGGCATCAATTTTTTATCACATTGGGAGGGTTTTTTCTATTCTGATGACAGAGAGGGGGAAGACATTCAGAATAAAAGTTCAGCCTGTGAGTTTTATTTGGCACCTAACTATCTACTAACTTTGAGGAACAAGACAACTTTTTGGGAACCACAGTTATTATCTATCCTCCCCAGGGTCCGACAAGAAGATAGGTACCTTCTCTCCTCTGTGCTGCATTATGGGCTCATGGAGACTACCTGACTGCTAGTTAGCTTAGCACAGTGAATGGTGGTGATAGGCTGTGTAGTATATCTCAGAAAGATCCTTAACCTTGTCGGTCTTAATTGAGCAGGCAGGGCAAATGGATGCTAACACTTTCCATACATAACCATTCATTGTGCTAAGCTAATTAGCTAGTCTCTGTGGGTCTCCACTCCCTAATACACAGAGGAGAGAAGGCTATCTATCTTCTTGTCTGGCTCTGGGGAGGATGGACCTCAAGTGGAATTCCCCAAAAAGTTCCTACAAACACCAACACATGCATGTGTGTTGCATCATTTGCGGTAGCTCCAGTTTGTTCTGCTCGTGTATGAGCATGGACGATACACTCAAGTCATCTCTGATATATTTACACCATCCATTTGTCTGACAGATACTCTCTCCTGGTGATTTGTCAGAATCCCAGTTGTCACTACTATCATTGTTTGGAGAGAGAAAAGAGTCACACCCTGGCAAACCAGTTGAATATCTTCATGCTGCAAGTGGAAAATCGGGACGTATAAAGAGTCTGTGAGGATTCTGGAAAAAAACTTCAGAATCGTATTGAGTGATTTTTAATATCCTTCAGGGGCTTTTAAACATCTTCGCAACAGTCTTCTTGATTCGTGTTTTTGCTGGCACATCGGTACATTTCTTGACGCATTACAGCCACCTGTAGACGATGGGAAAGCACTTGCAAGAGTGTGTATCGCACCGGTGCCGGTGCAAACTCATGTAAGATGAACAGTGAAGGGACATATAAAAACTGCTCTTGTGCTACAAGCTCTCTGTAACAAACCTCTTGTGTTTTGCACTGCATGCTCCTGCTGCACTAATTTGCAAAAACTGCTGTAACGCGACTGCAAATGAAGCCCCAGTTTTATCATCTCATTTATGAGCTTAACACGTTTAAGGGAGCGCTAAACAACATCTTGCTGAACATAGACTCATTTTTTCCAGTGTGCTTCATGACATTTGTGCTTGTATCGAGCTCCAAATCAGCAAGATCATGAGTATACTGTAGATCTCCACTGGTAAAGACATCAAATGCGGCTGTTTTCAAGATGTGACGTGAGTCATCCCAGCCAAATCAGCTACTTCATCAAGTCAATGTCCGGCAAAAAAGAAAATTACTTTTCAAGAAGTTCCAAAAGAGCAGATGTACATTGCAATTATGAATAAATCAAGCAATCTCTACGGATGTGTTCTCACGTTAAGTCAAGGCCCTCGTTTAATATTTTAAAGAGTAATGTGTAACATGTATCTCTGATAGTAGGTCTGGACAGCATCTGGCAGGTGAGGGAATAATGTCGTAGAGAATACATCACTAAAACTATCTAGCAGTTGTTAGCTTAAGGTTAGAGAAGTGAGCTGATGACTTGAAGGTCGTTGGTTCAATGCCTGAACCAGCAGATGGTCCAGCAAAAGTAGCACAAGGTACCGTTGAAGGTGTTCAGAAAGACTCTGATGAGGAATTTCATCTGGTATCCTATGTTTTAACTCTTTTGTGCCTCAGCTTCCAAATTAGTCTATAAGGTCAACAGCTGACCTGACCCCAGGGCCTTGGCCTGAATCGGGGGTGAACCTGCGGTGCCTTTCACAGTCATAAATTTGTAGTCAGAACACTTACTGATAGGGAAGTTGACAATCACGGTGCCAGCGCTGTGTATATGCGTAGCTGTGTTGAGACTACGTGAAGGTCACATCTGTGCAGGATGGTCTAATTCGCTGATACTGGGTTGCGGCCGACATTGTAAGTATGAGAGTTTACAAATGTCGGATGCAGATGTTCTGGGGGAGCTGACTCAACCTCATCTACGGCGAACCTTGTACATCTGTCATGGACATCCATTAAAATGCCGGTGTAAGCCGTCTCTGAGTCTCCAGTCTGGTTCTTGTGTTCGACAAATTCCTTCCTCTACAAAATTCCTCCACTGTAAAGGTTCAGTCTTAACACGGCGTCTTGTCACTGCCTGAACAAAAAGAAGTATGATTGAAAATCAACACTTCAAAGGAATAGGAGTCAGAAATTGCAGAGGAAAGTCTCATGAGGGAAAGAGTCAGTCACAAAAAAACATCTGGTCAGGCTTTTTGTCAGAAAGATTTAGCAATAAGTAACTAACTTATTACATATTAAACTATCACCATCTAAAAGTATTATATATAAGTGAGTATATACAACTGCAATTGTATGGATTCTGTATATGTGTCACACACTGGCATTATACTTGTACCTGGATTTAGTTATTTTTATGAGAATCATTTGTAGATATGATGATCGAATATCAAAGCAATACTATGTCAGTACTATACAAATACTGTATGTATCAGACTTACTGTATTTCCTCTGCATGGTACACACCATGCACATCATATTGTGCAATGATTCATCCAGTTTTGCCTCTGCTACCATGCTGGAGTGAAAGGGTGCTATTGCTCTAGTAATAAGAGAGCTAAAAGGTGGAACAGAGGAAGAGTGGTGGAGATGTGTGGTGATGGGGGGTAGCAGGGCGTGAGCCTGCGTCAAAGCTCTGATTAGCGCCGGCCAAGCTACGCTCTTATTGATTGGCACAGTGGAGACACTGGGCTGCCTTCCACCACACTCTAATGAGAAGCCCTGACCTCCACTAGTCAGCAAGGTCACCAAAGCCTACTGTAATTGCACTTTCTCTAATGGCGTCAGTCACGCACGCACTCCAACCCCAGTAATGACAATTACCATAATGTCACCGGGCTTCACAGGGGCCCTCCAATCATCCGGCACATCGGGAGGAATCATGTTCGTCAACGGATGCCACAGATTCAAAGGGTGTAACAGATTTTGATTATAATACCTAAAAACTGGAATGGGTGTCTTACCTGATGCTGTTCTGAATTTATGACAACAAATCACCTCACATGCTCTGCTGTCAATATTCATATATAACACCCCATCCAATGTATTTATTCCTATTCATAGTGATGTAATCCCCTGTCCACATAGGGGTGAAGCATCTCTCTTCTAAGTGTCCACTACGAGAAGTCATTGATACATGAAAACTATCATGCCAAAACCTCTGGGTGACAAACACAAACATAAAACGGTGATCAATGTTACCAGAGGATGATAACTGTAGTGACTCAAACTGGCCGGAGGTGTGAACCAGTGCTGATGTTCTTTGGTAAGAGAGACCAGTTTTGACACTTGTATTTTACAGCTATAATGGGTGAAGTTGCTGCAGAGGCGGGGTGAAGAGTGAGTTATGAGATAGACAGGTGGGTCGGCAGGGGGGGGGGGGGGGGGGGTATTATTATTATTACGTGATAATAAGTGAGTTTTGACCAAATTCATTTTAAAATGTGTCCTCTAGGTTCCATACTGATTTTTGTCAGTCGGTTATACAATTGAAACATCTTTGCGGAACCTTCAATCTTATTTTCTTTTTTTTCTTTCATATTTTTTTATGTTAGGGCTATACCATGTGGTTAAAAAAATAAGATGTTTGTAAAAGCCCTTTAATGAGTTTGGATACCTACAAGGTGATTGAGAGATGATGACTGGAGCTTATATACAACCTCTTCTCAACACCACTGGCAACCTCATACCAAACAAAATTCATCCTTTATTTTTGTTCTCTGGATTTGAGTTTCTGACATCATCGCCTGTCATTGCACTGACTACTGGAAGCCTTCAACTAATATGTAGGATATCAAAGCCAAGCATGGACAATTACTCCAAAAAGTTCCGGTCTCTGTATAATGATATAAATATCACTCAGGAATAGATAGTTCTCCAGTTTGAAGCTTACACACGGAGTAGCTTCAGTTCAATAAAGCAGGTGATGTCTGAATCCGAGATGATATTTGCACAAAGAGTTTTTATCAATGACTTGGAGATGATTGTCCCAAACGGATCAGAGGTTATCAAGTGTGATTGTCACGCACATTTAACCGTCACCTGATAACGCTCACACATCATATCAGACCGCGCGCTCCCTCTGTGTCCTGCTTTGTCTCATGCATTTGTTTTTCACCCTAATTGTTGTTCTGCTATTTGTAGCCCAACGGGATTTCTGGGGTTAGAGTGCGTGTGACGCAAGTGTGAAGTTAGCAGTGTTGTTATTGTGGTGCAGTGGCAATGTAGGACTGTTAACACATTACTGGTCTAAATACCTTTCAGTGTGGTGGTGGTGTTGCTGTGTTTTGAATCAAATAGCATCCAGCAGTTTTATTGACTGAGTAGCTAAGTAGCAGACACAAAAGCTACACTTCCTCAGTTATTTCTGAAGCTCAAACACTGTCTGAAATAAAAATGCTACTGTAAAGATCAATAAATTACGCCAGCTGAAGAACAAAGTAAAAGAAGTCAGCCCTAAAACTATTCACAACATTAGTTTAGGTCCCAAAGGTGGACTGACCTTTCAGAGACCCCAGGGCACCTGAGAGGGGAACTCAGGCACAGGCCTGAAGGCCGCACAGAACCACCACTGGCAGAAAGGCAGGGACTTGAGCGACCTTATTCTGGAGAAGTGGAATGTCAAATCTCTGGTGAGGTAAGAGGCGGAGTTAGAACTGGAGGTGCAGCAGTATTATAGTTAGGTACACCTGCAGTGTTGGCCCAGGGTTAAAGGCTTATTTTCACTAGTCGCTGGCCAGGTAATGGTATGTCCTCCCTGCCTACTAACTTCACGTCACAGGGGGGAAATCTGGTTACTCCACAGTCCTGGAGAAGAGGGGGATTTCAATGATCGATGATTCATAAGTGTCCTCATACCAGAGCTCCTCAGGCCAAGGATCAATGATGGCCCTTACTGTCCTGTCATCAAACTGTGGCTATGCTGTATGTCTCAAACGCTCAGGTGAAGAGGGGAGCAGAGGTATCAGCTGATCACGACCGCCAGGCGGGAAGACCCTCCTAGGTCAACCCAAACAGGCTAATGCTGGGAATGTCTAGCAGAGGACCTGCACTGTGGAGTCTTCAACTCCCACCTCGAGAGAAGCTGACCACGTGCACATTCCTGCGGCCTGGGAACACCTTATGGCCCCCCATGAGGATCAGAAGTGTGTTACTGTGGGGAGAGTAACTTTGTTGATTCTGCTGCCACCATGACCTTGTCCTGGACAAGTGGTGGAGGATTCATTCAGCCCACTTTGCCTCACTTCAGATGCTGCAGGTGAAACATTTCTTCAAAGTACAGCTTTTTAATATAATTTGTTTGTTTGTTTATTCCCACTTGATTTTTTTCGGTGCAACATGGGGCTTGCCAAATAGCTTTGTGGGTGTTCAAATGGCCTACTGTGTTTGGCTTGTGTTTGCAACTTCAGTGAAAATCAGTTTCTTTCCTTTTTTTTTTAATCTCATGTGCAATCAATGCATCATGCCAGATCAGCTTGATCTTATGATAAATAAAAGATTCGAAATAAAAAATAGTAAATCCTACGAATGTTATATATCTGTATTTATCTGTGCTGTTTACCCATGAGTGTCCTTGAGCGCCACTAGAAAACAACACTTTAAGTTCATTCTGATGTTTCTAGGCTCTTTGTGGGCTTTGACATTTGACTTTGCCAAGGAATAACATTCTGCTAGTTGGTCTTACCAAACTGTTGCGAACCCGCCATTTTTTTTTTTTATGTCTTCATCATATGCTTTGTTGGTACAAAGAGTGTTAGTTGTTTTTTTGTTTAGAAAACAGGCAGCCATAATAAAAGAATAACAACAGATGTCCTCTTGTCATTATTCTATATCAGTTTTAGTCCAATAATAGCTGCAGAAGAGCGAATGACTTCCAACCTGCAGTGAGGACCTCCTACTTGGCTAAGCTACACCCGTCCTCTTTTAGCTTTATTTTACAGTCTTATTTATAAACAGTTATTCCACTGACATAAGACCAGACTCTTAAAGACTCAGGGTTGTCTGTCAATTTTTTTCCATCTCTTTACCTTTGCAGTGAATACAACATCAATACTTTGAGATTTTATAACTTTGTCGGACTGCCAGTCTGCCTTGTCTTTGCGTGTTTGAACAGATGCTTTTCATTACTTTGCCATAAATGTAGGTTATTTTTAGTATTTTTGATTAGAGATGACCACTGGGGAAAAAATAAATAATAAAATGGATCAACACATATTGTACATCTTCATTTTCATGCATTCATTGTACTTTACTATAGTCCTTTGAAAGTGTTTGACATATTTGTTCCAGTAACACTTGACACAAGAAACCAGAGAGACAAAGGGAGGAGTGATACAGGAAAGCTTCACGAGCACCATTAACCAACGGCAGCAGTGTGAATGTGACGCAGCAATGAGAGTGAGTCTCTCCGGCTTGAACAGGCAGGCCTATTGTCAGTCCGGTTGTAAATTGCATGCTCACTGGTCATCTGATGGCGTGCATGACTGCAAGTACTGTTATATCACAGTGTATTTTTTAGACTTAATCTAGCCCCATCTACAGGTGACTTGTGTATGAGTTAAAAACAGTTCAAATAATGTGATTTATGAATTATTTTTTGAGATGAATGGACTTTTTAATGTTTTCTTTTAACAAATAAAAAGGTGAGATTTCTTTCTACATATTAGCTCACATCCTAGCAGAAAAAACAAACAAACTACAGTGCTTATTCCTGATGAAGGTTTACACCGTTTGGCAGAAAACGTGCGGTCTGTGGGTCCAATTTACGGCTCTGTCTGTAATTTCAGCAGGTTCATGTATTTAAGTGAGAGCTGAGGTCATAAAAAACAGGGAGAGAGAGAAAGAAAAAGTAAAAAAAAAAAAAAGGATGGCCTGGGTAGGTGGTAGCTAAATCAGTGAGAGCACAAAGAGGCAGGCGTCTGAGAGGTATTGACCCTCCATTGATCGTCAGAAGCTGCGTGGTAGTATTGACCAGATAGAGGAGAGACCCGGGGAGGCAGCACACAGCTCCACTGCTGAGAGAGAAAAAAAACAAAACAGAGAAAAACAACCATATACACTGCCTGCTCTGACCTTGTGGGCCGTCGCTGTCCTACAGCCCACAACACCCTTACCCCACCCCACACATCACATACGTGTGTGTGTGTGTGTGTGTGTGTGTGTGTGTGTGTGTGTGTGTGTGTGTGCATCTGAGAAAGAGAGAGACCCCTGCAGAGAATCAAACAGAAAGCTCAGCTTTGTCTCACTGAGACCGTTTCCTATCATAGCTCTTACGAAGCTTTACTGTAGCGCCAGTAAAACACTGCAGTTAACCGCCCAAGAGGGCCTTCTGGTGACTGGAGCCTCTGCTGCGCGCACACACACACACACACACACACACACACACACACACACACACACACACACACACACACACACACACACACACTTACAGCCAAACCATAAAGTCCCTGACACTTCCACAGAGCAGGATCGCTAAAATTATCAGGATAAGTTCCTCTTGGCAACTCTCACCATAGCAGCCATCTTTGTAACATGTCAGAGTAGTTCCAGGCATCTATCTCAATTAATTGGGAAAGGGCCATAACTGTACTTTCAATCGTCACATTAAATGTTTCATTGGATATTAAAACCACATGAATAGAATTAGAAGTCAAATCAGATGAAAATGATTAAAAATCACACAACTTTGCCCACCAAAAAGGTTCAAACATCTGTTTTTGCGCGCTTGATGAAGATTCATCTCACCGTTGTAGGTGTGGTTGTTTGTTTTCTGGTTAAAGGTCACGAGCAAGCAGCCAATAAATAACCATCCAAAGCTGGCTAGTCCTCTCTCAACCCGGATGGAGGACAAAAGAGACTTAAATATAGATTGAAAAGCAATGTTATACCATAAAAATAGAGAGTGGATAGAAGAGACCGCAATGGACAGTTTAATTTGACTTCTACCGGGCTCTTAGAGTTGTGCTGATAATGTTTCTGGAATATATGTGAGTTGTTAAAGCTGTAAATTGGAGATTCTTTGCTCAATTCCTGTAATAAAGTGTTTTCTATTCCTAACTTAGGTGGATTGGTATTAATTATCCAGGGGCAAACGTACAGTAATTGGTGTATGAGGAAGTAATTAAAGAAATCTAGGGCCCTGAGTCTTCTGAGTTGTTTTAGGAGGGGTTTTAGAGTGCAGACGATTTAATTTGTTGTTTCTTTTTGTTAACTGTGAGAGGAGAACTAGTCTGAGGGTGGGGTAACAGGGGTCGGGGCAAAAAGGTAATTTATTTAAGGAGATTGTGAAATTTAATGGTTTAAATTCAGCCAATTAAAGATAGTGGTAAGTCATTACATGTTTTCTGACTGTCTTCAATTTATTACAGAATTTCTATGAAAGCATAAAGCTTATTTTGAATCATTTGTTTCAATCCAGGGAAAGGTGGATTCAGAATTACGTAATGGATTTTGCTGCTCACATCGCAGTTAATCATAGTTTACCACCCCACTACAATTAATGATTGGATTGTGGTCTGACTGAAGTGAGGTTTAGGGATTACAGACAATTCACAAAAAGGACGATGACTAAAACTTAATAAATTTATGCTTTTAAATAACATTTTAACAACTCAAGTAGATGCAGAGTTCACGCCACAGCTTTATAGACAAGAATCATTTTGTGCATAGCAGTAGCAGATCAGCAATATCCATTTTTATCATCTGCTGATCACACACCTGTAACATGAAGCATGTCTTCTGCATCAACTTTGGATGCTTACATAGACGCTTTTACTGTTATTATGACGCTTCTTGGTGTGGACCGCTCCCTAGTAATGTACAACTGAATGTCATCAGCATACAGACTGATTTTATTGGTGGTGTGTCTTCATTTGGATGCCTGAGAGATGCTCAATGACAAATACTAGTGAGGAAAATGGACATTTCTTTTTGTAATTTCAATATCTTTTTTTTTTAAAATGAAGTTAATTGGTCATATTGTTGCCCGGGGTAAACAGATGATCAAAACAATCAAGGATAAAGGGCTAAGCTATTTTGTCAAGTGTCTAGTGGATGAATGCAGGGATTGTTTGGGGAGGCACTATTTTAGATAAAGTACTTTTTTTGTAGTTCTAGGGAATCTCTCCGTGAAAAACATTTGATCTGAGTGTATAGATAATATTACAAACACCAATCTAAATGATGAATCCTTGCTTATCATTTTTTCTTTTTGTGTTGATTAAAAAAAGAGCACCGAGTGGGGTCCTTGTTGCTTTTAAGTCGAGTGTACGAGTGTCTCTATGGAGGGAATTAGCTGTGTTTGTGATTTTTAAGACACCCTTTTTAAAACAAAGGTGAAAGGAGAGGCCGCTGTTCAGCTGTGTAGGCGACTGGTCCTGGTGATTTATTGCTGGGTGTGACACCCTTGGTGATTTCTTCTATAGATGGAGGGACCTCCAGCCTTTCTCAGTGGCCAGCATCACCAGTTTTCAAGGGTCGGCGGATGATATAGGAGATATGTATCATAAAACCACCATCTTTGGTGTGTCGTATTTCTCTACACAGGGTTTCTTGTCTCTTTCTGAAAGGTCTCTGGCTGTGTATTCACATATTAATGTAGTTGAAATATAAAATACCAATGTATTTTCATCTTTTCTAATTTAATGATCCCCAATGTGGGAGCCATTTTCTAGGAAAGGAAAGGTGGCGCTGGCACAACACAACTAGAAGACTGGATCGTCATAGCAGCATCACTTTGCCTTGATGCCATTCAGTAACAAGTGTTATTTATTTATACAGATTCATAAATTAGATGTTTATCAGCACCCTGCTGCTATAGGAAACTAAATCTTGCAGGTCCAAACCCAGGATAGTCATTTGGTAAAAAGAAGAAGAAGGAGGGGGGGGGGTCATTAAAGGGAAAACCGGGAGTCACATGGGAGGAAGAATCTGAAATGACTCCCCTTGTAGCAAGACCAGCCCAACAGAAGGACTAAACCTCTCTCCCTCTCTCTCTTCCCATCTCTCTCCCTCGCAGAGATGCAATTAATTCGGCTAGAGCATGCCAAGTGTGATAAAGCAAGCGGGATGCGCCCTCGCACATGCCAGAGGGAGGACAGTTTCCGATTCCCCAGAACAAATACAGATTTGGGACTTTCTGTCCAGCACATTGTGACCAAACCTCATCTCATCATTTCCACCTTGAGTTTTCCAGCGGAGCTTCAATCCTTCAGTAGTGCCGACAGACAAAGCATCTCTCTTGATCCCACACTGGTGCAGCAACACCACCCAAACTTTTTACACCTGCCACAGTCAAATGGTAACTGATAGACACTACTGTTTTGGTACAGATTTTTCTAATTCTGATTTATACTCCCCATCCCCCCCACCCCCTTCTTCCCAATGCACAGTTGATTATTCACAAGGCCAGGGTCCAGGGACTGCAGGTGGATGAGTCAGGGATTGGGAAAGGTGTGGTGGAGTGTGAGTCATGTCACGGTACACAAAGCACGTACCATGCAAAGTGCAGGAGGGAGTGTAGCTCAGGGCCGGGGAGGCCATCGATACCAGGGAAATTGATCGTAATCAACCAAGTTACAGAGAGTGAGCAGGGATTGGCCGACGACCATCTTTCCCCTACTCCCTCCTCCTCTGTTCCCCTCATCTCCTTCCTCCATCTTATAGCATGTTTCCTGATGCAGTTTTCATCCAGACTGAAGATAACGCGTGCATTTACAAGCAGACAATGGCTGATATAAATAGTTCAAAATATCAAGTCAAAGGTGTGAATGCTTTGCTTGTCTAGCCATCCAAACAATTCATCATAAATTTATTATTTTGCGCTTCATTTTGAAGATAACAATCTTTCAACTTGTCTGTGGCAATTATCTTTTATCATATCGCCTCTGTATAAGTCTGTTTGATCAAACAAATAAAAAACATTCTGGAAAATCAGCCGTATCTTCTCTGCTGTGCTGGCACTATAATTTCTCGTTTGAAGACAGTGGCGTACCTAGCAGTGCAGATGCACCATGAAAAACGCTGGCCCAATTATAGCACAACACCTAGCCTTATGGTTTCCATGGCTGCACGATGCATTTTCCCGCAGGACGCACCGTGGAGAAACGAGCGTCTTATCAACCATCACCCTGGTAATAACACTCCCTCAAGCCTTTGCCGCATGTGTCAGACCTTAACGAGAACCCTGGGTGAAATCTCTCTCCCAGTCCAGCCACTGCAATTGATTTGGACTTAATCTGTTCCTACGTGTCCTCCTGAGGAGTGTGTGTGTGTGCGCGTGTGTGTGTGTGTGTGTGTGTATGTGTGTGTGTATGTGTCTGTGTGTGTTAGAGAGAGAGAGAGACAGAGAGAGAGAGAGAATGGATGGCATGTCTGTTATGTTTATGTTTATATGGTATTTTAGCACTAGTGAATTTTAAACCTTGTTTCTCACTCAGGATGTGTTTATGTGTATGTGTGTGTGCGTGCGTGCGTGCGTGCGTGCGTGCGTGCGTGCGTGCGTGTGTGTGCACTTACTGCTTTTGCAATATTTCGTTTTTTGCACACTCAAACGATCGTCCCTTTCTTTTGTAATTAAGGATGAATAAAACAATGTAACACGAGCAACATTCCTAATATGTCATTTCATTGCTTTTTTTACTTGGGAAATATCAAAACATTGAAAGTTAAGAGGATTGACGGGGGGTGGAGGAAGGACACGATCATTTGTGATTTAACAGAAATAATACATCGCAAGCTAATGTGGAGAAACTATTTACAAAAACTGAGAAAAAAAATATATATATATGTAAAATTGTCAAAAGCACATAATGAAACTTAGCAATCAACAAAAAAGAGAGACGTAGGCGAAGCCTGTGGCTGCTGGGCAACTGGCCCGTGCTGCCTGCAGCTGAATTGATCAGCACTCGACTGTGGATTCAACAGAGGAGCTGCTATCCCTGGCGTTCATACAGGAAGCCCCACTGACGAGGCAAACAGTTCACAACCAATTAAATCATCCAAACATGTCATGAGACAACAACTAAGGCAGTATATAAATGTTTTTGTAATGGCCCTTATGTAGCATCAACCCTGACACCAAATGTTTCACACAAATCGTACCTTATCATTTGGCCTTCATACGTACCTTCAGAGCCATACCCTTGAACTCGATTTAGCCATTTATTCACTTACAGACGCATATCTGGTGTAAATCTTTTTTTCCCATGTAAAAGGATATATATATATATATATATATACATCACAAAAAAAACTTCTCATGGCTCTACTTGCATTTGAATTTTTTTTTTAATCCAAATAGTGAAAGGGAGTAGTGCTCACGATCCAACCTGTAAATCAGCAGTCAAAAATGCAGCATATAGCCGTAATAGAGTGTAAGCAAGGAAACGAGTAGGTGATGTGCGCAAAATGTGTCACTGGTTGACGTTAGCTGCCTGTTAGCTGCACAGCAGCATGTTTTGGTCAGAATTAGAATCCGAATGTTCATCTTGCCTCTTTGCATCTTAAACTCTGTTGAACAGGGATCATAGGATGGTGGCAGCGGTAACTGGTGGATCTGTTTTAATTGTCATCCTCTATATCAGAAGTGGGTTCACCCTTTGCACACACAGGTGATATATCACGATATAACCTGAACTCTGCTCCCAGTTTTTCTTCAGCATCAGGTAGTCAACAAATGAAGACCCTGAAGATGAGGGACTCTGGTGGTGCCAGTCTGTTAATTGAATGCAGGACCATACATCCTGTCATCTGCACCCCTGCTGCGAAGTGTGTGTCGGCACTGTTCACACCAGATGAGCACTCAGCACAAATCAATTCTGTGCTAGTTGAACAATGGAGGATCTACAGCACTGTCAACACCTTTATTTTGCTTCAATATCAGACCTGTACTCCTATCATCTGTGTGTGTCCAGATATCATAGAGGAAGATCCTGAGGCAGGCACAACTCTGATGGTTCAGCTCCCTCCATTTTGGTTTCTTCCCTCCTTTAAGTGGCTTTTTCTAGACCCACCATGAAACAGACGGAAGGTATTAGAGCCACCATGTCCACGGACGAACCAGTCCTGGCTTCTTAGGAAGGGTTCTTAAAAAATATTCCTGCATGTTCCTCACTATAGTCTTGCTTCATGAAGCTTTGTTCCTCTTGAGGTTGCTTTAGATACATTCCAAAGAAAAGTAAGGTTGAAATATTGGTCCTTCTCAAAGCCCACAGCTGTCTCCAAAGAAGCAGGTGTATTCTGGCCCGTCTTACCGTGCTAACCAGCTGATGTCTGGTCCCATTTTCACCTGTTTGATTTCTTGCATCACTCCTGCAGAGCATTAAAGCTCCTCTGCGTGAAGCAGTCAGGGACACACAACACCGCAACACAGTTCTCAGTACCAGAAGTGCTAAGATGGCTGCCCCAAGAGGTGATGTCTCTTACCTCAACAGGGCACTCCATGATCCTTCCTCCTCTGCTGCATCCTCCTCCTCCAGCAGATGCAGCCCAACAAGCACCGTCCTCCTGGTACGACCTGCCACCTTAACCTCATGTGGTGCATCAGTGCGTTTTGTGTCTGCTCTTAACCTGGAGAGGTGGTGCCATGGTGGTCATCCGGGTGGTTGGAGGGTTCTCCAGGCCTAAAGAGTTGATCAGGTTTGGTTTTGCTACCTTAGTTTCTTACTTTGCTTTATGCACCCTCTGACAGATGCGCGCCTCGACTTACTACTGCGTGTACTGACACACGCACACATGCTTTATCTAGTCCGACTTCAAGCATCTTCATTTAGTTGTTTGCCTTTTAACTGTGCAATGTTGGGACCTTTTCTTGTTATGACATTGTGAGCTTGTGAGCTAGGTCATGACAGGCACATTGATGAGTTGCAGGAAACACGTCTCATCCCAGCTGAGTGTTCCATTTTCAGGGCCAGCTGCTTTCCTCCAATAAGCTGTTCCTTCTCAGCCAATCCGCTTTTAACCCAACTGAGCATTTTGCGAGCTTTACCCACACAGACACACAGCCCCCCCCATGGTGTGCTACCAGACACAGTGCTGCAGGTGCAGTTCAGTCGACCTCTGTTGTTTTTATGTGTGACGAATATGAAGCAGTAATTTGCATTACTGATTGTGAAGAAGACTACGGCAGTAAGCTGGTTACCCTGGACGTAGAAAGAGCTACGCAGCATGTCAGTACCTGTTATCTCTGCATAAATGGAGGCTAATTTCAAGAGGTTACGATTTCCAGTTCACCTACTGTACACACACACTTTTGTTTTTTTGTTGTTGTTGTTGTTGTTGATTGAGATGCATCATCATTAGCTGAAGAAAATGTTGATTTCAGGAGCTCAGGTCTCAGGACCAAAGAATGGGTGGGACCTACTGTGATTAAATATAGCAAATAAAGTGCATTAAATGTACCAATGCCTGAGGGGGGGGGGGGGGGGGGTTGCATTGACATCAACATTTGAATCATTCCTTCATGGACTGACACTCAAATTAAGGGTTGAGTCAAACAACTGAGGAGTGAATGTACTAATTTTGATTTGATTGATTGGTTTGATGTTTGATTGCCATCTCCGACTCATAACTGACATAAATACATATATATATATATATATATATATATATATATATATGTGTGTGTGTGTGTGTGTGTGTGTGTGTGTGTGTATACATATGTGTGTGTATGTATATATACATACACACACATGTGTATAAAAAGAGACACATTTCTTCTTTCATTGCTTTTTTTACATTAAAAATGGAAGATTTTTGTCTTTGTTTATTTCTTGTAAGGCTTATTTGATTCCACTGTCTCCATCCATCCATCCATCCATCCATTTTCTTCTGCTTATTCCTGTTAAGGTTCACGGGGGGGGGGGGGGGGGGCTGGAGCCTATCCCAGCGGCTACAGGTGAGAGGAGGGGTTCACCCTGGACAGGTCACCAGTCCATCACAGGGCCAACACATAGAGACAGACAACCATTCACACTGACTGCTGAATGGTGAATATGCAAAAAAAATGTCTGTTAGATTGAAAATGTTTTAATGTTTGTAGAAAGAATAAAAGTTGTTGTTTTTTTTGGGGGGGGGGGTGTTGCCTCTCTTTTAGTGTAAAAGTACAGATTTCTATGATTGATTTGAATTCCTCCAGATTCAGATCACTTTTTTTTTTTTTTGGTCATCCATTTGATTATGTTGCAGAGAAAGGACACGCGTGTTTCTTCAATACATTTTAGAGTCAACTGATTGAAGCCTGTATTTCTTTGAATCAAAATATACACATTTGATCAGAAAAAGAACGTAGATGCCGGATTGTGCTTGGAGCCAACTAATTCAATGAAGACTTCCATGCGTCACATTCTTAGTGAAGGACAGCTGATGTGTTTCCTGTCCATCTACATCCAAATTCTATGAAATAAGCATGAAAGGTTTGAACATTCTGCAGCGCCTCAACAATCCACTGCTGTCTTGACACTGAAACATTCAGTCCTAGGTGGGGGGGTTTTGCATGTATTTTTTTGTTGTTGTTATCTTTAACATTCACCTCTTTCATTTCAAGGTTGAAAACTAGTCAGCTCTCCACAAAATACAGATTGTCACACTTTTATCATTTTTAATGGCATTTAAACAGAAACGCCCACAAAAAGCCATCTGTTTGCTGCTTGGGTCTGAATAGGTACAACACCTAGTTGAACTCAAAGAAGAATTATTTTTTGGGGAGATTCCGGATCATTGCACAAGTATTTTGACAATTATTATATTAGTCACTTACACCACTGTGGGAAGTGCTGTAATTATTGCAGTATTTTAGGGATTTCAAATTGTCCGGCACAGACTGGTCTTACTACTAATAAGACATTTTCACAGCTAAAATAAATATTTTTGAAGTATGCGAAGTACTTCTTTTTTTTTTATTAAATAACAGAACTAGCAGTTATCTAGCCAGTTTCAACTTTTGGAGTCATGCTGTGTGGGCGTGTGTGACGAAGTAAACATTTTATTCATTCATACCTAAAGTGAGATTTATCCTTTATATTTGCACAAGCACTTCTATAATCCCACAACTCTTCTCCTCCTCTGAATGTTAAACCAAAAAATGTGGATCAACAGTTACATAGAGGGTTAATAAAGTCGAAGTTTTCCAAATATCGTTGATCCCTCAGTTGAGTGACCATACTGATTCATTTAACAAGAGACATTCTGTTCTCTCACTATTCGCCTGATTATGCCAGACAGATGGATTCATGACCTGATCGCATTTCAAGACTAAAATGCGTCTCTGTTGCTGTTTCTGATATTATTGGACTCGTCCTTGTAGCAGTATTGTGCAAAATTAAAAATTTAGAACATCCATGGCATCATTATTCTTACACTATGAAACTGGCAAACACCCGGGCTTGTAAAACTTATAAGAGGTACACAATAGATGTCAGGAGCAAGGAGGTACTAACAGCCATCAGACTTGGCTTCCTGTCTGAAAGTCTACATTGAGGTTTAAAAAAATCCTTTGTAAGAACAATCAAATTTGTGCGCAAGAACACTGAGGCCCAAGTGTACACCTCTCTCTGCATGAGGCATTTAAGTGGCTTTCCTTTGATAATCATATAGTCAGGCAAGGGTCCCTCGCTCGTCCTCCAACAGGTTTCAGCTCTCCAGCCTGTGCACTCACTTGCAAAGCTTGCTTGTTTTTCTTCCTGTAAGTCACATTTTACAAGCAACATTCCTCCCTCCTCAACAATTGGACTGCATCAGTTCCTGCTATCTCCCCGGTCAAAGAAGGTGGTGAGCGAGCTGCGAAGGGGCCAGCCTGTGCAGGGGCATTTGGATGGGGGAAGGGCATGTCTGCTGGCAACCAGGGTGAGTAGATCAGTGCGGCTCAGTGTCTGTGAGGCGGTGATAAGATTCCAGGATTTTCCCAGTGTGACAGGCCTGCTCACTGAGCAGAACACCCCTCTGCATGGAGACAACCACCACCACCACCTGACCCCCCCAACCCCTGCCTGCTCCACCTCAGCAGGCAGGACCTGCAGTCACCTGCAGCCACACCCCAAAAATCCTCCCAGCTGAAATTCTTCCATCTGATTTATATTCCTGATTTTTTTTTTTTTTTTTTTTTGGTAAATGTGAAACAAAGTACAAGAGTGAATTTCTTCTTTACAGTCGGACGCTTCTGCACCATACACAGTCACATACACTGCCTCATTCTTTCTCTCCGGCTCTCCTCTCTTCCTTTATCTCTGCCTCCTCAGCCCCCACCTCCCCTCGTCCCCCCTCCCCACTCCCTCTCCCTTGGATGGCAGGTCAGGCAGTGAGCTGTGCGGGCTCAGAGGAGGTAAGGACGCCGCGGTGCACATTAATAATGAAAGGCCTCAGCCACCCCCCCCACACACACCACCACCCTCTACCCCCCCCCCCCCCGACACACACACACACACACATACACACACTCACGCACACACTCCCCCCATCGCCATGGCGATGGCACTAGCCCAGCACTGTCACTGGGGTGGGGGGAAGCTGGGAATATAGCTACACTCTCCAACCCTCTGCTCGCCAAGCTGATCACGAGCTCGTACACAAGCCCACCATACTGGGCCTTCCAGCGAGGATATTCGCTCATTAAAAACACTCAGCACTGTGGCTGCAGCAGAAATCTGCATCTACTTCCCCACCTGGCTATGATAGAGGAACTACGGGGCCGTGAAAAAAGAAATCAGACAGAATTATCGCTTGGTAGGAAATGGACTCATAAGGATCAGCAATTAGTAAAATTTGAAATCTTCAGATTTCACCAAACTTCTCCTTCTACTCCGTGAATGCATCCCTAAATGCACAGTTAGTTTATTCAGGCTTTTATGCAATAAAGTCCAGCTGAAAGGACATTTCCAGAGTGTCTTCATGTCCCATCCTGCTGCATCGCTGAGTGAAACTGGATAGAGAGGTGAGACATAATGGTGGGAGGTATTTGATTGGAATGCTGTAAAGTGGGCGTGTCCATAGGGTGACATATACAGATCTATGAAGGGTGGATGTCATGATATGGATGGTGGATATTTGTTGCTGAAGTAAGCAAGCAGGCGCATGTGAAGAAAAAGAGTGTTTTTGATATAAACTAAACAATTATATATGTTTAAATATGTGAACACTGTGACCAAGAGCTTGAATTAAAAGTTTTTTAAAAAAAATTCCTTTCAGCTGGACAATAACGTCCTGAACAATCCAAATATCGATGATTCCACGCATTACTTATTAATATTTTTGAATAGAAGTGTTTACAAAGCTTTGCAAAAGAGGAAAACCATAACATTTGGATGGATTTCATGCATTTTAAAGAAACACTATGATCAAAATCCATCTTTTTCCACACAACCTTTTTAAATCATTTTGGTGCAATATTTGCACAGCAAGGCTCCCGTATATATGACACTATAGGAAAATATCACATAGGCTGTGAGATCCATACAGCCGCTTAATTTATTTCATCTGCTCACATAAGAATCTTTCTCTCTACCATCAAATTAAATTAGAAAAGGGGAAATTTTTTAATGTTTCTTTTTTTATCAAACCATCTTTTTTTTTTTTTTTAAAGAAACATGCAAATAGACAAGTAGACAAACATCAGAATTGTACATTTGACACAAATACATGCATTCCTTTTTATTCACAAAACCAGTCCAATTTTCTAAACAAATACAAAGATCGGTTATTTTTAAAAGCTGTAGCCACCCCCGCAAAAAAAAAAAAAAAATCATGAAAATATAACAAATAAACAAACAAAATTTTAAAAAAAAACAAACGAACGAAAAAAAAAAGTCATCTTGTCTCAGTGCGTTCAGTAGGGTAGACTCAGAGCAAGTGCTGTCTCTTAGTGCTATTGCCCAGAGCAGTATTGGCACATGCTCAGTAGGGCCACAGTAACATAAGGCTGCCAGTTTCACTAAGGAAGTTTGAAAATGCAGAGGAGGGCTGATTGAGGAGTTTACAGTAGCGACGGATCTGGCAAACAGCACCTTCAGCCTAGCGACAAGTCCCTGGAGATCTGCTCCGTTACACCACTCTCTCAGGTCGGTTCGAAATCTGGAATCAACAGCATTAAAATTGGATTTGTTTTTTGTTTTTTTTCCTTTTCAGAGACAACCGCTGATTTGCTTTTTTTTTTGCTTTTTTTTTTTAAAAACAAAAACAGAAAGAATCTTAAAAATAGACGAGGGTTTCGGTAACATAATGGTGAAGAATTACAATAATGTTTGCCATTAGCCACTAGTTTTAAAATATAGCTGTAAATTTACATTCTCTACACAAGTACTGTATCTTTCCACACATGAACAACATTAACACCAAACACAGAAATTAGTTGATTGTCCACCCTCAGTCCATCATTTCTGTTTCTGGCAATGAACAGTTCCATGTTTAAGTGACAGAAAAGAAAAAAAAAAGAAAAAAAAAGAAAAACCTGTTGGAAAAAGGACAAAGGGTACCAAAATGGAAACATAGAAAAGGGAATGAAAGTCGCCAGAGATGCTTTTCTTTACGCTTCATTTTTGGTTCAAGGAATAAGTAGGTGCATCCATTACCCGAATGATTTCTTTTTCTGCTTTGTTTTTGTGTTGTTGTTGTTTTTTGTTGTTGTTGTTTTTCTATCATTTTATTTGTTGCTTGTTTGTTTGTTAGCCAGTGTCTATTCTGGAGACAATCCAAGAGTTGGCATTGCACTTGATGGCAGAGCTTTGGGTAGGGATTGGAGGAGGAATCCTACTGGAACCACCGGAACGCCGCTCCTGTAGGAAGCATCACCTTCTTAGAAAAACAGAAGACAAGAAGGGAGGAGGGTGGGGGGGGGGGTGGCAGAGGAGAGGAGAGGAAAGGAAGAGGAGGTTGGACTAGTTAATGAAAAGAAGCACACATTTTTTTGCAAATGACATCTTCTACTGAGGAACCTCCTACAGAGAGGAACACCTCACGTCCTTCCTGTGTCTCCACTTTTATGCTCTTGCTGCTAATAGCTGCAACTATTTTCATTTCTGCTTTTAACCCTTTGTGACCTGATGCAACACGCTGTTCTTCTAACTTGAACGCCACATTTCCACGTAGTGGAAATATAGGAGTCTGTTATTTTGCATAATACACTCAAATTGCCCCTAAAAGGCAATGGAAATGCTGATTAGCCTGGGGTGAGATGCTAATTTTGTCTGTTTTTCCAACACCTTAACATGTAGAATATCCTCATGCACCTTCGACAGAGCTGCAGCGATAACAAAAGCCTGTTATTTAGCTCACTGGGTAGCCCATTAGCTCTTTTAGTCTAACACAGTATCCTAAGTCTAAAAGTTACATTTTTTTCAACGAACTCAAGGCAGATGCCAGATACAGAAGCATGACAGAGGCTTCCATAGGAGATTAATGGACTTACACTTGTATCAACAGACAAAGCATAAGAAATGTAAAGGTCAAAGTTTCTCTTTAAATTTCATGTTTCTTTGTGCTACAGAGATAGACAAATAAAGTTTCGATGGATGTTGACAAAACTTTCAGAAAACCCTCAGGTTTTGTAAGTTTTTTTTTTACAAAAATGTCAGAGACTTTACTGGGTGTTTAGGAGCTGGTAATGTAAATTGGGTATAAATTTAGACATAAATGTGGAAAACATGGAGTAATACTTTGTCTAAACCACTGAAACCACAGTTTCTTCAGTTGGCCAAAAAGTAACATCAGCAGAGGTATTTTTACATTGATGAAGGCAGCACATGTAATGTTTGGTATTTCTAGTTAATAAATGAATTGAATAATGAATGACAATTAACTACTCATTTTAAAGTGTGAGGTCTCTCCATCCTGCATTCGTCGGGCCCATTAGCTGCCCCCTCACCCATCAGCGTCACCACAGGAAAAGGCTTCAGCCCTGACTTCACACAAAATCCGATATGCCACATTTATTATTTAGCCGCCACACGCGTTGCTCTCCCACGCCATCATCAATGATGATGCCACTTTCCATCCCCCACCCATCTCTGGCTGTGGTTATCTGTGATTGCTCTGAGCAGGAGTGTCACACATGCATGCAGCTGCAGGGCTGAGCCGAGGCCTGCCACTCAGCAGATAGACAGACACTCAGGTCCCCTGGAGCTGCAGCAACGCTGGCGTCCTGCAAAGTGCAACTCGATTCTGCAGCACGGATTCTTCCGTTCGCCAGATCTGCCTGGAGCGAGGCAGGAAGAGCTCGGCAAACATTTATGCACCCACACACACACACACACACACACACACACACACACACACACACACACACACACACACACACACACACACACTCTAGCACCAAACCAATATGTATTCAAGTACAGTCGCACACCTCCACACACAGTGGCACGTTAACCAACACTCTCAGCACACCCCCGAAATCACACCAAACAGTGAGACTGCTAAACTAAAATTCTTATGATGGATTTAGCTTCACTTTTCTATCAGAACTGGTCAACAGAAGGTGTAAGGAATCATGCAAACAAAATCCACTTGACCATACCTGATAGAAATGCATGCATCAGTCACATATTTACATCTGCAAACACATTTTGAAGCAATCGCTGAATGTAAAGCACACAATCAAACTTTCATCCATCTCCTACGCTGAGCTGCTCTCTTGCACGGATTTTAAAATAAAAATAAAAATACATAGGAAACCGTAACATCACCAAAGCTTCACAGGTTTGATTCGTGTTTATTGTAAAAGTCAACCCATGCTGACACAAATGAGAGAGTTTTGTTCCAGTTAAAAGACTTCAAACAAGGTAATTACTCTCCGCTAAGTATAGAGCACCCGCTCTGTTTGTGAAAGGCAATAAGTAGACATTGAATGGCACCACGTCGTTCACATAATCATGGAGTTAATTTTGATAAAAACAAGTGGTGCTGCTAATTTTCTTTAAACCTTGAATACATAAGCTACACCTTTCAGTGGTCCACAGTATATCATATACATTGGGATCTAAGGCGGGGGGGGGGGGGTGTGGTCAAAATTGCTAATTGTTTGTCCCTGTTTGGCCTTGAATTTAAGAAAGAATATTTCATAATGTTAGCAAGTTGAGACGAAGTCCGTTATTGAAAAGTTTTATTTACTGAGATCCAGTAAGAAGAAAAAGACAACTTGCTCACCTGTTGAAAGGTTATTTAAAAGATACAAGAAGACTAGACCTCTTTCCAGTCGTCAATATAGCATCAGGTTTAGAATTAGAATGATATTCAATTAAAGTAGTGAATAGTGTGAATATCTTCACTGAAAATGAGACTAAAAATGTACAGCTTTTTCAGATTTACTTAATAATATTGTGGATGATCAAATGACTAAAATGTGACTAAAATTAATGTGCATTTAAGTCAAAAGAATAAAACTAAATCAAAAACAGCTTCATATCAAACAAGAAACATAAAGGCTCACCACAAAGAATAAAATGTCACTCTTTATCGACGAGAACTAGATTAAAATACTGACATTTTCTTATGAGCCTAAATTGCTCTGGAAAATAGAAATTGGTTGGAAATGACTAAATAATGGAAAAAATATTTGACACACAACTATACTGATATTAAAAATAGCTGCCAAAATTAACACTACTGCTGAAGACGTATGCGACCAGTACTAATATATGATGCAAAACTCAGGCACATAAATAGACAGCCTTTCCCTGTGCTGGGGTCCATTTTGCCTGACAACCATCCCATACATGAACAATATAATAAATTGCAGCTAAAACAAGCGTAGCTCTCATTCTGTTGTAGTAACAAAGATAAGAATTAGAAATCACTGGATGTCTTTGCAGTTCCAGTCAATCAGGAAAAGTTTGACAACAGAGAAAACCACATCTGGCCACATCTGCTACTTCACATCAGCTCCACATCAACCTTTCCAACACCGTGTTTCAGAATAACCCTACAAACTACATCAGTATGTGCTGCATACTTCCTATTAATGCCATTACTCAGGCCAGACGGTCACATGACTGAATCACATGACTGAAGGCCAGTCTCCCCCCACCCAGTGTGTGTCTCACATAAAAAGTCACATCTAATATCAGGAATATAGAGTTAGCTCTCCCGTTGCTTCCTCTCCTGCGAATCTATTCAACCATACCTCACGTGCACCAAACACACACATTACGCAGTTGGTACACACTGCTTAATCAATTTGATGTCATCAGTATAAAAAAATATCTGATTATGTGATTAAGGACAAAGTGTTTTCGGTGCTATTCTTCTTCATTTAAAAAAAAAAATAAAAATCTTGAATAAATTAGACTGTAAAAAAAACCAAAACTAGCTTTCAATCATATTCGCAGTGTATCATTTCCTGCCAACAATATTTTAGTTTTAACCCCTCTCATCTCTTTCTGATGACCTCTCCACATCATCACCCAGCTGTTCAGCAGGACAGCAACATCTGGCACTGCCACAGATGTGAAGAAACCTGGTCCGGACCGGTCTGACCCACAGACCTTCATATGTGTCAAGAAAAAACACGGAGGATGTAATTTCTGATAATTTTTTTTTCTCTTTCTTCAACATCAAACATGTGCAATCAGTAGAAAATGGCAACATAGTTCACAAACAGAGAGACCCCTCCTCCTTCTCACTGCTGATTGCAGCGAGTGAAACAGATGGATCTGTGGGTCTGAAGTGGCCAATCACTAAAATCGATGGATGTGTGCGGTTTTTCAAACGAGATTAGCACATTTCTCTTTACATAGCAAAAACAACTTGAATTACACACCCTGAAAGTAGAAAAAGAGGACATCCTTCAGTTTTGTTTTTCTCCACTTACCACTTCTCTAATGATTTGAATCCACCTTAAATTCTCACAGCAACTTATAAAAACCTTTCGGAGTGAAGAGCAAGCCGTTGGATGAATTCAGTTCTCATCATTAACCAGCAACCGCTTCATATAATGGCATCATCAGTGACAAAACCCACTAATAGAGTGATACAAAACACCTCCACCTTCAGCCGTGCACCGGGGATGTCTCACTGAGAGGGAAAAAATACAAGCCTTTTAACAACTGAATGAAAACAACGCTGACCTCCATTCTCGCTACACAGGTGAATAAAAACCTGCACTCCCTGACAGAGGTCAGTTGTGATTGACGTGATTCCGCTTTTCAGATAAATATCATCTCCTGTTTTGAAGCCAGGACAAGGGAATCTTGTCTGACTTCCTTAGATCCAAGCTGAGTCTGGTAAATATGAGGCCCATCTTACTCTCAGACATAAGGGGAAAACGTTTGCATGGTAAAGCTGTATATTGAGATAGATAGATAGATAGATAGATAGATAGATAGATAGATAGATAGATAGATAGATAGATAGATAGATAGATAGATAGATAGATAGATAGATAGATAGATAGACAGATAAATAGATAGATAGATAGATAGATAGATAGATAGATAGATAGATAGATAGATAGATAGATAGATAGATAGATAGATAGACAGATAGATAGATAGATAGATAGATAGATAGATAGACAGATAAATAGATAGATAGATAGATAGATAGATAGATAGATAGATAGATAGATAGATAGATAGATAGAAAGATAGATGGATAGACAGATGTCATCTCACTATGTCTCCAATCAATCTCCACCCTGCTGTAACCAAGCAGACAAATATACCTGTGTCCATATTGAAAACAAACTTGTGAGATTGTTTCCATACCACCCAGCCCTCTTACATGAAGACAAAAATTCAAATTCGCGGTGGTGTTTCAAAAAAAAAAGAAAAAAAAAAGAAAGAAAATGAAATCCGAATTCGGCTCATGTCCATCATCTGGTTTGCAGTGAATGTAAGCTTCACGTCTGAAGATGGCGGTATAGGCAGCATACGCATGGCTGTAACAAAGGGTAGAAGAAGAGTTGTCATCGCAGTCTGGAACAACCGTCTACCAGCAGAAACTGGACAGAAATCTCGAGGAATTACTTTTATTCAGGCAGCTTGTGATTGTTCCTGAATGCCAGCTAGTGTCGGCCATGTTGCCGCTGCCTGGAGATGACGACAAAGTATGGGATTGTCCAGTAAGATGCGGTGAATGGAAACAACTTATTCCAAAAATGTGTTTCCATCTCCAAATTTTGAGCTTTTTTTTGTAAAAGGCAAAAATTACCTCGAACGAACATATGAACCTTTATGAAATTTAAAATTTTGCTTCACCGTACAGTGTTAGAGACGCATGACGACAGATCCAACTCAGTGAACATCAGACCTCAGTGAGCCCCAAAGACTTTTAGCTTTGCTGGTGAAATATTTAAATACGTTTCGATGGTCAGGTGGCACATGATGAAATGTTTTAGCAAAACAACTTGAAAAACAAGTTTAACAGTGACCTCCAAGTCTTTCAAGCTAATAAATCAGACCATTCGTGTTTTTCCACCAACGTGCCTCTTTTTTTTCCCCCCCCTTTTTTTTTCTAAATCCAGATGACAAACTACAGAACGACACCTTGGCTTCATCACAACCTTATTTGTGTCCTCCCTCCTCGGTCTGTCCAGTCCAACATGAGCCTGTCTGCCCAGCAACTTGTCTCAGTGTCACTGTCTGTCAGTTTGCATGAGCCTGCTGTGCTGACTGTCTGCTGTATACGGTGTCTGGGAGGCAGAAAAGATCATGAGGCCGTCTGCTAAACCCAGAGTGACGTCTGAAACTGGCAAAGTGGCCCCCTGATGCACAACACCGGTATGTTCAAGTTTAGCTGATGACAAAGATGTTACAATATAAATATTTTATTCTACAAGACAAAAACTCTTAAAATATATTTCCAGTTGTTACCTACACACAGGTTCAGTTCATCCCGCCTGTGTAGTTAAAACAGCATCCAGAGACTGACATCACTGGAGGCTATTCAGACTGAAAGGAACTGCCTTCCCACTTATTTCTATCAAATGTAGCATTCTCAGAATAAATCCAGACATCTTCAGCCAGTGAGCTGGGAGGTGGCAAAGGCCTCTGCATGCTAACTCCCCCTCACTTGCCAATTTTACGCTCCTCTTTGAGCTGCCATGAGCCGTCAACACCCTTAAAATAAGCACACTGCTGCTGGACTGCACTTGTGTATCGACGTGTGTGCTCACAGGTTTCTTACAAACATGAGCTCAGCCGTTCGATGCAAACACGGTGAAACAAAGCCCGTCTTTTTAAAGCAACAAACATGTGCTCACATGCGCTCACACAAACACAAACACACACACACACACACGCACAAAGACACACATATGATATATATATGTGTGTGTGTGTTTGTGTGCATGTGTGTGTGTGCCTGAAAACAGTCAAAACAATGCACCCAAAGCAACTGACAAAGTGACCGCAAGACGTGTGTTAAATAAGACGTCATGTCCCTTTAGAGAGCGCACACGCAGACGGGATGTGGCGCCTCTGGCTTTGATTGGAGGAGACTGTGACACTCAAGGGCTCTTTGAGCTACAGCTGAGGCTCACTGCATTTCACCGTGAACTCCATGAGCCAGGAGGATCGTGTATCCTGGCACAGGTGCTGCCACAGTCGTCCATGAATATGCATTAAACACATCCAGAGGAGGCAGGAAGATCCTGTCCTTATTAATGTACGCACTGACGTCATCCTCTCAATATTGACTTCTCTTCCTCCGATGAAGCACAACCTCCGTGAATCTCATCATCTCACATTTTGTCGGTGACATCACGCTAAGAGACAAGGCGGTTTTCTCTGGTCTAATCACCTGCTGAATAAGAGCTGTTGACTTAATGACAAACAGATAAATACTTAACTGCTGAAGGGAAAGCACTGAGTGTGTCAGAATTGAAAATGTGCTGCTCAGAACTCGCCAGTTTATTAGGTACACCTACATTAAAATAGCAGAGTAAAATACCGTAATACTGCAATCAATCCTCCCTCCAGGATTGTAATCACAGGTGGTAAATCCTGATATGTGTGTAAAAAACTTCAGGATTGACTCAACCTATTCACACGAGCATCAGTAAAGAACTACAGGTTCTTAAATGTACTCTAAAGAACTACGTAAAAAGTACTGCATCAAGAATTTCAAGCATTTAGGACGGGGACTGCGCCTGCTGCTGCAGTGTTGCATGGTTCATCTACGTCACGGTCACTCCAGTTGATGCTGCTCCTCCTGGAACGCCACCAACATCATACTCTTCACGAAAAAACAGTTTCTCCACAGGCGAGAGTCACTAACTCGTCTCTTAACGTTTGGCAGGCGTCTTCACCTTCATCCTTTGTACGTTTCGGCAAGCAGAAACCTAAATAAGAGTGAATTACCGCCACATTTGTTGGAGAGTGACTCTGTTTCTCCAATGATTTGAATCGATTTCGTTTTCTGTTCTTTTTTTTGAAAAAAAAAAACTAGATTTGATGAGGAAAGCTAATATTTGAACGTGGAAAGAAAACATTATTAATGCCACGGTTCAGTGGCAGGTCAGGAGCTCCCACCACGGCTGTCTGTCTCTTGAGGTCAGGCGGGAGTCTGGGAGTGAATGTATGACCAACAGGAGTCACAAAACGCCACTCGCAAGTTTGATGATTGAATGTAGGTCAATTGATGGAGCATTCATAATCAAAGTCATCAACCTTGTCGGCAGCTGACAGAGGAATCTGAGCCCCGAGCCATCGCAGAGGTCCTGTTTAGGGTGAAATACGGCAGTGACACGGTATTTGCAGCATGAGATGAACTTGTGAGCAAGAAATGAAACTATTATTAACGTTTAAATAAATGTTCAATATCACAGTTCCGTAAAAAAAAAATCACAGTTAGGTAAGTTTTTATGACATAAATATGCCTATCAAAGAGGTTATTTGCCACGTTTCATTTCGTCCTCTTGTGTCCACAACGTGCACAAAACAGGTTTGAACATACATGCATGTTTTAGAATATGGAAACATCATTTTTGAAAGTTTGTCAGCCTTAATGGGAAATAAATGTCTGTCTCTGTAATAGAGAATGGGTCCTTATATGAAAATTGTGGCAAATGATTCAGTTTCATTCAATTTATCCAGGTGCATTTTACGTTCTGTCAGTTGTTTATCAGGAAAAGTTGCTGTACATCCGTCTTTACGCAAGCAGCCTCCCTAAAAAATAAACCGCGTCTAAGAATATCACTCTGAAAAGGATGAAGATCTTGACACAACACCACGAAACGACCGAGTCCAGTTAACGGATCCTTTTTTTTTCGGTGATTCTGTGAGGAACATGTAGAAGACAATAGCAGTTTATAAAGCAGCATCAGAGGATTATCACTGGGATTACCGTGTCAAGACGACTTTTGTTTCTTGCTGTGGGTTGTCAGGCGATTGAGGTTAGGGTTTTTGTATGTGTGTGTGTGTGTGTGTGTGTGTGTGTGTGTGGGTGTGTGTGTGGGTAGATGTAAGCTGAACACATGTCGTCATTCTACATTGGCATGAATATTTCTTGCCTTTCTCACAGTGATCACATGCTTCTGACCCACAGTACATCTGCAGAAGCTTCAGCTCTCCAAGAAAGTGCTGCGTCATTGCAAATATGTGTTCCTCGACTAATGAGACCCTGACCCCTTCTGTCTGTATTTGATGCATATAATCCACATTTCAACACAAATTGAACTTCAGCCAAGTGATGGCGGCAGTGGTGGAGGGGCGGGGCTCTCGACTCTGATGTGTGGTTGCTTGCTCTGGCAGGGTTTAAGACTAAAAAGCTGTTTTCCTTACCATTTAGTTTTGACAGCCACAATGGGTTTATGCATCGGGAATGTTGTAATCAAGGTAATAGAGAAGAGCCGCCCATGCAACACTGCAGTGGTATTGTTCAAGGATTAGGACATGCCATAATCCTTTAACAATATTCATTACTCTGCTGTTGTTGCGCTATATTGTACAAGTTGAATTAAGTTGCAAGCTGCTTGACAGACACATTAAATATATTGGCGAGTAGTGAATGATGTCAAGAGTAAAGAATCTGAGCAAGCGTGGTAATTACAGCGCGTACAACTACTAAAGTCAATCAGGCCGCTACACTTTAGCCTTTTGATTGCAGCTTCGCCAGACGGTGACGTAGCAGGCGGGGTGATTACCTACATCAACGCTCATGAATATTCAAGTACTTCAGGTTTGGCACATCGGATGTTAAAGAGCTGGTATCAGGCTGACGGCCATGACACCTTACATTGAAAATCATGCATTAAAACAGTAATAGTAATTGAATTGAACAAGGAACTCAAACGATTAACAAATGAAGCTTCTCATCAATGCGCAGCTGAACACCAAGAAAAACAACAGGCTGATTTGAAAATACACCAGTGTGATTTTCAACAAAGTCATTGGCCTTGCCTTTCTTTCTCCCCAATTTTTTTACTTGCTCACTATGAAACACAATTTGACATTCGCTGATAATTCTCAGAATTCTACCGTGTGTGAACTTAAAATACCGGGATTATCTTTGCATGTAGTTTTCAGCTTTCCAAAAACTTTGCCGAACTTTGTCCAGGGAATAAATAATTCTGACTCGACTGGTTGATCAGATCACAATTATTGTGGAAAAAAAAAGAGAAAAAAAATGCAGTTAATTGCTTAAAGATACAAAAACTGCAATGAAAAGGCGAACAGTCTTCTTTGTTTCTGCATATCTCCATGTTTCTGGTAAACCTATAAAGGTAGGAAGGGACTTGTCAGGGCTTTTAATTGGCGCTTACATCACCAGATGGTGCCAAACAAGTATAACGTGATAGAAAAACCAGAGATTAACCAGAGACTCAGCTGGGCAAGCTAGCTATTCCTGATTAGCCCTCTGCTAACTTGATTGTGGATAAAATCATTTAATCATGCAGCTCTTTGAGACTTTCAAAATGTTACCTGACCAAATAAATGAACATAATTCTGAGAGTGAGAGGTTATATGACACAATGTATCCACTATTCATACAACCACTTCTCTCTATGGGAAATGTCTTTTGGGGGACACAGGGAATCACATGGTACGTGTAGAAGCGGCACAACAATCAGAGAATGCATTTTCATTGGACGGAGGATTAGGTCACTCCCCTAACATTTGAATTGTTTAATTGTTTAAGCAGGAAGAAAACAGGTATTAATACACTTGGCTTATCTAGAACTTTTCAAGCTGGCAGTCTGATCCTATGGCTACATTTTTAAGAACTCTTTTTTTGCATTGATTGCTATTTTATTCATTTATTGTGATGATCTAGTTTGAATTTATAATCATAGGTATTGCTCTGTTTTACTTTTTTGCCTATTTCTGTCTGTTTGTAAGTTGGCCTTGAGTTCTTTGAAAAGTGCCCCTAAAAATGAATCATTATTATTAATTATTATTATTATTATTATTATCATCATCATCATCATTATCATTAGCAGTAGTACTAGCAGTAGGAGCAGTTGTAGTATTAGAGGAGCATTTGTGGCAAAAGTGATATCTTCCATGTGCATCAGTTAACTGCACCACAACAGGGAGAGTTTATATTCTGCATGAAGTCAAACTATTGTGTTTTTGTGTGTATTTGCATCAATGATCCAGTAACTAAACGATCCCTTTAAGGAGTATTTCACTGTAGATGGGCAAAGTCAGCACATCAGCACTGAACAGCCCACCTCTCCACCTACCAAGCAGAGGCCAAGCTGTCACCCTCCATCAGCATCATAAAAAGAAAGAATTAACGCCTCTAGAGTTTCAGGCAAAAATTCTGTTTCTATACAGAGCAGCGTCAATTAGACCCGAGGCTTCTGCACTGGTTCACAGTGTGTTACTTATCTCGCCGTTGTTACATAACAGCAAAGTGACACGGTTATCT
Source organism: Aulostomus chinensis (assembly GCF_037954235.1). Classification (NCBI taxonomy): domain Eukaryota; kingdom Metazoa; phylum Chordata; class Actinopteri; order Syngnathiformes; family Aulostomidae; genus Aulostomus; species Aulostomus chinensis. The sequence continues at coordinate 15,057,485 of NC_141334.1, read as the reverse complement.
ATTGATCACAAAAGTGTATTTCCTTTTGAGATAGAACATCTGCTGAAATTGATTTCGTGACAGTTCGGGCTGTCGGCACAGCCGGGGTCGACGAGGCCGCCGAATGTGATGGAGGTAAGGGACAGGATGTTTGGAAGGCCATTTGGATGAGCGGGGGTGTCACCGGAGAGGACAGCGGCAGCAAAGGGGGAGGGGGGGGGGGGGGGGGGCCGCATGTGCCACACTGACACCTGGTGCTCCAGATGACAGTTCTGAGGCCAGATGGACCTCGTTACATGCACACTCATAAACATACCCACATGTGCACTTACACACAAACACATACTGTACACATATGCACCATTACTGTCACTCTGCCAGCTGCCACACTACTATTTTACCCCCCCCCCCAACATATTCACATGCCAGTACATGCAGGATATGCATGTGACCAAACAGGAAATGCTTCAATGACATTATTTCTTTCAGTCACTGAAATGATGAAAAGGGCAGAAGAGATGGGTGACAGGTTATGGTGGACGGATTAAAGAGACCCCATGCTACCCAACACAAACCCTCTCAGTCCTCACCAGCTGTCATTTCCCAGCTTGCGGAGACCTAAAGTGCAGTCCTGCTGGATTTCCACAAAAATGGTTAGATATTGTGGTTTGTATGTGGATTTTATGGAGTTTATTTTCTTTCCCCATCATAATTTTAGATGCCTCCATGTAGATTTCTTTGGTTTGGCACCTTGTGATAGCAAAAGTTGTTGTCACTATTCTGATGCATTGTGGTCCTCGGTATCGCTGGATCAAAGTACACATGTCTTATTCTTAAAGGAGCACTACAAAATTCACAAAGCATTACGAGCACCTCCTCCTTACCTCCAGAGCAGCAGAGGGCTTCTTCTTCAGTTCCTCACATTTACGAAACTTGCAGATCTGGTGGCCAGTTTTGCGATTCCGGCAGCTGCTGCATTGCTCGCAGTTTATCCGCCGGCGGCAAGGTGGACACATGCCGCAGCGTTTTCGCTTCTTTTTACCGGAGTTGATAGCAGAGGCCAGCTCGTTCTGCGCCGGGTACTCGGTCAGGCCAGCCATGTGTAGTGCGCTGTCCGCCAGAAACACTCCAGCCGGCGTCATGATGAAAAGCCCCGGGTTGAAGGGGAAGCCACCCCCTACTCCATATGGGAAGTCAACAGGACCACCTACGGCGTCCGTGACAGACGAACCCTCCAAGTCGCTACCCCCCGAGCCTGCGTCTCCACCGCCAACTCCCACTCCCATGCCCCCAGGCAGGAGCATGTGCTCCATACCGGCCCGCTTTAACAGTGCTGCTGCCTGGGCAAAGTGCAGCAGGCCATTCTGTCCCTCCAGAACCTGCTCTAGGGTCCGGTCCAACTTGGCTGCTGTCAGAGCAGAGACCGTGGGCTGGGGTTGTGGAGGTGGCTGAGGCTTGGCCGGGTGGCTCTTAGTCTCAGTATTGTCTTTGTGTCCATTGGTGGTGGCAGAGGAGACCGCTGTATACTGAGAGAGCGTACGAGATTTCTTAAGGCTCTTACTGAGCGGCTCGCTGATGATACCGCTGCGGTTCCTGCGTTCTATAACAGGAGAGTCCTGCTTGCAGTTACTCCGCTCCAGGTCCTCTGTCCGGCCCCCCTCCGACAGCCCGCTAGACATGGTCCAGAGCGTGTGTGCCTTGGTTGGGGGTGAGGGTGGAAAGGGGGCAGGGGTGAACGAGGAGGGGGAGCAGATACCTTCTCTCGGTCCGTTCTGTGCCCCGGTGAGAGTGATGGCTCACCTTGAGTAATCAGCCAACTGCCAACAGACAGGCCCCGGAGCCTTCTGCTGCTCTACAGCTCAGCCCTCATCCACGGCCTTCCACGAGCCATCTGGAAACTTAACACATGGAGAGAAGGGAGAGAGAGAGAGAGAGTTGTGTAAATGACTCAAAATCCACTTCATCAAACCAATGACACATTTACATTGTTTGTAAAAACAAATAAATAAAAACAGGGTCACTAAATCAATTTTTACTCAACATCCTGATCCAGGTGAAAATGTGCACATTCGTAAAACGACTGAGAAAAACCCTGACTCCCCCTCAGTAGCTGCACTCGTCTCTTTGGTTTGCTAATTAAGAGAATGGGAAGCTTGATATTTCTACTCAAGTCTGAAAAGTTCAATAAGTTGTGACGATTATGACATGAATTACAAATCGACTCATATATTTATACGCATCTGCACATGATGTTTTTTTGTGAATAGTAGATGTCACTGATGTAAGCTGTACTGCAGAAAAACCATAGTCTGAAGCTGTGGTGTGACATTCAACACTGCACCTGTGTTGAAATGGTGCCCAGGTGGACTATTCTAAGACCTGTCAGTATAACAAAACCATGTTTTCTGTTACATTCTCGTCAATTTCTTTTTCCAGAATCTCTATTCTTTTGTATCCATAATAATGTCTTGTTGAGACAAATCTGCACTGGTGCTCCATAAATAAACTGTATCGTTCGGACAGCAGTTTCCTCGTGTGAAGCTCTCGTGTTCACCGTCTGGCAGTGGCGTGTATTGCAGCTGCTGACACACGTTTACGTCACAGCCAAACCCTGTTGCTAGTGTGTCAGCTGTAAAACGATAGATTTATCCAACTAACCATAATTAGTCAACTGGGCCATCGAATGTCTGCGAAGTTGTTGCCTTCGACAAGTCATTATGCGAGAGCTTTTTATGAAAATACGATGCACTGTAGCTTATGTTTCAACTTCACACTGATTGATGCAGTTGTGTGAGACGAAGTCCCTCCCTCGTTTGACGTAAACAAAACAACCAAAATCGTAGACCTTGACATGTGATGTGACTGTGTGAATCAAATATTAATCTTGAATTATTTTCCATCCTGTAACCTGTTGAGGTGTATAACTCAGCTGATCTAATGATGGGGGGGGGGGGGGTTGTGATTCGCTTGGCAGGTAGTGGGAGGCTCGCCGCTGGATGGAGGTGCCTGCAACCACAGACTTTTAGTGTAAGATTCCTGTGGCTGCTCATCTATGAAGAGGAAAACTATGCTGGTATTCTCCTGACCTGTCCATGTTCACAAACAAGCATACCACCTCCCACAGAAACGCTGAGGAAATGGCCGGGCCAGTCCTTATAAGGGAAACAAAGGGAAAAGGAGGGGAAGAGGATGGGGGGGGGGGGGGGTGTCTGTGCAGTGTGTGGAAATTGGAAGGCCAGAATTAGTGGGAGGTAAAGCTTCAAAGCAAAGAGCACAGCCCCCACATTCTCACCAGCTCAGGGGGATGTGGCGCCAGCGAACCAGAGCCAGCTCCACAGCCCCTCAGCCCCATAGTTTCAGTTTCTCCCTCTACAGCACTGACCAGGGTCCGGTTTCCCAAAAGCATCTCTACACTAATTGCATCCCTGCTCAATGTAGGTGAATGTTTAACAGTAACAAAGAGATAGATTTTGTTGTTTTCTGTCATGCTGGACATGAAAAAGGACATATTTAGTGGTTATTTATGGAGACTTTAATGTTGTTAAAAGCTACTGATAGATGCTAAACACACTGTAGCAGCTGCGCCTTTACAAAAGTAAAGCGGAGTACTCGAGTACTTGTCCAACACCATTTCTTGATTAATCATGGCCTGGGAGAATATCCAGCTCTGATCCAAACGCTTCATCAATGCTCTAAATACAGTAAATGTGCTAAAAGACTTGAGTATCCCACAAAATTAATGAACTGGCATATTATCAATAGCTAGAATAAATTAGTTCTCAAGTCATCTACAAAGTGACAAAATTGGCAATCAAGGCTGGTGAAAACAGTTTCAGAAATATCACTGATCAGCTGTGATGTTATAATTCAGCCGGGGACGCCGATATCCCTCCAGCCTCGCAGCAGCCGACCTGCTGATGATGGCGTTTTGAATGAAAATGGCACAGAAGTGTTAACTGATAGTATGGATGTGACGCAGTCCTTCTCATACCGCTGACTTGCTTTGCGTCAATCCCAGTACCACGTCCTGTATGACGATGCCGCTCTGGCACCCAGTCGTGTTTCTTCAAGAGGAAATCTATTTGACAACTGACTCAGAATTGGAGTTCACAGCGGGTTTTATTTAGCTCCTGGTTGTAATATTTTCCGAGTACGCTGATACGCGAATGAAGCCGAGAACAGACAGAAGTTCTTACACTATTTCAAGGTAACTTAGCTTACCTGATTTCATATGACAAGTTAATTTAGCTTATCTTGAGAAAACCAAAAGCCAATTTCTTGAGACAACAACTTCACTTATCAAAAGGAAACAACTTTTGTTTTCTCAACCTAACGAGTATTTTATGGAGACCTCAAAAATAAGTGTGGCTCATTTGATGGGAGCAGATTTCAGTCTTCAAGACCCCAGTAACGGCCGATTCCTTAACTGAACAGAACCGCACTTAGATAATGAAGACTGGTCTGAATGTCATTATCTCTATCAGAGAGGTGCTGGTTGTTGTTTGTGTTAGACCTCACCTGCAATACAATCTGATGACCTGATTGATAAACGGTATTCCTGTATCTGACATGTTCATCTTAAATCACTCGCTACAGTTTTCAAGCAGCCGCCCACACGTGTGTACATCGGTAGTTCTAACAGTACTGCTGCTCCTGTGGACATGGGTCGAGGTTATTACTACCATTTATCCATATTTGAGTCCTACTCTGCCTCCGATCGGCTCGTGCTTGATGTCTCTCAGCATGTGGAGTGAAAGGCATCAGGAGCAGAGGAGGAGAGGGGACAGGTCTCCACAGAATCCAGAGGGAAAAAAACAAACTCTGGTTCATTTTTAAAGAGGATTTTACAAATTCTTTTATGGCTTACCCCCCCCCCCCCCCCCCCCGTAGTAACTGTGCACACCCCTAAAGGTACATATACCTCTGCTTAGGAAGTTTGGCTCTAGAATATACTGCAGGAGAAATTATTGTTTCTAGTGATGACAGGTTAAATTAACCCGTTAACT